>NC_063446.1:32443598-32755562 GCF_020379485.1 Brassica napus
ACCCAAAGTAGATCGATCTGCCAATAACATCCATGTTTGTGTGAGTGTATGAAGGATCCAAAACTAGCATGCAAAATTCATCAACTTGAATCTTTCATCTTGGAGCTTGGTATACAATGGATCGGATTCTTCATCCAAGTCTAAAAGACATGTTTGTGTGAGTATGGTTCCATTCTCTCTTCCCTTCGATAAAAAGCTGAAAGAAAAGATTTAGATGATTTTATACGGAGTAAAGGGGTAGAAAAATTTCATGTGACCCCATTATTTTACTTCGAATGGAATGACCACACAAAGATGGAAGCAGGGAGTAGGAAAATTCCATGTGTCCATGATGTTAGGAGTTTCAAGTCTCCTAAAACAAATGTTGTAGTATAAGTGAATGTCGAACCAATTCTAAGGGATTTCAAAGCACCGAGAATGCAAGTACGTACTTAATCTAAGTGCAACTGATAATTTGGATGATTTTAAACTATTACTAATAATATAATGCAAGAACAGAACAATAAAACAATAAAAGAAGTGACTTTCTTTGGTTATGATAAAAGAGAACTCATGGGTATAGGAATTAGACCTTGGGTGATCAAGTTTCGAACTAAGGATGGCAAATGATCAATCAAAATATCAACCTTAAGCTTAGACACAATCTTAAACAAACTCTATGTCTAGATGAATGTTTATTTACTAACATATTTCAAACATCAAATGTCTTTGGTTGAATAATATGAAAGCAATCATTACTAACAAGTCTATTGGCTATCTTAACACCTTTAACAACAAATGTCTTTGGTAAAGTGTGTTAAAAGCTTAGGAGAGTTGTCTCAAGCATTTCATCAAACACCTTGTGGGTGGAAAATGCCTAGAGATCAACTTTTGAGAGGCCAACTCAGAAGATGCATTATGAATACTCTACTATCAAGGAATAAGAAGGATCTACACTATAACATCCTAGATCTAGCCTAATCACCCTTAATTTCTCTAGCCCATGAATTCAAGAGTTGATTACTCACTATTCTTCATGATTCCTCTTAAACCCATATTGGATTTCAGATTCATCATGTAGAGAAATACAGATAATAGATTAGAAATCAACAGGAAAACATATGATCAAATTAATCAAAGAGATGAACTTTTTCAAGAGGTTTTTGGTGGTTTTCTCCAAGATAAAATATAATATGCCCCTGATGGCTTACAAAAGGTACTTAAACTTAGGTTTAGAAAGTAAAAACGTGCATAATGAAATCACCAAAAGGCCCTTGAGTAAACATGAATTCGAGCAAACAAGAGGCGCGCAGCGACCTCCAGTAGTCGCTCCGAGAGGTCACTTCAGGCTTCAGGAGCAACATGGAGGGGTCACTGCGAGACGTCGCTTCGGGCCCGTTTTTGTGTCTCCGAGCGATGAAAATGCGAGCGACTTCTCCGGGTCACTCTGGTAAGGTCGCTCTGATAAGGCAGGTCAGAGCTACTTGACGGTGTCGCTCCAGGCTTCGGGAGCGACCTGGAGGGATCGCTACGAGACGTCGCTCCGGGCCCATTTTTGTGTCTCCGAGCGATGAAAACGCGAGCGACTTCTCCGCGTCGCTCTGGTAAGGTCGCTCTGATAAGGCAGGTCAGAGCGACTTGACAGTGTCGCTCCGAGAGGGTCGCTCCCAACGCTCTGCTCATCCAATGATCACATTTACACCTCTTTTGAGCTCCATGCGGTACTCCAATACCTAATAAAGACTTATGTATGCAAAATGCAACCTAAACATGGCTAAATCCTAGTCTATATGATCAAAATGCACATGGGTGAGTGAATAACACAATGAAAATATGCAAGATATCAACTCTCCCAAACTTGTTCTTTTACTTGTCCACAAGTGAACTTTCTAGAACTCATAGGGAGAGAGGTTTGAAGGTGGGAGCTCATAGCCAAAAGAAACACATCTAGCACTCAATTCAACATTTAAATCCAACATGAGCATACTCTCTTATTATACTCTAGCTTCTCTAGGCCTATCTCAACTCTTTTTGCTCTTACAATCATCATCAAGCATCCGCACATTCAAATCAACCAACTCTCACATTCATTAAGCATAAAACATCAAGTGAATTCTTGCAAATGGTCAATTGGTCCAAATCATTTGGTTGGGTAAAGGGAAGGCTTTTATTCAAGTGAGTCAAGAGGTTCAAGATACATGATCTTTTAAGGTGGTTTACTCTCAAGACAAGTCGCCTTGACATTGCACATAATATATGTAAGAAAGGGACCAACTCATGCATACAATGCTTAATCTCCATTGTTCTACCCTTTTCCCAAACATACAAGTTACACAATCACTTCCCAATGTCAAACCCAACTCACATCTCTCACGAAAAGAACCCAAGAACACTTTGCACATAAAACTATTTTTCTTTGAAATCTATAAAGGATTTTCCTCAACTTCAAAACAATATTAGCTCCTAACAACTTTGCTAGCCCCCTTTTCTTTCTTTTTCTTCTTTTTTCTTTCTTTTCTTATATATATATATATATATATATATACATTTTTTTTTCTTTTTCGGGGGCCAAGACTTTTCATAAACTCGAGCTAGATGTTTATCTACTAATTCCAATAAGATTATCCATTTAAACAAAAAGAGTCTATTCTTTTCCTTCGAACTTTTCATGCTTCCAAATCATAATCACAATACTCACCCCCACCTATAGCTAGACAATAGAGTGCCTAATCTAGCAAGAATGAAGATCAAGCATTGTCGTTCCCAATACTCTCAACATTATGCACATGTAAGACTTTCCGAAAAAGACCTCATTCATCAAACAATGAAAGCTTAAAAGGAGGAAAGGGTTTTGGGAGTGGTGTACCACTCGAGTTTGTCAAAAAGATTGGCATAAAGGATGTGACAACTCAAGTTTGTATATCCATGACTCAGTACACAAGGGACCATGAGCAAGAAGCATTAAGTTCGTTCAGTTCAAATAAGGTTGTAGTTGGCTTCAAAGATTGAGTTTCAGTAACTAATGAGATTCAGGAAGAGTTTTCAAGGCTCAAAGCATACAAGGCTTTTTGAGAGATGCAATAGCTACTCGACTGTGAGATAGTGTTCTTTACAAGGCATCTTAAATCATTGCTCCCAATGCAAGTAAATGCAACCTATATGCTCTAGACTCTCCTAAAAATGTAAGTGATGCAATCTATATGTTTTTTTTTTATGCAAAAAGGTATGTGTGAAAGACTCAATGCAAATTCATCAAAGCAAACATGATCAAATACTTGGTACCTCCCCCAAACTTAGTTCACACAGTCTCTGTGTTAGTAAGTTGAAAGAGATACCTAAAAGAGAGATAAATGCAAAGAAAAACTGGTATATACAATGGAAAGGTGGTGGAGTGGTACCTCAAGTGGAAAGTGGAGAAGGAGGATCCTTCCCACCTTCAAGAGTGATGGTGAGGACCTGAGAGAGAGGCTCTTGAAGCTTGGTTGGATCATCTTGGAGTTGATGAGTCCTTTTGGCCTTCTTGTCATGAGCAGCCTTTGTGGCTCGACTCACCTCCTCCTTTTTAGCACTTTTCAAGTGCTCATCACATGTATCTTTAGAGGACTCTCCATCAAGACTTTCTTTCTTACTAACAACCACTGCATCCTTGTTCTTCTCAATGAAGTGGTTTCCAGAAGTGATGGTTCCACAATACTCAACATCCAGTGGAGACTGAATTGGGTAAGAAACCGCTTTGTTCACATTGAGGAGTGTGACCTTCTTGTTGGCAAAATCGATGCAAGCACCCACAGTAGTAAGGAATGGTGTGCCCAGGATCAATGGAACTCTCTTTTCAGTTGCCATCTTCAAGACAGTGAGGTCTATAGGGATGGTGCAAGATCCAATCTTCAAAGGGAAGTCCTTGATGAGACCAATAGGGGTAGTAGAAGAGGAATCCCCAAACGTGAGAGAGGAAGTATCTGGCTCCATGTGTTCAATCTCAAGACTCTTCACCATCTCCATTGAGATCACATTCACAGTTGCACCAGAATCAACAAGAGCATCATCAAAGGTGAGCTTACCAAGAGAGCAAGACAAGGTGAACTTCCCTTGGGATTCTAGTTTAGGAAGAGACTTTGGTGTGACGGTGGATCAAGTTTCAAAGTTGAGATGTTGAGAAGCTCTGCTACTTCTGCTTGGTGGTCTACAATGTCCTTGATGAGCATCATTTGGACATGAGCCTCACACATACCCGAAATCGCTGGAAGCTTAAGTCCAATATCACTTAGGTCTTTTCTGAACTTGGAAATCACCTTCTTCTGAGCTTTGGTGAGGACCCTTTGTAGAAATGGGAGCTTGTCATAGGGTGACTGCTCAACCTCAGTGGTGTCCTCCAGCTTGACCTCTTTCAGCTTCTGGTCAGCTCTCTTCGCAACTGGTTTCTCAGCCCTCGGTTCATCTCCCTTCAAAATCTTTGCTTCAACCATTTTGTCAGCTTCCTCCACAATCTTTGCCTCAGCTGTTGCTACAATCAGATGGTCAACCTGTTCAATCTCAGTTCTAAACACCAATCTTTCAATTTCATCTACCTATTTCTTGTGGTTATTCAATTCAATCCCTGAAGAAGTAGTAGAGAGGACAACATTGCAATACTCCTTGGGATTTTGCTCAAATTTTCCAGGTAGAGACCCTTGCTGGCGATTATGGTGAGTGGTCATGGAAGCAAACTGGTTTTCCAAAGCCTTGAACTTGTTGTTGACCTCATTGTAACTTCCATCAATCTTGGAGTGAAGGTTCTTCAACTCATATCCAACCTGCTTCTCACTTCTAGTCTGAGACTTCAAGATCTGTTTCAGTAGAACATCAGTGTTGCTTTCCTGAAGAGTAGAGGTAGAAGGATTAGCTTGTTGTTGAGAAGACTGGTTCCCTTTGTTGGAGAAACCAGGAGGAGGGTTTTGCTGAGGCTGATAGTTGCCTTGCTGGTTGTTCCTAGGCTGATAACCACTCTGTTGGTTGTTAGGATAGGATTTCTGTTGGTAGTTGTTGTACTGAAAGTTGGGCTCTTTCTTGTACCAACTGCCATTGTTGTTGATGAAACACAGCTCTTCTTGACCTTCCAAACCCTCAACCTCATTGACAACAGGTGGTGTCTCTTGGTTTGGGTTACCAAAAGAGTTCAGCTGCTCTTGGGTGGATTTATCAGCAATGAGTATGTCTATCTTATCCTGTAGAGCCTTTAACTCCTTCCTCGTTTGCTTGTCATCTGTTCTACTGCCTCTGTCGTGGTCTCCACTGTAGACTGCGTCACTCTTTACCATGTTGTCAACCAGCTCCTCTGCATCTTCCTCAGTTCTTCCCAAGAAGAATCCATTGCTAGCTGTATCTAATCTGGCTCTGTACTTAGGAAGAGCACCCCTGTAGAATGTGCTCATCAAGCTTTCCTTAGAGAAACCATGGTGTGGGCATTGAGCTTGGTAGCCCTTGAATCTCTCCCAGGCTTCACTGAATCCTTCCAAGTTCTTCTGTTGAAAGCTGGAAATCTCATTTCTCAGCTTAGCAGTTCTTGAAGTAGAGAAGAACTTCTCCAAAAATGCTTTCTTGCAGTCATCCAAGGTGGTGATAGAGTCGCTGGGTAGAGACTTCTCCCACTGACGTGCCTTATCCCTCAAAGAGAAAGGGAATAACTTGAGCTTTAAGGCATCCTCTGACACACCATTGGTTTTTGACAACCCACAGTAGCTGTCGAACCTGTCCAAGTGAACAAATGGGTCCTCTAAAGCCAAGCCATGATACTTGTTGTTATCGATCACGTTGAGGAGTCCTGATTTGATTTCAAAGTTGTTAGCTGCCACAGCCGGTGCTCGGATTCCCAGTCTATGACCATGAATGTTGGGGCGGTCATAAGTGCCAATGGGTCGAGCTGCTCGATGTGGGTGTTCTAGCCCTTGCGGTTGATCTGCCATATCAATATCCAATCTTTGCAAGTGAGCCTGTTGCTCTTCTTCTCTTCTCGCTCTAGCACACTCTCTCTCTAAAGCTCTGATGTCTACAACTCTTGGAACTAGGTTTGATGGACCCCTGCTCCTCAAGTTCATACACCTGAAAGTTAAAGGGAGGTGAATAAGGAGAATCAGTAACAAAAGAAAATAAAAATGACTTAGTATCAAGCAAGTGACTAAATCTCAATGTTGAAATCAACTCAGAATTTGGCAACGGCGCCAATTTGATGTTAGGAGTTTCAAGTCTCCTAAAACAAATGTTGTAGTATAAGTGAATGTCGAACCAATTCTAAGGGATTTCAAAGCACCGAGAATGCAAGTACGTACTTAATCTAAGTGCAACCGATAATTTGGATGGTTTTAAACTATTACTAATAATAGAATGCAAGAACAGAACAATAAAACAATAAAAGAAGTGACTTTCTTTGGTTATGATAAAAGAGAACTTATGGGTATAGGAATTAGACCTTGGGTGATCAAGTTTCGAACTAAGGATGGCAAATGATCAATCAAAATATCAACCTTAAGCTTAGACACAATCTTAAACAAACTCTATGTCTAGATGAATGTATATTTACTAACATATTTCAAACATCAAATGTCTTTGGTTGAATAATATGAAAGCAATCATTACTAACAAGTCTATTGGCTATCTTAACACCTTTAACAACAAATGTCTTTGGTAAAGTGTGTTAAAAGCTTAGGAGAGTTGTCTCAAGCATTTCATCAAACACCTTGTGGGTAGGAAATGCCTAGAGATCAACTTTTGAGAGGCCAACTCAGAAGATGCATTATGAATACTCTACTAGCAAGGAATAAGAAGGATCTACACTATAACATCCTAGATCTAGCCTAATCACCCTTAATCTCCCTAGCCCATGAATTCAAGAGTGGATTACTCACTATTCTTCATGATTCCTCTTAAACCCATATTGGATTTCAGATTCATCATGTAGAGAAATACAGATCATAGATTAGAAATCAACAGGATAACATATGATCAAATGAATCAAAGAGATGAACTTTTTCAAGAGGTTTTTGGTGGTTTTCTCCAATATAAAAGATAATCTGCCCCTGATAGCTTACAAAAGGTACTTAAACTTAGGTTTAGAAAGTAAAAACGTACATACTGAAATGACCAAAAGGCCCTTGAGTAAACATGAATTCGAGCAAACAAGAGGCGCGCAGCGACCTCCAGTAGTCGCTCCGAGAGGTCGCTCCATGCTTCGGGAGCGACCTGGAGGGGTCGCTGCGAGACGTTGCTTCGGGCCCGTTTTCGTGTCTCCGAGCGATGAAAACGCGAGCGGCTTCTCTGCGTTGCTCTGGCAAGGTCGCTCTGATAAGGCAGGTCTGAGCGACTTGACGGTTTCGCTCCGGGAGGTCGCTCCAGGCTTCGGGAGCGACCTGGAGGGGTCGCTGCGAGACGTCGCTCCGGGCCCGTTTTCGTGTCTCCGAGCGATGAAAACGTGAGCGACTTCTCCGCGTCGCTCTGGTAAGGTCACTCTGATAAGGCAGGTCGGAGCGACTTGACGGTGTCGCTCCGGGAGGGTCGCTTCCAACGCTCTGCTCGTCCAATGATCACATTTACACCTCTTTTGAGCTCCAAATACACCCAAATGTCTCTGAGAACTCCATGCGGTACTCCAATACCTAATAAAGACTTATGTATGCAAAATGCAACCTAAACATGGCTAAATCCTAGTCTATATGATCAAAATGCACATGGGTGAGTGAATAACACAATGAAAATATGCAAGATATCAGTCTATTATTCGCTTATACTTTAGCGCATAAAAAAAAAGAAAATGAAGAGAGACAAAATGATAAAATTAAGAAAAGAGGGAGGAAAGGAACCGGAGAAGACTGTCCATGTGATCAGAAACCTGAATGGATAAGAGTCCATGTGTTCTTTGATCGATATTCCCTAGATGAGACTGCACATAAGGCTCTTAAATGAAGTCACTGATGGTGAATTTGGATATCTCTTATGAGTTGTGGCTGAAAATAGTCTAGTTGCTAAGCAGAGGTCAACTACATGGAAGTACCTTCTAAGGTTGGTATTATTTGATGTAGCTTGCAACATGTAATTTGAAAGTGTGTGCTCTAAGGAATATGTGATTTCATGTGTTTCAAACCTGTTTCACAAATTTAGTTTTTGTTTTGCTTGAGGGAAATCAAATGATAAGTTTGGGGAGAGTTTTTATATGTTTCGACCACAATATAAATCATTATTTAGAGTCTTTATATTATGTTTTGAGTCGCATTTAGAATCTTTACAAGTTTAGGTACGTTCTTGACTTATTTGGAGATTCTAAAGCACTTTGAAGATTGGATAAAATTGGAGCTGAAAAGCTGAAGTCGGAGTCGATGTTTACGCTTGTGTTGATTTACTCTCTCCTTGGTGTCGGTCAGCATCCATCTCATACAAAGAAACCGACGTTTATTAAAGAATTTCAATAATTTATAAAAAAAACAAAATTTCCATTATTTGCACAAGGCTCTCTGAACGTGTTTTATACATATATATTCTATTTTAAGCCATCGTTTATGCTCAAAATTATTTTAGATATGGAGAGACAAGTCAGAAGTCATTCAGAGATTGATTTCAAACTCTAGTATTTCTTACCTTAATCTATTTATGAAATTTATTCACAATATGATTTGTGTTTCTGCTATCATGTCTGAGTAAATCCGCCTGTTAGATTTAAAATTTTCAAAGAATTGATGAATTGCTAGAATGAACTGTTAGGGTTTACTTTATCTTCTTCATCTTGATTGTTCTTAACGCTGGATTTGGATTGACTACCTAAAATCTAGATCTTAGTATAATTGGTAGACGTGAAAGAATTATTGATTGCCTAAATTAATTTTGATGAGGTAAATAACTATTCGCAAAGAAATTTAGTTTATGGATTTAGTGAACTTATCAAACCTGATCTTAATGCATGTCTTAGTTGTTTAAATTCTAAAAAGAATAGTTGAGATTCTAGGATCTAGACATAGATTATCTTTGCAAAGAAAATTGATTGATTTTTGAATTGCATTTTGAGTTCTGCAATTGTTCTTTATAAAAACTAATAATTGTTTGATTTACAATTCTGACTTCCTGCAAATTTCCCGAAGTCTAGGTACTTTCTTCCATCACTTACAACCGTTTTATTTACTGTCTTTATTGCTTTCTAGTTTCTGATCTAGCTTAATCTGATAGATAAAGTCTATTGTGTGATCTCAGTCCTTGTAGATTTTTTTGATGAATTGTGAAATTTATCGATCAGCTTGTAAAAGAATTATATGTACAAAAAATTGGCTCGTATAATAACTCTAATGCTAATGAACTGCAAAATCCAAAGTTCAATGGGCACTGAACCATCTACACATCAGTCCTTGGAGCCTTGGCTTGAAACGGTAGTTTAGAGATGTGATTCTGTTCCTCACAGTTTTGTCGATCACCCTAGCAACCTGATCCACCGACTTCACATTAACATTGTGCCTCCGATCATTACGCTCCCTCCGAATGAAATATATTGTGACCTGCAGTACCAGCCTCGAAAGGATGAAAGTGTGATTATCATAGCTTCCTGTCAACAAGCGTGCTATAGTGATGTTCCAATCTGGGTCAGGGTCTATGCCAAAAAGGTTCCCCACAACTTTTAACCAGAGAGTGAATGTAAATGGACATGCAAAGAATAGGTGATCACAGGTCTCATCCGGCTCACCACAGTAGACACAGACCTGCGGTTGGCCCCATTGACGCGTTCTGTGACCTGTTGAAAGCCTGTCCTTCACAGCCAGCCAAGTAATAAAACTATAACGAGGAACACTCTGAGGAAACCAAACTAATTTGTGCCATTGAACCTCAGCCTTATGCTCACGAATCAAATGCCATGTCTCTGCAGCCACAAATTTGTCAGAGTATTTGTTTTCCCCACACTTCCAGGACACCCCATCAGATTCAGACTCAGCCAGAGCGAGTGGAAACCTGATGATATCTTGGGCTACCTCTTGGGCTACCTCTTGAACGCGAAGATCACGACAGTTGCGGAATTACCATTCGGTCCCTATATATTATAACTAACACTCTGAAATTGCAGAGTTGCTCTTAGGATAAATTTTATCATATCAAAAAGACCCTCTTACTAGAGAGTATAGATGACTTATGAAAGTTGATACAATGCCCCAAAGCTTTTCCATATTAGAAGCAAATAAATATCACAGTTAATGCTGTTTAAATAGTTTATTTATTTATTTTGTAGTCATCTGAGAAAAATAACTTCATAAGAACTTTTAATTTTTAAAATTGATAATGTTGGTTAAGATTATTTTTACAGGAAAGTAAATTTTAAGATAATAAGAGTAATTTTTGTGAGCTTTCCTTTTCATGAAATAACTTTTATATATTAATATCAAGTTTTTAAGTTTTAATATATTTATTTTAATTATAATTTTCTTTCAAAAATACAGAAAAGAAAAGTAATTTTTATGATATAAAGAATAATTTTTGGGAACTTTCTTTAAAAAAGAATCAGTTTAATGTATTAATATTACGTTTTAAAATTTTAAAATATTTTCATTCTTATTATATAATGTGCTTTCAAAAATAAACTAAAATTTGAAATTTAATTAAAAGTATATTAAACAAAAAAAAGAATTCAAAATAATTTTTAATAATGGTAGTTTGATATAATAATTATAATTCATTAAGATTATTTTTGTAATTAATCATCGTCAAAATTAACGCACTGACTTTTCAAATAATATTATAGAGAAATGACAAAAAAAAACTTGATATATTCGACAAATAGTTATGGGAATGTAGAGAGTATCAAAATGATTTTATTGTAGATAACAAATTACAAACTTATTCCGCCTTGGGTCCCAAACTTTTGCAAAAATACATTCTTGGGTCCGAACATTCTTCTGTGTTTGATTTATTTACTGGTTACTCATGTTGATTAACGTGAGTTATATTGTAACAGACGCTCTCACCTTTGACCTAAAATTGGTACCGTATATATATATATCTCTAAGAAAAAACTTATTTTGTGAGTGTGTAGAAAATTTAGGAAAAAAATCGAAAAAGAAATCCAAATTTTATACAAACCACATTATCTTTTTTTTTTGTGCAAAATATAAGCACAACCAGAACATAAATTATTGTGCACAAAAAAAAATACAGAACATTAATTGTTTTATTTGAAAACAACTCCACACTAAATGCAAAAGTAACACACAGATCACAAACAAATAATAGAAACACTAATCAAGTTCTACAGTCTCTCCATCCAACATATTCCAAAGTTGCTCAACGTCAAACGCAAAGGTTGCCCCCATTTTTGTTGCCGTACCTTTTGGAACGAGCCCGTCAGGCTGTTTGCTCTCCTCTAGCAAACTCTCCCACCACATATTCTCTCCATCCATTAAATTACTAAAAAGTTCATACTTCTCCCCAGCTTTGTTACAATATGTCATACTATTTTCACAGACATTATTAATGTTGTTGAGTCCAAGGCATGGAGGAACAACGTCAACTTCTGGCAGGCCATGGAGATGGCTGCAGCCATTGTTAACGGTGAAGAGTCGAGGTCGAGGTTTGAAAACGTCGATTTTTTGGGCGGGTGTGGTAGAAGAGAATGTAACGTTTCTCTTCTTCATCTTGGTCTTACAACATGGTTCATGTTTCTTGCTCAGATGGGTGTTCCAGTAATTCTTGATATCATTAGCGGTCCGGCCGGGTAGTCTACCAGCAATTAAAGACCACCTAAGCATGCATTTGAACGATTTGGATATACATATATATATATCTTATGGATCATTAGACAAGATACAAAGTTGAATTTTTGTCTTAAGAATACAAACCTGTTTCCTAAAAGCTTATGAAGACGGAGAAGAAGATCAACTTCATCAGAGCTAAGTTTTCCTCTCTTGATAGTTGGCTTCAAATAGTTCAGCCATCTTAGTCTACAACTCTTCCTACACCTATTAAGCCCTACAAAACCATTAATTTTATCACGAAGAATCACACTAACAGAAATTATATATTATTTCCACACAAAGAGACGTGCTCGTACAGAAAAGTCATTGAATTCATGTACTAAAGGACAATCCAAAAAAATTGTTGGTATCTTTTCGCTTTGTCAGTGAAAGTAAAAGTCTTATTTATAGATCTTCGTTTAAGTGCGACATAATTAATATGAACAACATGAATGTTTTTTCATGAACAACCGCATAAAAGAAAAACTTTGCTTTGTGCAGCTAACCGGGCCTCGTAGTCTGGTGGTAAAGGAACCTCGGCTGAGGTGCCCGCCACCCGAGTTCGAGCTCCGGCCACGAGGGGTTTTACATGGGCTGCCTCTCGCCTTCCAGACCACTTCGCGTAACCAGGGGCCCTTAAGTGGACGCTTAAAAATCCTGTAATGGCATGGGTTTAGGCCCGGTGGGCTAGTCGATCACGCAAAAGTGGTCGGATACTGGATTATCAAAAAAAAATGAACAACCGCATAAAGCATGAGTCAAAGATTTGTTCATTATGACAAAAAGAAAAACTTTGCTTTGTGCAGCCATGTGTTAATTAATTCCCCGAGTAGTAGACAAAGAGAAAGAATTTTTTCGTAGTGATTAATTATATGTATACAGATCATATATACATATATGTGTGTGTGCAAAAGGAAAAAAGTAACATACCAGCTCTTAAAGGAACTTGATGCCATTTGCCTTCTCCATACTTATCAATGCATCGCCTCAAGAGACTATCTTCTTCAGCCGTCCATGCACCTTTTGTCAACCCTTTGGACGAATCCTCCATGGACCAAAGATTGATATTAAAATTATCTAACAAAATTATTGTAAAATTTATACGTAACAGGATGAGGGAAAGGTTTATAAGTAGTGGTTTCACAAATCCCTGGAGGACTTTATATATACACGTGAGGGACATAGGCAATGACGTGCATGTTTGATATCCACACTTCCTCTTTTTCTTTTTCTTTTCTTTTTCTTTTTTGAAACTCGTCCTTAATTTGTTAAGTTAGCTCTTCATATTAAAATATCACTATCAATTTTGGAGTTTTATCGGATCAGCCGATATCATATCGCGGGTTAATAGCAGGTTGTGGAGTTTTTATCAGATTTTTAATTAATAAGTTTTCATCATTAAATCCGAACTGAATTATATATGGATGGTCTATGGTCTAATAACAGATGTGGCTCGGATATAAAACATTGCATGAAACTCAAACATTATAATAGAATGACTTTAAATTATTTATTTTCTAATAAAAGTCACAAAATCATATAAATTTTATCAAAATGTTCAACAAAAAAGTATTTGTGCTTTGAAAGTTTGGACCAAAATTTAGTCAGCATTACATCTACAACTTTGAGTGAATAATGTAACAGCGGTTCTTGGTCTCCCTTGAACAAGCCAACCAACCAGTCTTCTTTAATCTCTAATACTCACTAAGACACAAAACTAAAAACCAAACAAAAAGAAACACAAAGAACTGTGAGCGTTCAAGAAACAACTAATAGTTTGATGAAACGCTTTTCTTGCATGAATGATTATATCTTAATCCCTTAAACACAAACCCATAATCTCCTCTAAATACCCCCTCAACAAGTCTCCTCTCCTTCATCCCAAATCCAACTCACCACTCTCCTCTCAACAGCATGTCTTCTCCAATGGCTTCTTTTGCTCTGTTCTTCTTCACTCTCATTGTCCTGTCAAGTAAGTCTCATTGCACTTATATTATATTTCATTGACCAAAGACACTTCACTTACCACAACCTTGTCTTCTTTTCACAGGTTCTTGTCGCTACGCAATTGGTTCACCGAACAACAAAACATTTTTATCACTTGCAAGTAGGATTGGGATCAACTATGGAAGATTAGGAAACAATCTCCCATCTCCTTACCAATCAATCAACCTCATCAAATCAATTAACGCAGGCCACGTCAAACTCTACGACGCGGACCCCGAAACCCTAATGGTCCTCTCTCAGACCAATCTTTACGTCACAATCATGGTCCCTAACAACCAAATCATTCCCATCGGCGCCGATCAAGCCGCCGCAGACAACTGGGTCAACACCAACGTCCTTGCTCACTACCCACAAACAAGAATCAGATTCGTCCTCGTCGGCAACGAGATTCTCAGCAACAACTCCGATCAAGACAAGCAAACCTGGTCGAGTCTTGTCCCTGCCATGCGTAAAATCATTACTTCTCTTAGAGCGAGAGGGATTCACAACATCAAAGTGGGGACACCACTCGCCATGGATGTTCTTCGAACGAGCTTTCCTCCGTCGAGCGGTGCGTTCCGGGAAGAAGTCGCCGCTCCGGTGATGTTACCGTTGCTGAAGTTTCTCAACGGAACAAACTCTTTCTTCTTCCTCGATTCTTACCCTTACTTCCCTTGGTCCACTGATCCGGTTAACAACCCTTTGGATTTCGCTCTGTTCCAATCGAATTCGACTTATACCGACCCCCAAACCGGTTTGGTTTACACTAATCTTCTAGACCAGATGCTCGATTCGGTTATTTTCGCGATGACCAAGCTCGGTTATCCAAACGTCCGGCTTGCAATCTCTGAAACCGGGTGGCCTAACTCCGGTGATATCGACGAAACCGGAGCCAACATTCTCAATGCGGCGACGTATAACCGGAATTTGATCAAGAAGATGACTGCTAACCCGCCAATCGGTACACCGGTTAGACCCGGTTCACCTATACCGACATTTTTGTTCTCGTTGTTCAATGAAAACCAGAAACCCGGTTCGGGAACAGAGAGGCATTGGGGAATTTTGAATCCGGACGGTACACAGATCTACGAAATCGATTTCAGCGGGACAAGACCGGTTCCTAGCCCTGGTTCGTTGCCTAAACCGAGTAACAATGTTCCGTTCAAGGGGAATGTCTGGTGTGTGGCGGTTGAAGGAGCCAGCGAGGCGGAGTTACAGCAGGCGCTTAACTTTGCTTGCGGACAAAGTAACGCAACGTGTGCAGCTTTGGCGCCGGGAAGAGAGTGTTACGCACCGGTTTCGCTTACTTGGCATGCAAGTTATGCGTTTAGCTCGTACTGGGCACAGTTCCGGAACCAAAGCTCGCGGTGTTACTTCAATGGCTTGGCGCGTGAGACCACGACCAATCCAGGTGAGTTTCTCAAAACACTTCATTATGTTTCTAACAAGAATATACTAGACATACGAACATTTAAACATTTTATGATTTTAATGACTATTTTCTACAGGAAATGAACATTGCACGTTCCCTAGCGTTACCCTTTGAGAGTTCCCCAAGATTCAAAACTAAGGCGTATGGAGAAGGATCAAAAGCTGGATCATTAGTATTTTTCAAGTCAAATCTTGTTCTTGATAATTATCAATTTCCTATTATTCGAAGTTTTAACTCCTTGTTTTCTATTGTTGAGAAAGATTGAATAAACAACGACAATTTGTTACTAATATGTTAAAAACGAAGATTACGCATCTCTCATGTTTTATCTATCTGGTAATATAATATTAAGAGAAATTCTGAAGGATAGTTTTTAAAAATTTTGTCACAAAAATAGCAATTAATGAGAAAAATGACCAAAAAAATTTTATTAAAAGGTAAAATTTAGAGTTAAGGGGTGAATTTTTGGGGATAGGGTTTCAAATTTTAAAAAATTAAAAATTAAAAATTTCAAAATAAAATAAATTTTGGTCATGTTTTAGAGCTCTTTTTGTGACAAAAAACTTAAAAGTGGTTATTTGAAAGAATTGCCCATATATTAATGTGTGATAAATATAGTGAGAAAATGATATAGGACATTATGGAAAAACTATAACGAACTGAACCAGAGCATATACAATCACCAAGTCGGGAACTACATTAAGTTTTTTTTTTTGGTGTAAAACTACATTAAGTTTTGCTAGATTGGTTTCAGAGGCGAATCTGAAATTTTTAGGGCTTGAAACATTTTTAAAAAACTTGATAAAAAATTCATAACTATGGGGCCTATGTCTATAAAAAAAACCTTAAAAAAATTTGGGATGAAAGCAATGCATGCTTCAATAGGTTTTGCCCAGATCCGTAAGAGTAAGACGCTAAATATATGTAAAGATTGAAGAAAATGGAGATAAGTTCTTATATTTGTGTATGTTGCCATGTGTATACATCTGTCTTGATTAGGAATAAATTTTAACATTCAATAAAATGAGCATTATATCTACAAATGTTGAGTCAATAACTTGACAATACGTCTCCTTTGAACCAGCCAACCAAGTACCAACTACTCTTCTTTAATCCTTATACATTTATTAATAACACAAACTCAAAAGAAAAAAGAAGCACCAAAAAACGGTGAGAGTTCAGAAAACGAATACATAGTTGATCTTGTCTTTGGGAGGCGATTAACGTCGCTTGCGGGAGAAGCGGAGGCCACGTTTAGAGATTGTTCTTGTTTCGGTGGAAAGAAAGACCATCTCTCTTGAAGTATGTGCGCCACAAACGATAGGAGCCATGAGACAGTCTACAAACTAGAAACGTAAAGTGGAGTGTCATGAGAGGACCACCTTTTCCTTAGAAAAATAAATTCTTGTCTTCTTTGGGCTTAAGTTCCAAAGATTGCACACTTTATTAAGAGAACATCAATCAGTTCCCATAAAAGTATTTTCGTTTAAATATAAATTAAATATTAGACGCACTTTATTCTCATAATTTACAAGTTCACATTAAATTTTTATAACATTTAAAAAAATAATTAATCAAAAACAAAGAATTAATCTGCACTATTTTCTTTCCAAATATAGTAAAGTTCAAAATAAATATTGTCTACTTTTTTTTTTTTTTGTAACATTGTCTACTATATCTGGGAAATAAAATTATAAAGCAACCACCAAATTTGAGAGTTACATCTAATTATAGCTAGATTAAATATGTTAAACATCATAGTTTTCACATATCTAATAAATTTACAAGGTTAAGAGATGCACCGATAAAATAAAATTTTGTAAGAGAATGGTGATAAAATAAATAAAAAATTTTAAAATTGTGCAAGTATCTACTCTGTTTGTTTTCTTTTAGTAAAACTCAGAAGTTGCCATGCTTCTGCAGCGGTGCCAACCAACTGGTCTTTTCTTTTTTCTTATATTCTTGTGAAAATCGTAATCACAATATCGTCACGCTTCTCTCGTCCGTTTCTATGTTTCTTGCTTCATCATCTCTCTCTCTCTCTCTTTCTCTCATCTTCACGCCAACACCAGTAACTTCTTTCTTCCTCTCTCTCTCAGCCATGGCGTCAACGTCTCTGGCACCATCGGTTCTTGTTTCAAGATTCTACTCCTCTCCTCGCGAGTTTCAAGATTCTGGGAACTACAAGTGTTTTAGCCGCCGAACTCGTGTTTCTTCACGCCTGCGATTTCGAGTTCACTGCGAGTCTACGGCGAGTTCCCTTTCTTGTTTTCTACTTCTGACCGATTCTTTTGTTAAATATTATCTTGCGGAGGGTTGACTTTTGGGGTGGTCAACTTTAGCGGTTGCACTAAACCAGACTAGTTTTAGGCCTTACGAAAGCTAAAATCACTTTTTGAGCCTTCTTGAATGATTTATAACATCAAAATCTTGTGTACTTTTCTTATAGGTTCAGGAGAAGGAGCTAGGACGTTGTTCACCCTTCTTGGAAGGCTTAACAGTACCAGGGAATGATGCTTCTGCTGCTTTGAGATCTAATGAATGGAAGGCTGTTCCTGATATATGGAGATCATCTGCGGAGAAGTACGGCGACAGAGTTGCTGTGGTTGATCCCTATCATGACCCTCCTTCCACTTTCACGTATAGACAGGTAAAATTTCTTATTTATCATTTCCTCTGCATCTCATTGCGTGAGTCACTTGTAAAGATCCTCCTCCTTTGAAACAGAGGTTTTGTTCTGCTTAAGTTAAAGTTAGTTCGTCTGTTTACTGTGGAAACAACTGAAGTTCGAGAATTTTCCAGATCCTGGATAAATTGGCATTCAGCTTTATCTTTTCATATATTAGTTCTGTATTGTCTAGACATTCTAAAACAGAGGTTTTCAGTTAATATATTGATACCTTCTATATAATGAGTACTGTGTAGCATGTCTTTTGGTGTCTGTTATTTTTCATTTTAGAATCCTATAAGCCAATTTTGTTTCAATTATTATGCACCTGCCTCATAATTACATCTTCTTAGGAGATAGATTTGGTAATTATTATACTAGATAGGTTGTCATCTTCTTATGAGATAGATAGGTTGGTAATTATTATACTAGATAGGTTGTTTTAAGACTATTTTTATTTCAATCATCTTAAAAACTGCAGCTGGAACAAGAAATATTGGACTTTGTTGAGGGCTTGCGAGCCGTTGGAGTGAAAGCAGACGAGAAGATTGCACTTTTCGCTGATAACTCCTGTCGCTGGCTTGTTGCTGATCAAGGTACGTACGTAGTTGATTATATAAAAACTCAATATCCATTACATAACTTGCTTAGTGCTTGAGCCTTAACCGTTACTAGATGATCCCACTAGACTTGCAACACTGACCTTATCATTACTTACCTTACACGTTAACCATCTTGGTCATTTCCAGAGACAACCAATGATCTGTGGAGATGCGTATTGTGTAATTTTTAATACTTTATGCCAGGGATAATGGCGACAGGAGCAGTCAATGTTGTCAGAGGCTCAAGATCCTCTGTTGAAGAGTTATTGCATATATACTGTCATTCTGATAGGTACGCCTAAACCTTTTTGTTCCTTTTGTTGAATTTCAACTTTTTCTAATAGTTCTTGGTTATGTGTTCTGCCTGATTTCGTGTAGCTACTGGTTCTTATTTGTCTTTTGAATTACCTTTTTATTGGCGTGTCTTGCAGTGTAGGTCTTGTTGTGGATAACCCTGAGTTCTTCAACCGCATTGCTGACACATTTTCTTACAAGGCATCTCTAAAGTTTGTGATTCTTCTATGGGGGGACAAATCTTCCTTGGCTACATCAAGTAGGCAGACACCAGTCTATAGTTACAACGAAATCAAAAACTTAGGGCAGGAGAGACGTGCAGAACATGCAGGATCTAGTGATGCTGGTAAGTATGAATATGAGTTCATCGGTCCAGATGATACAGCCACGATCATGTATACAAGCGGAACTACTGGTAACCCAAAAGGTGTTATGCTTACACATCAGAATCTGCTACATCAGGTTTTTAAGCCAATCTTTATGTCATCATTTACACAATACTGAGTTTGCTACTACGTTCTTAAAAGAAAACTCTTTGTTTCTTGGATTACTTGACAGATAAGAAACTTATCTGAATTTGTACCTGCTAAAGCTGGGGAGAGGTTTCTAAGTATGCTGCCATCATGGCATGCTTATGAACGGGCTTGTGAATACTTCATATTTACATGTGGAGTTGAGCAAAAGTATACGTCTATAAGGTTCTTAAAGGTAAGTCTCTCTATGCTATATGACATTTTAAAGAAGCATATTAATCTTGAAAATGAAAGAAGATGTAACTTTGCATATTTCTTTTATAATGAAACTTTTTCTTTTACACCGGTGTAGGATGATCTCAAGAGATATCAACCACACTATCTGATCTCAGTTCCTTTAGTATATGAGACCCTCTACAGGTATATGCTACTTTAGAAGTAAAACTGTTACACTAGATTCTTTTACTAAGCTAAATAGATTTTTTCTGTTTTCTGAGAACTGCAGTGGGATTCAAAAGCAAATTTCTACAAGCTCCCCTGTTCGTAAGTTTTTGGCGCTTACATTGATCAGAATCAGCCTAGCATATACGGAGATGAGAAGAGTTTATGAGGTTGGTGACCACAGATGATGTCGCCTCTTTTAGTATTTCTCTGCTTGTTCCTATTTGTGATGCTTGGAGCAATGATAACTCCATTGCTCTCTGATGTTCAGGGTCTTTGTTTGACAAAGAGCCAAAAGCCTCCAGTGTATATTGTTGCTTTAGTGGATTGGTTGTGCGCGAGGGTAGTTGCGTTTGTCCTGTGGCCATTGCATATGTTGGCTGAAAAGCTTGTGTACAAAAAAATCCGCTCGTCTATTGGAATAACAAAGGTATTACAACACTCTACTTCACTTTCTCTTTTTAGTCCCCAAATAAAAAACACTTTACTTACAACAAAAATATTGTGAGAATGACTTCTTTGTTTTCTCCAGGCTGGTGTTACTGGAGGTGGTAGTTTGCCTATGCATATTGACAAGTTTTTTGAGGTTAGACAAACCAATATTGTTTCTTGAAGTTAGAGATAAACGTTTATTATCTACTATGCAAACACAGTTTATTCTTGGTGCAGGCCATCGGTGTGAATGTACAAAATGGATATGGTTTGACAGAAACCTCACCGGTTGTCTCTGCGCGGAGGCTTAGCTGTAATGTAAGCTTAAGCTCTCACCTCAATAATTTCTCTATGAGATCATTGGACAATAAGGTTTCCCATCTAGTAAAGTAGTGTTCAGAGGACATTACAAATTCTTCTATTTATTATGTGTTCTGTTTATATATATATATATATATATATATATCATTCATCAACTAGTTAATATTGTGTTTTCTTATATGAAGGTTCTTGGCTCAGTTGGGCATCCTATTAAAGATACAGAATTCAAAATAGTAGATCAAGAGACTGGTACTGTTCTTCCACCTGGTTCAAAAGGCATTGTCAAAGTCAGAGGCCCTCCAGTTATGAGAGGTTACTATAAGGTAAAACACTATCACTTTCTGCTGATTTTCCAACAAAGTTGTGAATTAATTTTCTCCAAATATCCTCCGTATTTTGGATGATTAGATCATATTAACTCATATTTCCGTTGATTTTTCTCAGAATCCAGTGGCTAGCAAGCAAGTTATAGATGACGATGGATGGTTTAATACTGGAGACATGGGCTGGATTGCGCCTCATCATTCAACAGGGCGGAGTCGTAGCTGCGGAGGTGTCATCGTTCTTGAAGGTCGTGCCAAGGACACCATTGTACTTTCCACAGGTATATCATATGTCCTTGCAGATATCTTAAGTACTGCAACTCTTAACACTGCGTTGGTTCAAGAGTAATGCTATAAACGTTTGATATATAGCACTTTGATCTTTGTAGGTGAAAATGTGGAGCCATTGGAGATTGAAGAAGCAGCCATGAGAAGCAGTTTGATTCAACAAATAGTGGTTATTGGACAGGTACTTGTATAGAAGCACTTTGATTCAGGAACACCGAACACGTTATAGGATGTTTCACATATTATAACACAGTTTATTTCAGGATCAACGCCGCCTTGGAGCTATTGTTATCCCAAACAAAGAAGCAGCAGAAGGAGTAGCCAAAAACAAAATTTCACCTGTAGATCCTGAAGTCAACGAACTTAGCAAGGAGACGCTAACGTCTATGGTCTACGAAGAACTGAGGAAATGGTAATATGATTCAATCCTAGTGAATATAGTTTATTTCTTAAAATGATATTGATATGTACGCGCAGAGTGTATACCTCAACTGAAAAACTTGAAAACTAATTGTAACTCTATTGTAGCAATATTATGTTTTGAAGTTAAAGGAGAGTAAGAAAGGAACTCATATTTTTTTGTGATGTATAAATCGTTATGCAGGACATCAGAATGTTCATTCCAAGTAGGTCCAGTTCTCATCGTTGAGGAGCCCTTCACGGTACAATCCTCATCGCCCTTTTTGGTTAGCTTTTCATTGATGTCCCTTCATTTGTGATTGGAAGATTGAGCCTCATGTGAATGTTCTATGAATATCATTGCAGATAGACAACGGTTTCATGACACCTACAATGAAGATAAGACGGGACAAGGTGGTTGATCGATATAAGGATGAGATAGATAGACTCTACAAGTAGAGTAGACATTTTAGCATCCTATTCTTTTCAAGCTTTAGCTGTTGATATGAAACTCCCGGAATAGTAAAAGTGACTAAAACCATCTCAGTTAATGGTACCAAGTTCCTTTTTTTTTGGTCAACAATGGTCACTTGGTCAGTGTTCATTATATCATATATCTCTAACAGATCACATCACATGTCTCTAATATGGTGACTTATGTACTAAATTAGCAAGGACAAAATTAATGGCCTCCATGTTAGGTGAAGAAGATCTCTGGAGTAATAATTGGGTTTCCGCAAAGCAACAAGAATCTATTTACTATGAACGTAACAAATCAAAATATAGGCATTTATTGCCCTGCTTGTTATATACCACGATTTAATAGCACTCTCATGAACTTGTGACTAATATTCTTAAATTAGGTTTTGACTGAGTGGTTAGAAGCTGTGTTGTACTCTTGCTTTTGTGTTCTAATTAGGTGGTGTAAGAGGCGGTTCATTCCGAGTCGTGGAATGAATTCGTTTTCGTAGTGGTGAAAAATACAATGTCGTTATGATTGGGTAGCGTAGGATCCTTCTAAATGTTCCTAGGTAATACTAGATCTCGGCATTGTATGTGGGGTTAAAATCTCTCTGAGATTGAAATCTTGTATTCACAAATTGGTAAATGAAAGTTGATGTTGAGTAAAAAAAAAAAAAAGCACTCTCTTAAGTCTCTTTACCAATCCCGACACACTCGAGAGACAAATGAAAACACACTCTGAGATTTTGGTGACAATCACGTTGACGATCAACCTCGTTTGCCTTGCACGTGCCGCTAAACCTCCATGCAATAGCTCGTTAGAGACAGCGGATATCGCTACGGAGCTCTCAAAAAGGACCTTTATTAATTATTGTTCACTACTTGGTAAGTCTGGGCTTAAGCTTCGTCCCAAATGGTTTACATGATGGGTCATAACAGATGATTGGTCCACCCCCTGGCTTTAGTCCACTCTGTAGCACTAAGTGCGTTCCTCCCGAAGCCGACCGGATCAGCCGATGGGGTTTATAAAAAAAAAAAAAAAAAAGGACCAACCGGCTTGTGGGAGAGCTCTCCGTGGCCATTCTTACACCAGAACTTATCTTCCACAGCCGGGCAATCACTACACTAGAGGTTGCTCTAAGATCTACCGTTGCAGACGTGATTCTAATTGATCTCACATCACTTCCTCGTTTGTTCGGCTTCAAGTATTATCATATATATATACTCCTGTATGTATGTTAGTTTTGTCATTTTTCACACAAATGAAAAAAAAAAAAACTTGTTAAAAGTTCTTATGCAAAAACAAACTGAATCAGACTAATTAAAAATTATGAGCCAAAATTTCATTAAAATGGAAGAACTTCAACATACACTTATTAAGCCATGCATCTTCTAGATCAAAAACTGCCTAGTCCTCTGCTCTCTGGTGGAGAAAGCACTTGTTAGTAGAGCATTTGTCATAGTAGACAGACTAACTAGACTCGGTATTCCTCTGCTATCTGCTGAAAATATTGGCTTCTTAAAATTCAGCAAAAATCAAACATCATTTGTTTCCGACTTTTAGGTTTTATCGTACTTTAACTTGTTATCACAACACAAGAATTTTTAATACAGGAAAGATGATGATGAGTTCAAAGGTCCAAAAGTTGAATTTTTGGATTTGATCACTTGTTCGAAAAGTTAACTGGTAAACAGCACATCGCATAAGTAAGCCTAACAACAGTGTAAAACAAAAACTAATTTATCTTGAGATAATATAAAACAGAAAATGGAGAAAAAAAAGAAAAAAAAAATGGGCCTCTCAAAACCAAGAACAACAATCCCTTATTCATACAAATATTTGGTCAACCTCATCAGAAGACCAATATCTCACATTCCTCAACCAGAACCCAAACCAACTCAAATGGCCTAATCATAAAACCCACACGAAGAACCAACGCTCAGTACCTGTAGTGACCAGGCTTGTAAGGACCTTCAATGGGTATACTGACATAGTCAGATTGGTCCTTGGTGAGCTTGGTGAGTCTAGCACCGAGTTTCCCCAAGTGAAGTGCAGCAACCTTCTCGTCCAAGTGCTTAGGCAAAACATATACCTTCTTCTCATACTTCCCGCTCGACTTCTCGTTCCAGAGCTCAAGCTGCGCAATCACCTGGTTGGTGAACGAGCACGACATCACGAAACTCGGGTGTCCAGTGGCGCATCCCAAGTTCATCAGACGACCCTCGGCTAGCACAATGATGCCTGACTTGGTGTCAGGGAACACCCACCTATCAGTCTGCGGCTTGATGGTGATGCGTTTCACACCAGGGAAAGTCTCAAGTCCTTGCATATCGATTTCGTTGTCGAAGTGACCAATGTTGCAGACAATGGCGTTGTTCTTCATCTTCCTCATGTGGTCGACCATGATGATGTCTTTGTTTCCAGTGGTGGTGCAAAAGATGTCAGCTTCTGAGACGACGTCCTCAAGGGTTAGAACCTGGAGGCCTTCCATGAGAGCCTGAAGCGCACAGATTGGATCTATCTCAGTCACGATCACACGTGCACCAGCGGTTTTCATGGCTGCAGCACAACCCTTTCCGACATCACCGTAACCGCAGATAACAGCCACCTTTCCGGCGATCATGACATCAGTGGCTCTCATGAGGCCGTCCGGGAGAGAGTGGCGACATCCATACAAGTTGTCGAACTGCAACCAACTCAGTTATCAGTGATACAACTACAGAATTACAGCTGAAGAAACAGATTTTATTTCAAAATATGTGAAATACAACTTCAACCGTGTTTTGGTAAATGAAAAATTCACATTAGACCTGAGCATTTTAACAGAAACCCAAAACACTAAACCTAATCAAACTTGAAAACCCCGAAACAGGAACCGGACAAGAACTCATACGTATACGAACAGTTCATGTTTTTCTATACCTAAAACAGAAACTACACCTTAATTTCCAAAGTATAATTTATATACCTAAAAGTATTAGTAGTTTAGTTTTAAAATAACTATATACTTAAGAGTATAATTTATGAACCAAAAATTAAATTCGTAAATACCTAATATTATTTTTAAGAATTACTCAGAAAAACGAATTACTCTAATATTTTAATTTAAATTACCCGCTATTTTAATCCAAACAATCTGAATTATTTTATTAGCATGTTCCTAGTATTTTTACCAAATGCTTTTACCAAAAGGTCCAAAACCAAATAAAAAAAATCAAACCAAACCAAATTTTATAAATATCTGAAATTTTTCTATATTTCTGCCCCTGAGAAAGAAACCTAAGAAAAAAATCGAAATAATCAAACTGAAATTAAAGCAAAAAAAAAAAGACAAATGTGCAGACCTAATTAATAATTGTACACAGTACATTACAAACGCCAGATCCAGTCTAAAGACATCTTCAATCCAGCTACATAATTTACTGCAAAATTATGTGAAAAATGCTATCATGAACAAACAAAAAATTATTACTCTATAAATAGAAATAGAATAATACTTTTTTTATTTGTTCATGACTGCATTTAACTTCATTTTGCGGTAAATTATGCAATTGGGATGAAAATGACCTTCGCACTCTCAATGGGGTGCTCTTATAGAGCTATAATGGGACAGAATAAAAAGACATACCTTGCTCTTGGTGACGGAGTCATTGACGTTAATGGCAGGGAACAAGAGAGCTCCAGTCTCCTGCATCTGGTAAAGCCTCTTAACACCAGTGGTCGTCTCCTCCGAAACACCAACCAATCTCTCCTTCATCTTATGATACTTCTTCGGATCAACTTGAAGACCATCTTTAATGATCGACAACACGATCTGAAACTCAGGATTATCAGTAGAACTCGGATCAGGGACCTGACCCGTCTTCGCAAAGATCTCCTCAGCCTTAACTCCTTCGTGGATCAAGAGCGTGGCGTCACCACCGTCGTCAACGATCAGATCAGGACCACCTCCGGGACCCCAGTCGAGAGCCCTCTCCGTGCACCACCAGTACTCCTGAAGAGTCTCCCCTTTCCATGCGAACACGGCGGCTGAATCACGAGCGATGGCTGCTGCGGCGTGGTCTTGAGTGGAGAAGATGTTGCATGAGCACCACCTGACCTCGGCGCCAAGAGCGGTTAGCGTTTCGATGAGAACGGCGGTTTGGATGGTCATGTGGAGAGAACCGGTGATTCTAGCGCCTTTGAGTGGCTGAGAAGGTCCGAACTCGGTGCAGCAAGAGACGAGCCCAGGCATTTCGACCTCGGCGAGCTCGATCTCGAGACGGCCGAAGTCGGCCTGAGACATGTCCTTGACCTTGTACTCACGGCCACTCGACGTCTTCTCCACAAGCAACGCCATTATTTTGAATTTTTCAAATGTGCGAGGAGAAACGAAAGGTAACGAGTGATGTTAAATAGATTAACGCGGGAGATGAGTTGGACGGCTGAGATTAGTTGCGGGGAGAGTTTGGTGGATCTGGTAAAAGAATTAGACTTTTCATCTTCTTTTTTTTTTTATATAGATTTTCCTAAAAGGGTGGCAATTCTGTTTTCGATTTCACTTATGAGAAAAAGTATTAGTATAATTAATGAATTGTGTATTGGTTACTACTAGTAAGACAACAGCAACAATGTTTCAAAAGGAAAATAGATATATATTACTGATATGATATGTCCATATGAAAATAGAACAAAAATACTTATTCTAAATGTTTTCATCTGATCATTAGTTTTGAAAAATATATACACATACAAATGTAGACTTGTCGCTCTGTTTACGTTTTAAATTACTCATTCGTTTGTTTTATCTTTAGCCAACACTTTTCATCATTTGGTCAATCATATCATCAGCATTTGTACAACCTGACAATAGTGAACTATTGAAATAATATTTTTATCATGATTAGTTGGTATATATTCATAAAAATCTAAGATAGGTATGCAAAATGACTGTAGATAATAGATATGTAACGATAGTAAATACTTTGTGGTCTATAATTCTATATGAAGTTCAAGAGTTAGCTAGTGTCTACCCTATGCAAAATGTGTTATTACCGCGGTCACTCACATCTTAGCCCTGTTCGGCGCATGGTCCAGAGTCAGCGACAAAAAAACAGTGTATTTTTGTTGCTTAACACACAAGACACGGAGAACAACGACGCGCTAATGTTAATAATATTAGACGCAGCGGCAGTTTTCGAACGAGATCTGATCGCTTAAAATTCCAGCATCAGCCGCGTCTTATTCCGGTGACTCTTTTCAATGTTACGGCAATATTTTTTTAAGCTCACGCCATCCTCCGCATCGTTTAATTTATTGCCGCTCATAGTAATCGCCGCGTCCATTATCCGAACAGGGATCTTGTAGATTTCATTTCTTAAAACTTTAAACATATCTTCTATTCTACTTTGGCCAACCGGCAAGTGTGGATTCAAGGCTAGAGTAGACACATTTCTGTAACGAACACGGTGTCTATTTGTGTAGAACTTAGAGCATGTTTATTGCAGGTCTCTTAGGTTGGGTCTCTTAGCATAATATAAAATACGGTCTCTTAGTTTTTAACTAAAAAGTTAAAAGACGTCTCTTAGAGCATGATTATTGGGGGGTTCTTAAGGTGGAGTTCTTAGCGGAATATAAGAACCCGTCTCTTAACTTTTAACTAAAAAAGTTAAGAACCGGTTCTTAAAACTCTTATTTAATAGCCGGTTCTTAACTTTTTTAGTTAAAAGTTAAGAGACGGGTTCTTATATTCCGTTAAAAACTTCATCCTAAAAACCCTCCAATAATCATGCTCTTATATCTCTTATTTAAGAGACGTCTCTTAGCTTTTTGTATTTTATATTACACTAAGAGTTCAACCTAAAAGACTTACGATTAACATGCTATTTATAAGTTGCAAGGGCCACGCATTACGAACTCCGTAATCGGCATTCCAAAATAACTTTTGGCATTTTGTGGTTCGGTGAGAATAGTCATCAATCTCAACTACCACGCTCCCAAAAGTTTCTTTTAAACGTGATTGTACTCGACACTGCTATTTCTTGTTGAAATGTCAATTTGTTGGCTGCTTAGTGTAGTACTTTTCAATATATGTTTTAACACTTTGAAACTAAGAAAATATTTTTTTTTTATTCAAGATTAACTGACATCCTATCCAACTTTTTAAATTAATCCTAAACAAAATATGCTGTATATTTACATATTTCAAAAACGCCTAATTACTTTGAGTAGTTATGTGATGTAATCTGATTCCTTTACTTGCTATAATTTTAGTAATTAAAATTTGAACTTTGAATTTTATTTACTAATTGAAATCATTGTCAAATAACTATATCTTCATGTAGATGTTGTGGTGGATTGAAAGTTGTCCACGTCTCGAAAAATCACTACCTACGTGGCTTACAACAGAAAATAGTTTCAATGATCAGTGGCTTACAAAAGTTTCTTATCTTTCGAAAAATGAGCATCCTAAAGATCATTCTCAATAACTTACACTACACTGACTTTGCTCTAGGATGCTTGGTCACTTTTCTTGTAAACGCAAACTCTCCAAACTTATGCCCAACTTTCCCCTCTGTGATCTCACAACGCACATGAGTCTTGCCATTATAGATCCTCACGGACGAGTCAACATACTCTGGCAGAATAGTCGATCTCCTCGACCATATCTTCCTGTTCAGAGCTGCGTTTTTCTTGTTCATCAAGAGCGCGTCGACGAAAGGATCTTTCCACACAGATCGGCTCACCACCTTATTGCCTTTCTTCACATCTTCTGTACTCTCGTCCAGAGACAATGGCAAGATTGGCCATTCTTTTGCAACATCCACACGGATGTTAAACCCATTCAACTCCTAATTAATCACCACAAACACAAATTAACAATACAACACAAAATAATAAAATTTAATATGATAGATGATTCCTTTTGTATTTCTAACCTGTCCATCCATAGCTGAAATAACAGATTTAGCAGAATCCTCGCTGATGAAGTTAACAAATCCATAACCTCTAGACCTCCCAGTCACTTTGTTTGTCATCACTCTTGCTACAGAAGCAAAGAACACATCAATGGTTTATGTTAAATACACAACAAAAACACATTCTATTACAGAACAGTGAAAAGAAAGATGAGAAAGATCCAGGGCTTACCGTCTGTCACTCCGTTGAAGGTAGAGAAAGCATCCTTCAAGGAATTATCATCAATTCCGGGTGATAGGCCTGGGACCAAAACATTCAAAAGGTTACACGAGAGATCAAATCAAAGCTAGTACATAGTAACAACGATTTCACGGCTAAAAAATGGCAGTGAAATGAAACCATCTGATTAGACTTATTACCACCAATAAAGAGCTTTGTGGACATGTAGCGGAGTGAACCGAGCATTGATGTCAGTGAAACACTTCTGTTTTGTAAGAAGCCGAGTTTGGTGCAGAAAGCCATTTTAAATGTCTGGAAAGATAATCCCATTTCAGACAGTTTTCAAGATGTCTAGACTCCATTACATACCCAGAAAGCTATATCTAAATTCCGATCAAATCAATGCTCGAATTAACAAACAAAAAAAGTCACATTTATATCCGAAATTAAAGGACTTTCTACGGCGTGGAGAAACCCTAATTCGAAAAAGTGGGGAAGAGATCATAAATCAAAACCTGGGAGTAGATGGCTGAGCACGTCCCTCGTCGTCGTCGTCTTTTTTGCAGACTCGTTGGGGCTTGTCGCGATTCTAACCAAACCTGTTCGATCTATATGTTTGGGTTTTTAGCTCTTCTATTAAACCCGGTTTTTGGAACCAAACCGGTTTACTAGCAGATCTGTCATCTGTGTCCCCGACCTATTAAGAGGTTGATTGTTTGTTGTTTTTGATATAGTTTTTGGTTTTTGATTTTCTAAAAATTACTCTCTTCGTTTTATTTTATTTGTCGTTTTAAATTTTGGCACACAGATTAAGAAAATATATAATTTTGTATATTTAACAGATAAAAACATCATTATCAATACACCTAATCATATTTCAACCAATTGAAAAATATATTAAAATAGATTAAAATGTAAAATCAATCAATTTTGCATTGAAATTATAAAACAACACTTATTTTGAAACAAAAAATTTATCCTACAACGACAAGTAATTTCTTTTAAAAAGTTATTGAAAATTTGTTTTAAGTAAGTTAATTTTATAGTGTTTTAAATAGTGTTTTGTATTATAAATTTAATTAAATTTGTTACTTACATATTTAAATCACATCAATCTATATATATATATATATATATAAAGTAGACTTTTCTCTCTTTTTATGACATGTGGAAATGGGTTTTGTTGACATGTGTTCTCTTTTTTTGTTTTTTTACATTTTAGATCATTCTTCTCTTAGATTATTTCAATTTGGTTCACTATTTTCTAATTATGTATTATTTAATCCTTCTCACACTAACCATCATCATTTGAAGTTTGATAATCTATTTTATTGTTCAAAAAATTGAAAAACGAATAAAAAAATAAGTAAACAAATATAAATGTATTTTAAATATTTAATTTATTCACAGCTAAAAATAACATAAACTTTCGCTAATTTATTATTTTTTACTATTTTCTATTATTTCATTTACAACTATATATTTATCATAATATTAACCAAACTAAAGCAGAACACATAATCTAAACATAAAATCTCCATAATCACAGAGAAAAAAATGTCAAAATAACACTAACTCAATAAAGGTTCAGAGCTCAAATGCGATCAAGAACGAAAACTAACTTACCCCACTTTATCATAGAGTGTCTTGGCCAGAACAATCAAAAGTCAGAAAAATGTAGAAAGATAATCTTGAGATAAAACAATCCCTCGAAAACAAAGGAGCATAATCAAGGACCAATGCAAAGAACCAAGAAAGCGGGTTAGAGGAAGAATAATCAACAGAAGACCAAAATCACCACGAAGCAGGAAGAGACATACATAACGAACGATAAGCACAACCACCAGCTAAGAGGTAAGAAGTACCTCACAAACTAAACAAGCACAAACAAGACGCCTATGCCGGTGAAGAACCACAAAGCTCTGGATAGAAGGGACCAAAACTCCAAGAGACTAATATCGCACACGTATACTAAGGGAAGCAAGGGAAGAAGAGAACAACCTGGGTGAGAGAGAACGGAAGCCAACCTCCGATAAACCAGAGCTCAGACTTAATACCAGAAACAATCTTCTAAATCTACATAGCATACTCGGAGGAGAATATTATCCAAATCTGGAGTGGCAAACATGGCGAAAGGGAGAGTCACAGAGACGCAAGCAACGATGAAAGCTGTAACGAGATGAGGGAACATAGATGGAAGGGTAGACAAAACGAAATCATCCAATCGTGGAGCCGTCCTCGAGCTATAGAAGTCTGATCACCAAAAACCATATCTTGAAAACCAACACGAGAAGGGACTATCGATGGTAAGCCAACGAAGAGAAAAACAACTTCAAAGACGACTAAATTCTGACCCAACCCAAGGAAATGCAGTTCCTAACACGAGCCGAAATCTAAGGAAGAAGAGAAGAAAAAGGTGAGGAAGAACAAGAGAACATATGTGAATCTTTTTCGGTGATGGTGAGAATCACGGCACACCGGAAAGGTAAACGAAAAGCATAGATAGTGACGACTCAATGTAAAAATATAGGGAGAGAGCACAAAACATCTTTAAAAGGTAATATTCAAATAATTTGAAAAATATTAATTCTTTACCCTAAAACTATTAGCCTTAGAATCAACAAATGCCTAAGTGTAAAATTATTGAAATTCAATATGCATTACATCAAACTCACTCCACCACTAATCCACTAATAAGTACTATTAGACCCACAACAACACACTATTAAAAAAACAAACATTTGATATGTTAGCATATCACCTATTACTACATAACATAATAAAAATACCAAATAATGCTCTTAGCAAATAAAGACGATCACATAATTAGTTAACTATATCATCCGAAAAATAATAATTAATAACAATAAAACAATATTTCAAGCGAAGCGCGGACATGCCCCTAGTAGTTTATAAAACAAACGAGAACTCCCAAACAATAAATTTCTCTGCAAATCAAAATGCTGGAGTTTTTAGAGAAATTGCTTAAAATAAATGTGTGTTTTAAGTTATAATGTTTTGTATTAATTGTTTTTTTCATAGTAAGTAAAATTTATTATTAGTTTTCATTTCAACTTCAACAAAAATAATTAATAAAATATATGTAAAATTTAAAACTGAAAAATTATCATTCAAGTTTTTCTAAAATCTAAAAATAATAGCAAAATCAAAAATCAAAATTTATAATAAACATTTTATTAATTTCTTAAAACAAAAACTAAAACCAAAAATAAAAGTTTTCATGGTTTTTGTCAAAACTTGGCGATGGTAATATCTGCATCTATATAGTTTTACGATAGTTTTATATTTTATTTACAGTTTTTGTTTTGAAAAAAATTATTAGATAAGTTTATGTGTATTTTGATGATAAGATTTTACATTTATTATTTTTAGATTGAAGTGCTAATCATATTTTTATTTTTTTCATTTTAAAATCAAAAACTAAAAACCAAAATCTAAAACAGCATTCATGATTTTAAAAAAACTAAAATTTACTGCAAAATCATAAACCAAAAACTAAAAGCTAAAATCTAAAATCTAAAAACCAAAACCCAAAAACTATTGAAACAATTATCACCTAAACTAGTTTTCTGAAACGGCATCGCTTAGCTAAAACCCAAACCCATATAATCGGTACAACGCCTATTAACTTTTTGTTTACCTCGCTTCAACCATATCCACTCTACTTGGGCTTTTTTCTAACTGGCTTATAGTTTTAAAGCCGAGACTGTATATAGTTATAGGTTTCTGTTGCTTAGCTGAATGTATATAGTTGAAGATTTGTAACTGTATATTGTGTTCGAGTCTGAAGATGTAAGATGTCTGCCCTGAAGTAGTCGCTGACGTAGTTGCTGAAGTAGACGTCAGGTTAAGTGGTGAAGACCATGTGGAGTCAAGATGCTGAGCTGGAGTCGTGTAGACTTGGAGAGCAAGAGAGTATCTTGGAGATATGGAAAGATGAATAAACTTGAGGAGCAAGTTTATGACTTAAAGAAAGAGGAATAAGTGCATTCCAAGAAAAGGAAAGTTGCACTTATTGTTATGGAAGATGTCCATACATGTTGCCTTGGAGACTAGGGTTTCGGGAACATGGAGAATAACTATAAGATAGCTATGGGGTCGTCTGTATAGAGACAGAGACACGGAGGCTGATCTTATAGAGAGAGAGAGAAGCTCTTGGAGGTGTTCTTGGGTCGTGCTGAAGCAGTGGCTGAAGTACTTGACGGAGAAGAGACATAAGCGGGTAGCTTAGGAATCTTTCAGTAGCGTGTGTTAGGGTGTTAACACTAGACGTGTAAAAGCTGAATAAGCAAGTCTTGTAAAGATTGTTTAAAGGAGATTCTAATAAAAGCATTGGTGTTTGCTTGTGTATTTGTCTCTTGATTTATCTTCTGCACTACCTTATTGTGTTTGCATCTTGCACTTACAAGTGGTATCAGAGCGGGGCACCTAAGTTACCGGTGTTATCCTGAAGGTGAAGATGAACACGATTATTTCTGTGCAGAAGGCGGTCGTGTTGAATGCGGACCAGTATGGTCATTGGAAGGCTCGCATGAAGCAGATGATTCGAGGAATCAATGAAGATGCGTGGACAACTGTGTAGATTGGTTGGGAGGAGCCTACCATAGTCACAGGAGGTGAGAAGAAGCCTAAACCAAAAGAGGATTGGTCAGTGGCAGAACGCAATGCATCAAAATTTAATGCAAAGGCGTTGTCGGTGATTTTTGGAGCTGTTGAAGCAGAGCAGTTTCAGCTGATTCAGGAGAGTACTTCGGCTAAAGAGGCGTGGGAGATCCTGCTGAATTCGTTTGAAGGAGATGAGAGTGTCAAGAGGACACGTCTAGATCATCTTGGGTCGCAGTTTGAGAATCTCAGGTGGTCTGATAATGATTCTGTGGCGAGCTTTAGTGCCAAACTCAGTGGTATGGCGCATGAAGCATTTGTACTTGGGAAGAAGTACAAGGAGAAGAAGCTGGTAAAGAAGTTACTACGTTGTCTTCCAACAAAATTTGAAGCTCACAAGGTGGTCTTGCAGATGACTACAAACACGGATGAGCTCAAGTTTGACAAACTTGTGGGTATGCTAAAGGCACAAGAGATGGAGAAAGACAGTAGTTCAGTCTCTACGTCAGGTGGTGCATCAAGGTGTATAGCTCTTCCTGCTGACAAAGATGGAGATAGATCTCCGAATGTTGAAGATGCCATGGGGATGTTAGCTAGGAATCTGAGTAAGATGATGAATTCCTCTGGTGGGTGGAATCAGTATGGTCGCCAGGGAGGTGATCGTGGCAATAGCAGAAGAAGAGAACGTCTTAGATGCTATGAGTGTGAAGGTGTTGGTCATATAAGGGCTGATTGTCCTGTAGCACAACAGAGAGAACTTAAGTGTTCTGAGTGCAGAGGTGTTGGACACACACGGCGTGAATGTCCAAACTCAAAGAAGGAGAAAGGAGTTCCATTGCAGTCGTCTGATGATTCAGAGTCTGGAGAAGGTGGAAAGGTGATAAAGAACCTTGTTGCATTTGGTGCACGCAAGGAGGGATCTATTAAGTCCTCTAATTCAGATCTCAGCACAGATGATGAGGAGTATCATGTGCTGCTTAACAAGTGGTTGAGGGTCAAGGATCAGAATCTGATATTGGAGGATATGGCTCAGAAGCAGAACGAGTTGCTTGAAGAACTTCGTGAAGAACTTGCGGCTGTGAATGAGAAGAATGAGTCTCTTGAGCAGGAAAATAGTAAGCTGAGGAAAGTTGCTATTGGTGAACAAGAGAGAGCAAGGATGCTGGAACGTGATTTGGCTGACAATCACAAACAGATCAGGATGCTGAACAGTGGATCCAAGGAGTTGGATAAGATACTCTCGATGGGTCAACCAGCCAAGGCGAATTGGGGACTGGGATATCGAGGAGCTGAAAGTACTAAGGAAGTACAACAGAAGGGGCTATCACATTTCGTGCATGGGAGCACATCAAAAAGTGGAGCCAAAGGAGCTTGTCAGGAAGTACGTCGGGACGTACGACAGGGAGTAAGGCAGGAAGTTCTACAGCGCGTAGCTGTGAGTAACAAGCCGAAAGTAGTACATCAGTACAGCAACATGAAGGTCAGACAGGAGGTTCTGAAGCATGGTTGTGCAACTGGTACAAGGAAGGAGACTGATCGGTGCATCAGCAACTGTGTCAGGCCAAGAAAAAAGCAACATCGGATGTGCTGTTGGTTCTGTGGGAAGGTTGGACACAAGAAGGTGGAGTGTTTTGCTCGTGAAAAGAGCAGAAACATGGCCAAGAAAGTGAACAAGATGTTCACTAAGCCCAGGAGGGTTGAAGAGGTGTCCTTAGCCAAGAGTGGCTTACTTGATGAGATCAAGGATGAGACATCAGAAGATGGATGCAGCTCTGTTAGGAGTGATCTTCAGGACGATCAAGAAGCATCAAGCGTGGAGTCAGGACACGGAGTTGTCTGTGACACAAAGGGGAAGGAGATCGAAGTGCGTCAGGAAGTGGTGCGAGATGATCTTCAGGGGTGTGATAGTGAAATCAGTCCAAGACAATAACAACGAGTGCAGAGGGCACTCAGTGCGGATGGGGAAGGGCTCATGGTCAAGAAGAAGACACATGACGGAAGCCTGGTCCTCAACAGAAGCTGGTCAAAGGGTAATTCGACAAGTGCGTCAGATCGTGATGCAGTACTTGTTATTCCGCTGCAGCAGGGGCTGTGTCATGATTATACATGAAGAAACAGACGGATGGGTCTGTAAGGGTTGACATCCAAGCATCTGTGTTTTAGCTTAGTATGCAATCAAGCAGGGGGAGAATGATGATGTTCTGGTACAGAGAATGCATATCTCATGGGGGAGAAAAACATGGTGTGGTGCACATCTCTTGGGGGAGAAAAGCACATTTGGTATGAAAGTTTCCAGGTGAGGAACGTGGTTGCAACGTGGTTGCTGAACCAGAAGAGTGTTGTGCTTGATCGGCACACAAAGCTAAAAGGGGGAGAATGAAGATGTAAGATGTCTGCCCTGAAGTAGTCGTTGACGTAGTTGCTGAAGCAGACGTCGGGTTAAGTGGTGAAGACCATGTGGAGTCAAGATGCTGAGCTGGAGTCGTGTAGACTTGGAGAGCAAGGGAGTATCTTGGAGATATGGAAAGAGGAATAAACTTGAGGAGCAAGTTTATGACTTAAAGAAAGAGGAATAAGTGCATTCCAAGAAAATGAAAGTTGCACTTATTGTTATGGAAGATGTCCATACATGTTGCCTTGGAGACTAGGGTTTCGGGAACATGGAGAATAACTATAAGATAGCTATGGGGTCGTCTGTATAGAAACAGAGACACGGAGGCTGATCTTATAGAGAGAGAGAGAAGCTCTTGGAGGTGTTCTTGGGTCGTACTGAAGCAGTGGCTGAAGTACTTGACGGAGAAGAGACATAAGCGGGTAGCTTAGGAATCTTTCAGTAGCGTGTGTTAGGGTGTTAACACTAGACGTGTAAAAGCTGAATAAGCAAGTCTTGTAAAGATTGTTTAAAGGAGATTCTAATAAAAGCATTGGTGTTTGCTTGTGTATTTGTCTCTTGATTTATCTTCTGCACTACCTTATTGTGTTTGCATCTTGCACTTACAGAGTCGTCGATCGGCCTATCTAAATCGGATTTTCTGTTTAAGTAGTCTCATCGTAGGATTTCCAATTATAGAAGGTATCTGCACTCTACTGATATAGTCATGAAATAAAGGCCACAACAAAGTACAAAAATGGATTTATCAAGTAATGAGTTAAGAAAATCAAACAAATGAAGGAAACACTCAAAACCCATGAGCTAATAAACTGGAAAAAAATTACTACTTGACTAACAAACATTATCTATGAATTAGGGTTGATGAATATATTCATTGGGGCTGCAAGCCCATGCTTGTTTCGCTTTTATTCAAGGCGACACTGCTTCATGTAGCTTATTACTTCTTACATGAAAGTATGGTTTGTGTTAATTCATTTAGAACTTAGATGCATGGCAGTGCTTCACTGCTCACACATCATTGTAAAGTAAAAATCTTCTTATAGAAATTAAACAATATTGCCAACGATACGTTCGGCTTAATTGGTTTGGTATTTAGAGTTAATTTCATTGTGCCCATAGTTCGTTTTCGTTGGGAAAGATAGTTTACGCCATGTCATTGGTATTAGTGATGGCTGGTCATGGGTGTAGGTGAAAACTAAGGCCTTAGACCAAATTCTTCATAGTTTACAAAAAAAAAAAATTAAAAACAAATATTATCGTTTTGATAGGGAAGTAATTTGGCTTTTTACTATTTTGAGCTTTTAAAATGAGAATCAGTTTTTTTATTCACCCCTTTTTCTTTTGTTTGTAAAGTGGAATTTCAGTCGGAATAATGTGATGCTCTAATGATTCATCATAGTTCATTATCATTATATTGGTAATATTTCAATAGCATAGTTAATGATGAGTAGTCATTGTCTTTGCCTTGGCACATGGGCAAGAAAACCACATCCCATATTGCAATAATTTCTTTCATATACAAAAAAGAATGGATATATCTATATATATATATATATATGTATATGTAATATGTGTGTGTGTATTCACAAACAAGTCATATATATATATCCTATCAGTCAATATCAATTCTCTTTTTTTTTCTCAAAAACATGTCCTAAAATTCTTTGAAGGAAATGGCTTAGGAAATACATACAATTTAATATCAAACATAAATTTTGTCACGATATTACGCCTAGATTATTTCGTGCATTAATTTGTCACGATATCACGCCTAGATTATGTCGATTTATATCATACTGAACAAATAATTGGGTCCAGAAGTTCCAGAAGAAGCATGTGTTAGGCCATATTCGCAGTAGTGCATCCATTTATTGAAATCAATACTCGAATCGCACGTATAGCTTAGCACTACCTGCTTTTGAAATCAAAACTCTCGTAAATTCGTGAAAGTATGGTACATTTATCATATATTCTTAAAAGAAAGTATTGAACAGTGATCATGTAACAAAGAAATCAGAGTATTGAATAGTCCAGTCCATATGTCTTTCATCATAATTTCCAATCTGCCGAGTGCCGACATTAACAAAAATAAACGTGTGAAGTATGGATATAAACAAGAAGGGAATGTGCGTTTGTCTCTGTGAGAAATCATGTGACAACGGCCGCATACAATGTGCAATTAAAAAAATGATTTGATCTGTAAGACTTCGATTGATGGCATCTATCATCATATCCAGCTATAGTTCACATATATAATTGGAGCTAATCATGCTCAGATATTAAGTAAAACAACCTTCATGGTCAGATTTAATGTTATTTTGTGTACCTCTTCAACAGTGGCGGCCCTGAGGGGAAGCCATGGAAGCATTGGCTTCCAGCCCTCAATATTATTAACAGATTTCGGCCTTATGTTCAGTAAATTTTCTTTAGTGTAGTGGTTTAAATATCACTGGTAATGTCAAGGTCTCAGGTTCAGTTCTTTATGACTGCCTCTTTTTTTAATTTTGCTTGTGGTCATAAAAAAAATCAGGACCGGTGCTGCTCTTCAACATTTCTGATCTTTTTCTGCTAAATAACATTTCTGATCTCGTACAAAAGAACTACGCACGCTCTGCCGTCGACAAATTTAGTATTCCATGAATCCATACAACCTCTCAAATATTTGAAATCAGTATCCTGATCGTATATCATCATATCCCTAGTGTTTGAAATAATTAATTGAAAAGATGTGAAAGAAATCCAATATTGAAGTAGTATTCTCTTGATTGAGTTTGAAGTACTTCCTGTTTGTAAGACCATCGGCATTGAGAGAAATGATAAATTTTGACACGAGTCTCTCGAATTTTTGAAAAGAACTCTAGCATTAAAGTATTATTATTATTTGTGAGAGATTTTCTTTTTAAAGGCTCCCAATTTGGTTGTCGAAATAAAAAGCATTATATAAAATTGGGAACGATGAAGTGGAATTTGATCTTTGATATTGAGGAACACAATAACACCATTAATCATAAGACACATTGTACGTATATATGATTGGTTACAAATGTTCCATGCAACAATAACTGAGGAGATGATGGGACAACAAAAGCCTAAAATGATAAAAGTCTCTTTTCAATCAAGGAGAAAGAAGCCTTTGCCGACTTAATAGAGAGATGAGAGTTTTGTGAAGTTAAGAAGGAAGTGTGTAGTATGGATTGTGATGGGTTTTTCAACTTGCATGTAAAGCCAAGATAATTGTAATTGGTCAACAAAATCACTGTCCCACCTTTTTGGCTACTTCGAGTTATTTTATATTAGTCTTTAGAACTCTTACCCGCGATCACGATCGAAAAGGAAAAAAAAACTTTCATGTCTAGTCAAAATTACTAGAAAAACGATTGATTCAAGTTAAATTAATAAAGTAGAGGTGGAAATGTATAAATATGATAAAACGAGTCTCATAAGTCAAGGTATTCCAACCGAAGATCAGCAACAAACGTGAAGAGTATTTATATTTATCTACATGCTAGCAGAAACAAACGATCGTCTAATTATCGATGAAGTCACATTCTTTGAATTTGATTAATGTAACCATAGATTGATCGCAGGGTTCAGTTCACCGGAGTTGGTTATATAAAAAAGAAAGTATCAAATAGGAGATCTAGAACTTATTGACACTATTAAGTATAGGAAAAAAAATATTTGGGAGCTTGCGGTCAAGTGGCAAGAAACTTGTCATGCGAAACTAAGTCACATGTTACGTGGATATTTTACATGGATATGAATATTTGTTTTCGGCCCATTTAAATATCCGGAGAGATAGTCTATCCATGGGCTACACCTTTATTTGGAGATTAGTCTAGGCTCTTCTATAGATCTGGAATACCCGTAGATTAATAAAAAAAAAGTATGGCAAAAAAGAAAAGAAAATACAAGTAACGAGAGTGAAGAATTAAATACTACGTACATTTAATGCTCAGCGTATTCTAGCCTTAACCACAACAACCATTCGTAATCTTAGTTACAAACTAACCAATTATAGTGGAAGTCTCCTTAGTCTAGTGGTTTGACAAAGAGTTCAATAATGTTTCTATATTAGGAAGTTTAGGTTTCGAATCCCAACAAAAACGAATTATACAGATTTATGAAAAAAAACATACAAGAAATTTTCAGCAAGGCGCAAGGAGTACCGAAGCATGGATCTCATCGGTTTAAGATGATGCAGTCAGACGTAAATCCTCATAAAACAGGTAGAATTGCCGGCTGTAAAATCATCTTGTAATATTTTGTAATAACATAATTAAACATAAAAAAATAAAAACTCACCAATTATTTTAATCACCATTTACCTAAATTACTTTCTGCTTTTTCAACTGATCCACCCGGTCTCAACTCCTAAGGGCATCATTATCGGTAGGGATTTTTTGGGGTTTTTAAATTTTCTTTTTCTTTTTTCTTTTTTTCTGATTTAAAATAAAAATAAATAAATAAAAATGAACCAATCGCGGACCGTCACGCGTCAGTGGGACCCGTAAACAGTACAAGGACCAAACGAAAATGTTTCCTAATTAACAAACTTCTCTCTTCGGTTTTACAATTTTCGTGGTCCCCCTTAAAATTCCACCTAAGATACACCAATAATCTTTCTCTAAGATTTAATACAAACTCTTTCAGACTCCGTGAAATGCCAAAACAGACTTATCTTTGTTAGATTTAATATGAACATCTCCGCTTCTACATATATTTATTTATTTGAATATGCAATTTGATGCCATCAGATTTTTTTTTAATAAATGAACTTTAATGAAAGGAAAGTAATCGTGCTGTACGAGAAACGGCATCCAATATATATGAATTATTCCACTAAAATATGATGTTTTAACCCCAATCTCATCGAATCAAGACGAATTTGTTCTCCACCAAACATCATGAACTCAAATATTTATCTCTCCGCCCCCCCATAGCTGGGGCCGGCGTTAGCCGTTTTAGTAGTTGTGAAGCACACTATGGACGTCAGTTTTACAAAAATGTAGATCCATTCCTTATAAGATCTCAGTCAAGCTATGAACCCAGGTTTGCACAACACTAGATTATATGGAGTTCTTGGGGATATTGATTAATTATCTTTTCTACTAGTGATTGTTCCGCATTTCACGTGAAAAGTTTGTATTCTGCTAGTGTTTAATCTTTTCAATATGTTTTTTTTTTTTTTTTGCTTTAATCTTTTCAATATGTTTGAAGTGTTAAGTTATATATTAGCGTAAATCATTATTTATGTAATTGCATTTTTTATCACTATTTTTTTGTTAATTTTTTTTTGTTATTAGGAGATTAGGTATCAGCTTTGTTACAGCTGATCAACTGAATTTCCTAATATGATTGTTGAAATGTTTGAACGAAACTATGTTATGTTCTATTTTGCAGTATATAGATTTTAATCTATGCTTTTTATTTGAAGTCATTTAATTTCTATTATGCTCTTGTGTATTTTTGTTGGTAGTATTATATTGCATCTCTTGTTTGAACTATTCAAGTATATACTTTTTCAGTATTAGAATTATAATTTAACTTATTCTGAATTCAACATGTAACATTGTAAATTTTCCACATTTATTTAAATACAATAACTTTTATATCTTTTATTTAGATCTTGAAAAAAAAAGCTTTTTCATTTGGTGTGCCTGTTTACAAATCATATATTTCTCTCGTCTTTAAGAAAACCCATGAAAGTGTAATTGTTTTATTTTGTTTACAAGGTTTGATCTACTTTAAATTTGATAATAAGTAGGATAAAGTTTGTTAAAATTGTGATTGATTGAATTTTGTTGTAATTAGAAGATTGAAGACAGTTCTGTGTATTTCATTAATGAATAAGACATCCTTTATATAAGGGTTACAAGATAGAGATAAAAGGAAAGTGTACAAATCATAATCCAACTAGATTTAGGATAACTACTAAATACATAAATGGAAAGATTAAATATACAAGGAAAAAAGAAATAGAGTTTCCTTTTCTCTAAAGCTTGTGGCCGCCTCTCTCTCCTCTAAGGCATGCGGCCGCCTCTCTCTCCTCTCTCTAGGGTTTTGGCTATGTCTCTTTCTTCTAGGATTTGATCTAGTTATGGACCGGGCCGGTTATGGACATTCATCACTTGATTTATAACACTCCCCCTTGGATGCCATAACCATACATGATTGTAATACGCTTCACGTTGCCTCATTAAAACCTTATCAGGAAAATTCAGTGGGACAAAACCATGATGAAGGAAAAAGAGTACAACAAGTACTACTCCCCCTGATGTGAACCTCAGTGGAAGTTCTTTAGTCTACGCATCTGATGTGTGATCTTCCTGAACGTCCAGGTGGGAAGTAAACAAATCGGTCAAGTTATTACTGAACCGTAATTGGACCACTTCGACCTCGTCGGCCTTTTCTCATGTCCTTTGACATCGTGTGTCTTAGTAAAGTAGATGTGCTGAGCAATGCGGATTGCATTGTACTCGAAGATCACTGTCGGTTCTTTGCAAACTCATGTGTGCATGAGTCTTTGCAAATCGTGTGTATATGGACAATATACCGAGCATGGTTCCATGAATTCATAATCTCAGGTTGTAAACCTATGATCCGGTGTATCTTCTAACGGATGTGTACCAATATCTTTTCCATTGATCTTTCTATATTATCATGTTGAGTCATAGATCTCAACCACATAAGCTCTCGAATACCTTGGCTATTATGATTGGTTATGATGATAAAGTGCGGACTACCATCGACCATACTATATTCTGATAGATTCATGTTTTGAATTATAGACATTGTCTATATATGTCCGCAACTCGTTCCATGAGCATCCAAGATCATTGCTGCAAGGATTTTACAGTCTTATCAAACTATGGCTCTGCGGCCAAATACATTTGTGGACCTCGGTTATCAATCTCTCTTGCATTCGGTAATGCCATATATATCAGACATTGCAGTCATTTATCCATATCTTGACGGCGTCCCATGACCTCTCTGCCGTGGATCATATCACACACTGAATATACATTAGGTCATGGACTTCGATCACACATTCTTATGGACTGCAACCTATTGGTATCCGATCGAGAAGGATAGATTAAATGTCTCCTCTCAGCCTCACAGCAGCAGCAGACTGTTCTGCTATGTCGGATCCTTATCTAAGGGATCTGATGTTGGATTGGTCTATCCGGAGAACATGCTATCCGAGGTAGCAAGCTGAGGCAATCTTAATTACCTTTCTTTGGGCTGATCTTTCTTTTCCCCTAGCCTGTACTACAATCTAGTCGGTCCATGCTAGTGTCACAGATCTGTATAAACTTTTTAACCTCTCTGTAGGTTGGTTTAGTATAAACACAAGGAATTCAAATTTCTTTATTAGTTTACATATGGACTGAATTTGATCGTTCTTATAGAACTCCTTTACTAGTATTACATACTATATGCAGCTGCTTTGTTTCAGTCCATGAACAGCTTAGGAACAATGATGTCCTTTATCCAGTGATCCATATGCTGCTCACTACATATTTATATGTCAATCTAATTTCTTTCTTATGACCAGACCTTTGTCAATTTCGAAATTGTGTAGCAGCATCCACCACATAGGAGTTTATCTCCTTATAATATGTTCCATGGTCTCTGTGAGTATCCTTGTGTAACAAGCTATGATCGAATACTGTTAGTAGGAAACATGAACACCTTTAGACCTCGTGATCATGTACCATATCTCACGGTTTCTTTTCCCTCACAAGACCCATCTATTTCACTGGTTTATATCATATGGCGTTTCTGTATATATGTATGTGGCCAATACGCCTATCTTTCTCTATAGATACTTTAAACCCCACGTTTATCTTTTTAATCTAATCTTTATTCTTTATGAGTACTCTTTCATGGGTTTTGATCCTCGTTTATATCTTTATGTTCAAGTGCTACTCTCTTATGTACAAATATATATTTATGTGTCGACACTTATATATATGGTTCCATTGTGTTCCAGACATGATCTAATCGATTTGAGATTTCATTATCCAGGACCTTTGTTACCTAGTAGCTTGGCGTCCCAAACTACATGGTTTGGTACCTTAGATGTTTAGCTGCGCAACCTTTTTTCAATGTATGGTCTGGTTTCCTTATGACCTCGGATTTGTATTCTATGCACCTTTCTCTTTTTCTTTCCGAGGTTCCTTATCTTATGGAACAGTTTGGTCCATCTTGTATAGACTATGTAGCAACTTGAATGTGTCTCTTTCTAGGACATCAGATTTCGTTTGGTGCTAAGCTGGTTATGACTTAGTCATTCTTTTCTTTTCTTTTTGGGTCAGTGTCTGGCATCTCGATTAGCTAGCAATGTATAATCTTTTCTTTCTTTGGACGTCCATAATTCTAATCTGAGGATATTTGCCAAGACAATAATGGTTGATACCATTCTGTTTCTTATCATTCTTTACTCTTTACCAGCTTATAGCTTTCTCTTTTTTAATGTTGAATAGTGGGATTCATTGATCATACAATCCGTGTACCTGGCCACTTTCTGATCACCCATATTTGGCTCAAGGTCTCTTAGAAGTCGTGGGAGAAAGTCATACTCTTATCCAACATATATTCCCAATCCTCTTCTGAGGTTCCATCTTAGACGGCACATATGTCTGTGCTGGTTTATTCAAAGTCTCTTAAGATGGTGTATGTCTGGTTTATGACCCGTATTCAATCTGAGATGGAAATATCTATGCTCACTTATATGGCCTGATATATTTTTACTTTATATACATGTAAATCCATGATGTCCCTAAGCTTTAGGATGGATGTCCGATCCTTATACGTAATGGACTGCACGGCCAAGCCGTTTATATCATGGTCATAGACCATGGTTCACGAATTTGTTCACGAATTTGTAGTATTGATCATTTATCACAGGTTAATCCTCTCTCCCCCTCATGAACATACTATAATTTCGTGATGCTTAGGACAATAAAGCCTAATGAGTTTCCCTTTGTGTACATGTTTCACAACGTGAGATCTTATGGGATAACTCTTTGTGCCTTCTCAATATCAATCTTTGCATCAAATTTAGACTAGGATGGCTAATCCAGTCTTGCCATAAAGTGTATAATTTTCGTAGGATATATCAGTATGATCACCACGGCTCTTGCCTCTTATCATACTGATCAGTATCATAGTTTTGATCAGTAGATTACATAGGTATAGTCTTGACCACTTTCTTAAAGGGTCTTAGGCGTTTTCTTGCTTTCTTAAATCTGAAGGAACTTGTTTCCTTTTGCCCATTGTTTCTATTTGGAAACCATATTAACTCAATGGGTCATACATTCTTGGGTGTATATAATGCCCTTTAGGCAATGCCTTAGCCATAGTTTTCTTACTAGGCTACTATACCGTACCATAATGCCTTTTAGGCGATTTCTTTATCAATTATTCACATTATCAAGTAAGATCAGGCAAGATATAATAGTAATGAACTCAAAACAATTCTATTATTATATATAAAATCGTGAATAACAATTATGTTTAAAGCAAAACACAAATCAAAGACTTAAAACACAATTAGCATGTCGAGATCTTTCTTTAGTCAATAGACATGCCGGCCACACCATCAGTTACGTTGGACACGGCTGCCTTGGATTCATCCTGATCCATATCAGTCTTATTTGCTTCAGGATATCTCATCTCACTATTTCTTTTTAGCAACTGATTACTCTGCTCAGTTAGTAATAGGCATGAGAGCATATCATTATAGGTGGTGAAACCTTTTTCTCTATAGATATGTTGTAACAATAGATCTCTTGGATCGGCTGTGAGGAAAGTCTTTTCCAGTAAATCCTCCTCTGTTACCACTTCACCACATAGTGTCAGTTTGTAAACGATTTTGGACAAAGCAAAATGATATTCATCCACAGACTCAAAGTCCTGGAATCTGAGACTCATCCATTCATGTCTGACCTTTGGTAATAACACCATTGTGTATCTGGATTTTAATTTTGTCCAAAGGTCACGAGGATTCTCAATATTTAGGTACTGATTTCTTAGATCCTCAGTTAGATGATGGCGCATAATTGTTATGGCTCTTAACTTTTCACTTCTAGTTGCATAATCACCCTGAATGATCCTCCTTCCGAGTCCTCTTGATTTCAGAACAACTGAAGTGGTCATTGCCCATTCTAGATAATTTTCTCCAGAGGGATTTAGAATGACATAATCCAAAGGCTCAAATCTCGGTATCTGAAACCATATTATCAATCAATTCATGATTTAGGATGCAACCAATTCAAAATAATCAGTGCATATGATTTCATAAGTCTCTCGACCAAAACACTTTACTACTCGATCATGGTGCGAAACAAGTCGAGAATGCTAGGTCTATATGTGATGCTTAGGCCACACGGCCATGTAATGTGATACAACGATCCTAGAGATCGGTTCATGAGATATGCAAGCAAGGTCACACGACCATTCAGATATAGTGTCTCTCTAGGCCACACGGCCAAGCTATGATGCATTAAGCCACACGACTTTCAATCACATAATGCAAACAATGTGATCTATCAAGGGCACAAGGCCGCGAGTATGAACAATGCATCGGAATGGTTAGGCCACACGGGCGTTCGGTATAGTTCATAGCAAAATCACACGGCCACAACAGAATATAATGCAAACAAGGATAATCAATTTAGATGCATTCAATCTTATCATTAAGTTGCATATCAATTAGGGTTTACCAATTTCAAGGTTGGTAATATGCGGCTAGATTTTAGGGTTTCAGAATCAGAGTAATCTAGCAACCTAACTCTCATGCAATATGTAATCAATCTAAAACCTCAAATCAATCATTCAAATTTTAAGCAATATGAGATTTAAGGTTTCAAGGCCTTTAGGAATTTAAAACGAGATTTAGGGTTTTAAACATTTAAGTGGCCGATTTTATCAACATGAGGTTAAGGGTTTCAAGGCCTTAAGATTTTAGTTTCGAGATTCAATCAATCTATTAATCTTAACTCAGATCATCAATCATTCAATCAAGCAAGAACAATTTAAAATTGATTTCAAGCTTTAGGGTTTTAGGGTTTTCGATTCCAAGATTTAGGGTTTTCATAATTCAGATCAGAACAATCAATCAACATGTTCTAATGGAATCGATTTCAATCTAGTGATTATAAGATGATCAGTTTTAGGTTATACCAATTTTTAGGGTTTATCAAGAACATTGGATTTCCATAATAATGGATTAGGGTTTTAGGGTTTGATCATTATGTTCTTAGATTAATCGGTATACCTTTGTTTGTAGGGTTGAAACCGGACCACCAAAGAGAACAGATGAACCTCGAGCTGCACACGGACGGATGCGAGCTGGCTGTCGTCGGATGCGAGCTGAACGGGACGTGACGCGTCTGCTTCCTATCGGGTTTGCAAGCGGCTGATCGGGATTGCGAGCTGGTTGATCGGGAACACGAGCTGGCTGTGATGCGAACGGAAGCTGAGGTTGTCTAGGATCAGGAACACCTTAGGGATGGAGCTGATCGGTTGCTGACGAGTTGGAACGCGAGCTAGGACGAATTAGGGTTCGTCGGGATTAGGTTAAAGTCGCCGGCTAGGTTAGGTTTAAAGGATTGGTGATTTTAGCTTAGATTGCAGAGAACAATCGTGTTGATAACGTGTTGTAATTAGAAGATTGAAGACTGAATAGTTCTGTGTATTTCATTAATGAATAAGACATCCTTTATATAAGGGTTACTAGATAGAGATAAAAGGAAAGAGTACAAATCATAATCCAACTAGATTTAGGATAACTACTAAATATATAAATGGAAAGATTACATATACAAGAAAAAAGGAAATAGAGTTTCCTTTTCTGTAAAGCTTGTGGCCGCCTCTCTCTCTCCTCTAAGGCATGTGGCCGCCTCTCTCTTCTCTTTCTAGGGTTTCGGCTATGTCTCTTTCTTCTAGGGTTTGTGCCAGTTATGGACCGGACCGGTTATGGACATTCATCACTTGATTTATAACAAATTTAACACATAAAACATGCATTATTTCTCATTTATATCTTTGTTTTTGAATTTAGTGGTATCTTTATATATTCTACAAAAAAATTTTAGATGAAGCAAAATATAATAACCAACTTATTATAACAAAATATTATTGTAAGTTAGGTAGGCATATGAAAACCTTATATAAATCGTTACTATTTTGCATATGTTATTGTACTTGAAATCAAATGAACCATGTTATCCGAATAACTAAATAATTTTTAAAAAATATATGAATTTTTTAAATATGATTTTTACCTTGACTTAACTATCACATTCCTAATACCACTTTTCATTTACCTTAACCACATTTACCCTCATTTTTAAAGAATAAATAAATAGTTATAACCCAAGGGTTAACTAATCTAGACTTATGATTTACAGTTGAGTGGTGGAGTTTTCGAAGATGGAGTTTAGTATTTTAATAAATATATAATTAAATACCTACATTTTTTTAAAAAAATTGAAAAATATTTTCAAAAAGTATTTCTCAAATTTCAAAAAAGAATTTGCAAAAAACAAAATTGTAAAAAGTTCGAAAGAAAAGGTATAATTCTAAACCCAATTTTAATATATTAGTATAATTAAATTTATTATTTTAACGTATTAGGAAAAATATTTCAAGTTTATAATAAAAATTGAAAATGACAAGTTGTATTCCTTTCATTTTATTCATATTAGGCCTGAAATTATTATTCGGGATCCTCTCCAAAAATAGGATATTTGGGACGCCCGAATCCGGATCTAGATAGTAAATCTCAGATCCGTTAAAACCGAATTATGATCCGGATATCTTGATTTTTATGTCTGGATATCTGAATCCGTATTTTTTTTTAGAAAATAACTTTTAATTTTATAATTATATTTTATATATTAATATTTATACATAAAATTAGTTTATAATATTATATTTTAATTGTAATATTATATGCATATAAATATAGTTATAAATCTTGTATAAATATTTAATTTATATATTATTTTTAAAAAATTAGTATTTTTATAAAAAATATTTTTATGAATCCAGATATCCTCAGGTAATACGATATATAGACGGATATCTGAAATCCGGATCCGTCCCACCCCTAGTTCATATACATCAAAATTATGAAAATATCAAAGAATTTTTAATATACATTTCAAATCAATTTAAATACGTACCAATTAAATGTTAAAATGATGTTATACACAATTAAATGTTTAAATATATTAGTATAATCAAATGTATTAAAATGAATCATTGATTATAAAATAAGTATGGACTATTGAATACTCCCTCTGTTTTTTAATATAAGTCGTTTTAGAGAATTTTTTATGTTCCAAATTATATGACGTTTTTGGTTTTCTATAGAAAATTTATTAACACTTAATGTTATATGACCAATGATAATATACCTTTTATTTTATTATTGGTTGATTTGTGGTTAGGTAAATAATTAATGATGTTTTTGTTTAGAAAATATAAAAAATTAATAATTTCTTAATCTATGTGCAAAATTCTAAAACGACTTATATTAAAAACGGAGGGAGTATTACGTTAGTACATTTGGTATAAATAGTATGAAGATGAAAAATATGAAAAATTTAATAATTTTAAAATAAATTGTGGTGAAGTGACAAATTTTAGTTTACCATTTGATGAGGTGGCTTCATAAAAAATATATTCAACTTTATTAATATAAAAATTCTGGAAATGTTTGAATTTTATTTATCGAAAAACTACAAACTAAGATGTTTAAGTGTTTCAAAAAGATGTTTAAGTATAAATTTCAGATATTGTAAAAATTGTAAAACATCAGCTTGGGTCATTAAAAGGTTTAAATTATAAATTCAGAAAGCCGGCCGTGGTGACTGCATTCTTTTTAGTAGATGGATTAGGTAGTGCGATACAAAAAGCTTAATTTTTGTTAACTCGAAGTTGAAAATTGATTTATAAATGATAGATCTACAAGTTTGAAATGTAAATTACATATAAAACGTAAAAGAATTAAAGGCTATAAATATTTAACATGTAAATGAATAAATGAAATTAGAAAGAATTGAATAAAATGAATGGATTGTAGTAGAAAAATAAAATAGATTCGTTCTATTTATTTTATATAAAATTGTTATGTAATGTTTTATTTTGTATTTTATTTAGTTTTTCTGTAACTGATCAAATAATCATTTCCTTTGATTTAAGTTTAAGGGTAATTTTTTTTTTGTCAGCAACAAAAACAGATTCACAAAGATTCTACGAACCACACCGGTAGCTCCACACCAGCGACGGCTGTTTTCTTGCACTACGTGCAAGACTGTCTGTCTTTGAGTTATGCGTCCGTGGTATGTGAATGATCTCTGAGCTGTAGAAACTTCTTTTCAAAATTGTTATGTCTTCCAAATAGCTTACAAAGGTTGGCCACTCCTCTGATTCCGAAACCATTTTCACCAACTGAGAACAATCTGTTACAAATGTAACCGATAACTGTCTGAGATTCCTCATACATTCAATTGCCCATATGAGAGCCTCTATCTCTGAGTGTAATGGCGACTGACTCGCTCTTGTATTCCTTGCTCCCATTAGTCCCTCAAAACTCTCCGGGGTACTATATCATCCATGTCCTGAGTATAATTCCTGATTTTTTCAAGATCCGTCCGTAAAACACCATCTACCTGGTATATTCGGAATTATCGATGATACCGATAATCGGGTATGATCCATTCCTTGAGTCGGGGGGTTTTGTGCTTCCGCCCAAAGTATTGATTATGTTTCTGCCAATTTGAGCGTATCTCTCGGATTCATATCCAAATTACTAAAAACTTTATTGTTTCTTCATTTCCGTATATACCAGAGAATCCATGCAAAATTATGATCCTACGTATCCGGGGAGACTCTCCAAAACAAATAATCCATATTAGTAATAATTGATTGAATTAATTATTCTACATTGTTTTATTCTAAAAATGGTTAATCTAATTACAGCCAAAAACTATACTAAAAAGTAAAGTCTACGACGATGGCAAAGAAAAAAACAGTTACATAGAGGTAAGATGTTATCCACCTATGTACATAAACTACATATTATATATAAATATATAACTAAATTAAAAACAAACTAAAAATAAATTGTCAATTAATTTTTGTAAAACTCTCAATTTTCTTGTTAGGCACTAGGCCCAGTCAAAATGTATAAAAAGAGCAAAAAACAAACGAAAACAAAAAAAAAACATTTTTCCTCTTTACCAACTTCTGACCAAAAGAAGAACGTAACCCTAGATCTGCGGCGCCCCCGATGTCCGGTGCCCACTCCCGGAGTCGGAGGTCTCTCTCCTCCCTGCCTATGTTTTCCTCTTTGCCCTCTTGGGAGGATCCTCTTTTGCCGGCGAGATGCGCGGCGCTTCTGGTGTACGGCGAAATCCACTACCTCAGATCTGACTGCGGCGGAGACGAGGAAGGTCGGAGTAAGCCGGAAAGCTGGAATGACGGCGAGCCGTACGAAGGGGAATCTCCAAGAGGTTTGGCTTTTAGGGTTCATTTTGTGGAAGGCCGAAAATCGTTTTCTCCTTTTGATTTTTCGCTTTCAACAACGAGATGGTGGAACATGGCTTCGTCTTTGTCATCCATTCTTGTAGATCTGGACGTCGATGGTTCAGAGTTGAAAGGAATGTGGTGAGGTCTGGGTGCAGGGAACAACTCGGCGCGTGGGTGGTCCTCTCGCATAAAACCTCGCCATGTGAACGTTTGAAGGATCTTCACTTTGACGGCGTGACCGGAGTTCATAAGGCTAATGTGTGTTGGCTGGTTTGGCTTCAGTTTTCACGTGTTGCTGAGCTTCTCGCAATCGTATAGGGTCGTCTATGTCCCTGACGGAGGTTCAGAAGGAAAGCGCTTCATCTTGGACAAGCGAGGTCTCGACTAATGGCGTGAAGGCATCCTTCAGATGAAGTTGTACTCCGGTTCTCGGAAGAAGAACGTGTAAAGACTCAGGCTTTCTTCGCTTGGTCAACGAGGGAGTTCTGGTCTTGGCTGTGAACACGTTATGAAGTACATCATTCACAGTACCGATGTGATTGTCATATCTGGTAGATGTGCTTCTTCTTCAGTTTGAAGGTTCTCTGGATCGTGATTGAAGCCTCACTCTCAACCCGAGTTTCATTTGGGATTGGTGAGCTGGTAAAGCAGAACCCGAAAGCCTTGGTTACGGGTACCTTGCTTTGTTTGTCCGATCCCGAGCAAAATTGCAAAGCCTTAGTTTCTGGCCATCAGGAAACAACTGAGTGGGATATGCGCCAATTGGTGTTTTAGCGGTTGGTCTTGCACAACATTCTGATCATTCGGCATCAATCTCTCCGGGCTAATTTGGAGTCTCATATTCAGTTTATCTTGGTGGTTTAGAGATAGCTTTGTAATCTTGCTTTTTAATGGTAGAATTAGGTGGTTCAAGAGACGGTTCACTCTGAGTTTGTAGAGTGAATTTGTTCTCATTCTGGTTACAAGAGTACAATGGAGAGTTTGATTAGGTAGCGTAGGATCCATAGACGTGTTTCTAGGTGGTACTAAATCACTACATTGTCTTGTGGTTGAATCTCTGATGAGGTCTAATTTCATTGCAAGACTTTTTTGGATAATGAAAGTTGTAGTTGAGCCAAAAAAAAAGCGTATAAAAAGAGCTCTAGCGTAGACGAGTTTTTCTCTCGTCCATAGGTTAATTAATTGTTTTTCGTATCTAAGCCCGGCTATTCCATCTGGAAGCAGCTAGTCCACCTGGAAGGTTCCATCTGAAAGTGGCTAGTCCACTTTTGTAACGGTACTATTAAAAAATAATCAATGGCATAAATATTTTCTGAGTATATTATAGACCCAGTTGGTTACTTTTTTCGCTTTTTCCCACAGCTCGTAAAAAGATAAATATGTTAGAGCATCATTAACCCTGTCTCTTAAGTGGGTTTTTCAGAAGTGGGTCTTACAATTTTAATAAAAACCGCCTCTTAATGCTCTTCGGTAAGGGCGCCTCTAACTCGGTTTTTGCACTGTTCACGGGTCCCACTGACACGTGGCGGTTCGCGATTGGTTCATTTTTTTTGTCAAAAAAAAAAATCACCTAAGAACTCGTGTAAGGGTTAATCATGCTCTAAATTGGGGAGTTCTTAGGGTAGAATTCTTAGCGGAATATAAGAATCCGTCTCATAACTTTTAACTAAAAAAAACTAAAAACCGGTTCTTAAATAAGAGTTTTAAAAACCAGTTCTTAACTTTTATAGTTAAAAGTTAAAAAGCAGATTTTTATATTTCGAAAAGAACCTCGCTCTAAAAATCCTGGATAATCACGGTCTTATCTTCTTATAGATGGATACTTTCACTTTCTTTATGAAACTATGATTGGACGTGAATTCCCAAAACCTTCCAGCTTTTCTTCCTGACAAAGCATTAATTATATCATGTCTGCTTTTAATCCAGTCATTTTTTTCAAAAATGTTGTATCTAGAACTTACTAGCATCATATTTTCAAAAATAGATTTATAACAAATAAATAAATATTAAAATCGAATTTTAAAAAATCAAAAAAAATTTAAAAAGATTTTGAATTTTATTTAAATATTGTTTTATATATCCATAGAAAAAATAAATTATCATTTATCTTTTTAACGAATGTTAGTTAATCACTTTGGTATGTGCTATTTTAAGAATAATACATGTTATAGGGTGAATTGAAGTTATTTCTCAGTTTTATTTAAGTTTATAATAAGAATAAATATGTTTTGGTCTTGAAACATAGATATTGAAGTTTTTACTAAGAATTTATATTTCTCCTTTCTTGTATTTATCACTAGTTTGATAATTCATGTGTCAAATTTATTTGGAAAATATGACACTACTCCTTCTGTTTCTTTTAAATTTCGTTGTAGAGAAAAAAATTAGTTTCAAAATAAATATTATTTTAATGCAAATTTTATTAATTTTATACGTTATATAGTTTTTTATATTCTCCAGTATAGTTGAAATGTGTGGTTATGTGTATAGATAATACTAATATTTTATTTAAAAAGTATACAAAATTAAATATTTTTTTATTCTATATGCACAAATTAAATGAATGGAGTATTATCTAAGAGACTAACAATTTGTTTGTTTTTTATGTTCTTGTCATTTAGAATATTCTTCGAAGACAGTTGGGGTTTCTCAGGATATTTAATATAGTTTTGGTTGGATAAAATTCACATGCCGTATTCAATACTTCTAAAATCATATGAAAACGATGCAAAACATTCACACTGAATAACTGTACCGACAAGGAGTTCCGTTTTCAACTAAAAGCCTTGGAAGGGACAAAGATAGGCGACTCTACGGCTTTCCCAGATCGCTTTCAATTTTAACTATTGACTGAGACGACCGACACTTTTTTTACAACCAGTTTAGTACTTGGCTAAGCTAGAAGTGTAAGCGAACTATCACAGTTAAACCATGACATCTCTAAAAGGGTAGAAACATGTCCCCACTAACCTCTAACTGATCGTTCAGCCCGTCTGATACTTAGAAATATGTCTTCTACACACTCAAAAACCAATCGTTTCAACCAAACATTCATGAGTTTATTGAAGACCGATGTCCATTATAACTTTATAAGTATACTCTAGTAACTAAGCGAAATTAAGTTTTCAAGTTCTTTGAGAGACACATCCCATGCACAAACATAAATTCTACACATGCAGCTTATATAATTAATTAGCTTGAAATAAAGTTTATTTGAGCTGATCTTGGAGAATATATACACATAATTCTGGAAGCTTTGTCCGTGACATGCCACTAATATATGTTATTAAAAGAGAAGTACCCATTTGAAAATGCTCTTACTTCATTAATTAAACTTTCTATTTTTTTTGTTTGTCTTTTTCAGTTACATTAATGAAATATCCTTAAGTGAATTTAAATTACCTATTTTATTTCTTGTCTTTTTAGTTACATTAATGAAATATCTTTAAATGAATTTAAACTACCTATTTTATTGATTGTCTTTTTCAGTTACATTAATGAAATATCTTCAAATGAATTTGGACGTAATGTCATTTAATCAACAAAAAAACTCATAAGTTATCTTTACGTGCATAATTTTAATAATGGAGATTTTTCAAAACGTGCATCATTAAAATGTTATCTAAAACTTGCAGCACTAATATATAACATGCATCAATAAAACTAGATTTTAACCCACATAATCGTACAGGTATTATTTTTCACTTGATTAAATTTAAAAATTATTATTTATTCAAAAAATATTTAAGAATGGATATATTTTTTTATAAATTATATGGTATTTGCTCCTATTGGTAGTATAAATTTAAACAAAATTTTAGCATAATATAACTCATTTGCCGCTTGCTAAATTTATGGCTTTTATTTATAATTTTTATTATTTAATTATAATATTTTCATTTTATATTTGAAAGATGAATGAATATTTCTTTCTAACAATATTTTTTGTATATATATATATTTTTTTTTTAAATTCAATTAAATTGTTATTATCGTTGAATATAATTATTTTTGACATAGTTTTAGTTTTCGTTTACATCAAAACTAATCATATTTTAGGATAATTATAATTTAAAATGTTAATTTTCAGATTTTTCAAAAAACGTCTAAAAATATTGAGTTGCATTTCAAATAAAAAGGTAAATATATTTAAAAATATTCTAATTAAAATATGTACAATTTAATATATTTTTTACGAAATGATTCAAATAAAAAAAAATCACGCATGAAAGAAATCATGATTTCTGTTAACTGGACGGGTCATTGTTTATATGATATCGCACACGAAAGAAAAAATTATGTTTTTACAATTTTCTAACTAACTCTATATACTTAATTTTTTATATGATATCGCACATTCGTCAAAAAATAGATAGTTTAAGATGCAAAAAAATATTTATTTAGTGAACATAATATATGATCAAATATTACAAATAGATCATTTAATAAATTAAATAATCAAAAACCGAAAATTCATAACCGCGCTGGCGCGCGGATCAGGGTCTAGTCTATATTATAATGATTGAGTTTTTGCTCTCTCCTCAGCGTGCCACGTCAGTATTTTGTGGGTTCCACTTTTAAAAAGTGTGAAAAAGTGTCAAGTCCATGGCTCGAACCCGGGTAATTGAGATATAAACACCAACATTTATACCACTAAACTAAAGGATACTTTGTACATTGATGGCCGAAACTCTATATTATAATGATTGAGTTTTTGCTCTCTCCTCAGCGTGCCACGTCAGCATTTTGTGGGTCCCACTTTTAAAAAGTGTGAAAAAGTGTCAAGTCCATAACTCGAATCCGGGTTATTGAGATATAAACACCAACATTTATACCACTAAACTAAAGGATAATTTATACATTGATGGCCGAAACTAATATATATTTATGAAGGTCGGAAACCCTTGCTTCTTCGGTTTTCTCTGTGGGCCGGGCCTAGGGAAGGAAAATAATATAGATTGTTTTTAATTGATTTCCTGATTCTTTGTTAAATAATTTTATTTACAGATTTTGTGATTCATGAGTTTATTTCCGCCGGACGTGCTAATCATTACATGCCATCTTTGAAAGCCGGTTCCATTGTGTAAGTCGATCGTTTTGAGGTTGATAGGTGCTCAAGCATGTACAAGATAACTGATCATTCATTCCTCATTCGTTTCATCTCACCAACTATTATTGATGAAGTCATCACGGATGCTCCTAAGATCAATCTCCAGTCATAATTAGATTGTTTGACAATTTTCAAGTGATTGCGAACACAAACCTAGAACTCCCAGGTATATTATCATATTGCATCTGGGTTTATATTATGTTTCGATATCATAACTGATATTTAAACTCGCAGATGTGGTTGGGCAAATCCGTTCTGTCTAGGGCTCTGGCCTTACCAAAGAAACAACCCGAGTCGTTATCCGTCTCCTCATTGATCCGTAAGAAACAATCTACACACAATTCATTTTATATTATTATCTATATTGTGCTAACATAATAATCAAAATATTTTCTACCCAAAATATGTGGTCGCCTATTTATCTCCCTTACTTATCAAACTAATGTTACACAAACCTTTATTTTACAGCTTAAAAGAAACCACAACATCCCAAACAATTAAAACACCAAAAACTAGAATTCCAAAAAAGACAAATCATTAATGATCACCTCTCTTTTTTGTCTAATCTTAGAAATAAACTTCAAAACAAATATACCAAATCAATCACCTCAACTAAAACTCAACGACACATACATCGAGTCAGCTAAACAAATACAAACTACACGGCCAACTATTTTACAATTTACAAACTTACTTTCGCAAAGAAGAAGACGAAGACGACAACCAAGATCAGTGAAATTACCTAAACAAAAAAACAGAGTAAATTACGAACTCTGATAAATACAACTAACAATGATTTTTGTTTACATATTACCCATCAAATAAAAGAGAAACAAACACAACCAAACCAGAATATACAAGATAAAATCCCGACAGACACAAAGGCGGCAACAACATCTCAACCTGTTCACTCCTCTTATCTTATAAAAACAGCTTACATGCCCAATGTCAATAGGTCAATGTTATTGCCTTCTTATGAGAAATACATAAATTCGTTTAAAACCCATTAAGGCCCAAATACTCAGAACTGTTATAGTTATTTCTACAAGTCTTCATGTATTTGTTTTAAAAGTCCGTTAAGAGCAACAAGTTTAAAAATAAAAAAAGAAACATATAACAAACATAATAAGGATAATAAAAATTATTACTTAATACACAAAACTTACACAACTAAACTGGAGAAAAAATATCCAGAAACAAAAGGTACTCTCAACAACTTTAATATAATTTATGTACTCTTAATAGTACAAAAAACAAATTAAAAAGACAAACAAACAATAAGTCTCAGTGACACAGCAAACAACATCACGAACTATATCAATCACATTACTAACACTACAGTTTAGTACTCCATAAGTGGAGAACAATGCATACACAATTCATCATCACAACTCTAACCCTATAAAAATAAAAAAACCTTGAAAACAACTCAAAACGCAAAATTCACAACTACAATAACCCTAACAAATATTGAGATGAAACAAAAAATTTGTCCACAACTCCGCGCTTACGCGGGGTCAATGCTCCTAGTTGCTACAAATAGAATAGTACACTACATACCGATCTTTAACGTCCAAGAAATAACTTAGAACAAATAAAGTGATAAAAATACACTACAAGAAAACATCGGTATTCTGACGGACATTCCGACGGAAAATGAAATCCTCGGAATTTCCCGAGGAATTTCCGAGGAAATTCCGAGGAAACCCAAAATTTGGGTGTCCTCGGAATTTCCTCGGAATATACCGACGGAATTCCGAGGAAACATCAATCCGTCGGAATATTCCGAGGAAATTCCGACGAACTAGTGATCGATCGATGCGTTTTTGGACATATACCCATCGATCGATCACATTGTTACGCTTTGGTCCATCATAGTGATCGATCGATGCGTTTTTGGACATAAATACATCGATCGATCCGTTTATAAAAAAACATTCGAGATTTTGAAACCCCAAACACTAGTTCCTCAGAATTTCCTCGGAATATTCCGAGGAAATTCCGAGGAACACTTGATATCCTTGATCGATCGATGGGATAATCTCATCGATCGATCACATTGTTACGCTTTGGTCCATCATAGTGATCGATCGATGCGTTTTTGGACATAAATACATCGATCGATCCGTTTATAAAAAAACATTCGAGATTTTGAAACCCCAAACACTAGTTCCTCAGAATTTCCTCGGAATATTCCGAGGAAATTCCGAGGAACACTTGATATCCTTGATCGATCGATCACATTGTTACGCTTTGGTCCATCATAGTGATCGATCGATGCGTTTTTGGACATAAATACATCGATCGATCCGTTTATAAAAAAACATTCGAGATTTTGAAACCCCAAACACTAGTTCCTCAGAATTTCCTCGGAATATTCCGAGGAAATTCCGAGGAACACTTGAGATCCTTGATCGATCGATGGGATAATCTCATCGATCGATCACATTGTTACGCTTTGGTCCATCTTAGTGATCGATCAATGCGTTTTTGGACATAAATACATCGATCGATCCGTTTATAAAAAAACATTCAAGATTTTGAAACCCCAAACACTAGTTCCTCAGAATTTCCTCGGAATATTCCGAGGAAATTCTGAGGAAGAAAAGGGTTTCCTCAGAATTCCCTCGGAATATTCCGAGGAAATTCCGAGGAAATAGGGTTTTTAAACCGAAAACAACGTTTTGCGGTTTGAATAACACCTATATAACCCTTATTAAGTGTCTTACGTTCATTATAAAGTCAAAAATTTGTTCATTACCCTATAATAAACACTTTTCCGATTGTATGAACGAAATTCCCACAACATAAGAGAAACACTTATACACTTTAATGAACGGTAAAGGGAATACTTACAATTCGTTTTGAAATTTGTTATTTCATGGTTTATGCTCATCTATACAAAGAATCTTCAATGGTATGCATTACAATTGTATAAGAAATGAAATACGGCAAAAAAAATTGATGTTTTGAAACCCCAAACACTAGTTCCTCGGTATTTCCTCGAAATATTCCGAGGAAATTCCGAGGAACAATATAAATTAATAGAAATACATGCACATGATATTCTTTTTCCTCGAATTAATGAAAATATTCCGAGGAAATTCCGACGGATATTTAAGTGGCCGTCGGAATTTCCTCGGAATATTTTCATTTAACCGGGCAAACAAGCCGCCAAATATTTCGCGAAAATTGAAATTGAAAATACTGAGGGAATTCCGACGGAAAATATCCGTCAGAACCAAGGTTTTATAAACTCGAACCGCATCTTCTTCCCCATTTCTCTCTTCTTCCCCATTTCTCTCTTCTTCCTCTCCGGCGATCTCTCTCTCCTTCCGGCGTTCTCCACCTTCTCTCGCGACGATCTCTCCGGCGAATCCTTTCCATTCCTTTACAAATCATGTAAGGACCTTATCCCATTCTCTTAGGTCCTATTTGTTAGGTTTTTAAGTAGATTAGATGATTTTAGAAGTTTTTTGATAGATTTTTGTTAGGGTGATTGGGTAGGATTGTGATTTGTTGTGTAACAGGTTTAGAATTGTGATTTGGTTGTGTTGAATTGATTTAGAATTTTTTTTATAAATTGTTTATTATTTTTGTATTTACAAAACGTTTATATAAATTCGATTTTACAAAACTTTTTTGTATATAAATTCGATTTTTGGATTTATAAAAGATGATTTCATATTTATAAAAATATTTATATTTATTAAAACTAATTTTGTATTAATAAAACATTTTTTTGATTTATAAACACTATTTTTTTATTTTTGTATTTATAAAAACTATTTTTAAATATACAAAACGTTCTTTGTATATAAATTCGTTTTTTGGATTTATAAAAGATGATTTCATATTTTAAAATTAATTTTGTATTTATAAAACATTTTTTGATTTATAAACACTATTTTATTATTTTTTGTATTTATAAATACTATTTTGTATTTATAAAAATATGATTTCATATCTATAAAAATATTTATATTTATTAAAACTAATTTTGTATTTATAAAACATTTTTTTTATTTATAAACACTATTTTATTATTTTTTGTATTTATAAAAACTATTTTGTATTTATAAAAAGATGATTTATAAAAAGATGATTTCATATTTATAAAAATATTTATATTTATTAAAACTAATTTTGTATTTATAAAACATTTTTTTATTTATAAAAACTATTTTATTATTTTTTGTTTTTTAAATATGTTTTCTATTTCAATTTTAATTTATATTTTTGAATTTCAATTTAAAAAAATAAATTTATAATTTTTTTTTTGAATTTTGGAAATATTCCGAGGAAGTGTATCCCTCGGAATATTCCGACGACATATTCCTCGGAATATTCCGAGGAATTTCCGACGAAAAAAGTCCTCGGAATATTCCGAGGAAATTCATTTCCTCGGAATTCCGTCGGAAATTTCCGAGGAATTTCCGAGGAAAGATGAATTTCCGAGGAGTTATTTCCGAGGACTTTTTTCGTCGGTATATCGTCGGAATAGCGTTATTCCGACGACATACCGACGATTTTTTCCCTCAGTATGCCGCTGTTTTCTTGTAGTGATATACTTTATGGCTGCCCTTCCAAACAAAATAAAATTAACTAGCATGAGCTTCTGCAATAAATGAAGAACATGGTGAATCTACTAAGCAACAAACGAGGTTTTGAGCTTACTTTGAGAGACCAGTGCAAATCGAAGTCAGATTAAATTAAAACATCTTGCTTGACAATAACCTTAGAATCTCGAGAGATATACACATTTCCACGAATTTGTAGTTTATTAAGTACTAGTATTGCAAAGACTTGTTATCTAATTTATCAGCAAGTAGTATGCATCGTAATCAGAGAGAATATTGGCACTCAACCAAAATAAACGAAAATAAAAAGAAGTAATAACGGGGGACCTATACGATATCGCATCCAATGAAAGAAGTTTCAAATTAGACATTTTAAAGCAATTGATATGATTACAATAAAGAAACTACATGTTTATTCGCTAATAACTTTTTACAAGCCAAAAAGTTATCTTCTGATTTGAAATCTGACCCAGGTTTCTTCCAAGTTCCAACTTGTCCATACAACTCTTTTGTTTTCTTGTCTTTCATTCTATCTGTATGATCACATATAATCAAAATTATTTTACTTGGTTGGGGGATATCATCAGTCAAAGCGAACCACTGATCTGATTTTTGTTTTTGTTTTCCTGGATAGATTTCTACTTCTAAAGCACAGAGTTATCTATTTAATAGGACTGGACACGGATCCGATATCCGGATTTGTAAAGGTATTTGTGATTTGCTTCGTATATGTTACATATATCTAATTTTTTTATTTGTTTTGCTTCGGAAAAATACGGATATCCGGAAAAACGGATATCCGAAAAATAAATAGATATTTGCGGATATTTACGAATACTTACGGATATCTCATCCACTTTGATTAATACAAATAATCTTGAAAAAATAATACAAATTTTTTTTTAATATATTTTTTTTGCATGATATACAAAATAAAAACTAAAAGAAATAGTGAAACTACATATTTTGTAAATTTTAAACTTAGTTAACAATTATAATAACACAAAACTTAAGAAAAAAGTTATAATTGTTTTATAAATTTTTTTCTCTTATTTTTTATGTAATACTTTTATACAAGTAATAATGTGAATAGAATTTGTCAAATCGTATGTTATAATAATAATTATATAAACTTATACATTTAAAACATTAAGTATAATCAAAATGTATATATATTTATATATTTCTGGATCGGAGCAGATATCCGCTTCTCAAAATTTTGATATTTGTGATTTGCTTCGATTTTAACGGATATTGATTTTTAGTATTTGCTTTGCTTCGAAAGTTTACGGATATCTGGAAATTTCGGATCGAATCGAGACGAATAACGAATCGAATCAAATTTAACGGATAAAATGTCCAGCCCTACTATTTAATACATGTATTTTAATCTTGCAGTAGAATATTGGATAAAGAAAAGGTAAGTTTTGGCTCTACTGTTTTGTAATATGTTTAGAAGTTAGAACTAAAGCGGAGGTGTAGCTATATAACTTAATTTATCTTTTTTACTTAGATTATGATGTTTAACTTGTTCGATATTGTCCATTTCTCTCACCACTAAGTCTGGATCATACCTATATACTATGGTATATATCACCGAATAAATATTTTTAATAAAAGCTGCACTCTAGATTTTTGGATGAATTGCAAGTACCTGATTGCAATGATAGCAGACTCACAAACGTGGTCAAATTTCTCAGCCGAACAGGAAGTCATTCAAATTCTCCAAATATGTTTTTCGGATTTCAAAATCAACTACTTCCCAAAGTTGCAAAATGGAATTGCTGATTCGCTAACTAGGAATGCCCGTTCTTTTCATAAATCTTTTTGTTTTATTGGTTGTTCTATTCCGATCTGGTTATCCAAACCAAGTAATAGAATAGCCGTTTGCCGCAAAAAATAAAATAAATAAAAGCTGTACATTTTTTAATCTCGGGTAAAAGACTAAATAAACTTTATAAAAAGATTTAAATCTCAGGTTTTATAGAAAAACCTTTGCTAGGGAGTAGGGCCGGGATGAATATTGGTTCATGTATTCAAGACTGATATTGCATATCTTTAGTTTTGCTACATATATACGATCAACGAGTAGATATCTTTAGGAAATGTTTAAAATGACTTCAAAATAATATAAGCTAAGGGTACAATATTACTTGAAACGAATTGATTCTTTCGTACTCGTTTATATATACATATCTACTTGAAACTTTGCAAGTCCAGAAACAAGCTGCAGAAATAACTATGCCAGTCTTTAAATTTGATTTGAATTCATCGCTTTATTCATGTTACTGCAATAAGTCGATACTCATGGTGATCTGATCTGATACTCATGGTGATCTGATCAGATCTAGCTGTGACAAAAAAAAAGGTATACTATATACTTTTGATTTTTATTTTTTTGCGCAGAATTCAATCATCTTGTGAAAACGCGTGGACTAACTATTTTATAGCTTTTGTCCTAAAAGGGCTTCATTTATTTTCAACCTGTACTGTTTTAATATTTTTATAATAAGTTGATCACACCCCAATCTCACAATATATGATAATTTAGAACACAATGTAAAATTCAGCAAATAAAATTGCCTCGAATGTTCACAATACGAACATGCAGAGGGACTCACATGGGCACATTTTCCTGTCCCTTACACCACAAGACAAACAGAAGTGGGGTTGTCCTCTTGCTTAACCAGTTAACCAATGTGTTAAACTACCTTAATTATTTGAACCATTTGGTTATATACTTTGACAACGAAGGTCCATTACTTATTATTATTCTTCTTCTTATTAACAAAAAATAAAGTATGCACACTTACTGTTAAGTCTTAGAACAGCCGCTACTATTCTATTAAAAATCCAGTCGGTTAAGTTTTTTTTTTTTTTTTTTTTGAAAAAAAGGCTTTCTCCAGTTGGTTAAGTTCATGTTTTACAATCTCAAATGTTATCTTCGCTTATTTTTTACGTACCTCACATGCTTCTTCTTTTATTATATCGAAGAGTGCTGTTGATATACTCAACTTGACTAAGAAAACATTAAGTATAGTAAAATCTATTTACTTTAATATACCATTTATTAAAAAAGCTTAAACTTACATGTTATTAGATTTGACTAAGGTTGTTTATATATATATCTCTATATCTATCAATAAATTGTTTCAATTATAGTTAATATTTATATTTATCTATACCTCTTCTAATTTGTTATCTTTAAATATAAAATTGAGCAAAAATTTTAAAATGAGAATTTGATTGAATACAATTTGAAATCATCACCATAATGTATCTATAAAGATAAAGAACCCGACTTTAATATCTAGTGATAATGAAAAAACTAATAAACAGATATTGACTATAAATATAAGTAAATAACACAAAGACTTTTTGAAGATAACAAAAGAAAACTCTGTAAGAAATGGAGAACAATCTAACTTTATCCAATGTGGCATAAGCCTAACTAGCAAATCCTTCTTGTATTTCGGGTAAATTTACACTCGTGTTTACGAACCAAAGTCACACCATACACAAGTACAGCAATATTCTTTGTTTTTCTTGTGGGGTAAAATACAACCAAACTTATTTATTTATTTATTTTATTTTATATATTAACTCGTTATGTATATTATATATTTATATTTATTACAGAGAAAATGGGTTCCGACCAGCAAAATCTCTCTCTTTCTCTTTATAAAATCATCAGATCGTTCCTTCACTTTGGTTTTCAGGTCTCAAAAACTCTCTCAAACCCTCTAAGTCCTCCCTTAAAATAATAATTGTAACATTTTTCTTCTAGCCCCTTCTTGGATCCAGGGATAAGAATCCACATACAAATCTAGATCAGTAAGAGTTCCTATAAAAAGACGAAAATGCCCCCATCGGCGACGGCGGATACAAGCAAGACGGTGAAGCTGGAGAGGTACAACAGCTACCTCCGCAAGATCCACAGCACCAAAGTCCTCAATGCTTCTTCCAAAGTCCTCTTCCGAGCAACACTGCTCGTCGCTCTCTTCCTCCTCCTCCTCTTCGCATTCAACTACCACCCACTCTCCGACAGCCGCGCCGCCGCATCGCACCACCTCCACCGACGCAGCTTCTTATCCACCGGAATCTTCTCCTCCTCCTCCTCCTCTTCCGCTTGGGAGAAGCGCGTGAGGCAATCCTCGACAGCAAAACGACAGCACGGTCTCTCCGTCCTAGTCACCGGAGCAGCCGGGTTCGTCGGGTCCCACTGCTCCATCGCCCTAAGAAAACGCGGCGACGGAGTCTTAGGGTTCGACAACTTCAACGACTACTACGACACGTCACTCAAAAGAGCAAGACAAAACCTCTTAGAGAAGCAACAAGTGTTCATCGTCGAAGGCGACCTCAACGACGGGCCCCTCTTGCGCAAGCTCTTCGACATCGTCCCTTTCACTCACGTCCTCCACTTAGCGGCTCAAGCCGGAGTTCGCTACGCCATGAAGAACCCTCAGTCCTACATTAGCTCGAACATCGCCGGTCTCGTGAACCTCCTCGAAGTAGCCAAAGCGGCTAACCCTCAGCCCGCGATCGTATGGGCCTCGTCGAGCTCCGTGTACGGGCTCAACACCGAGAACCCCTTCTCCGAAGAGCACAGGACGGACCAGCCGGCGAGTCTTTACGCGGCCACGAAGAAAGCAGGGGAGGAGATTGCGCATACTTACAATCACATCTACGGTCTTTCGTTAACCGGACTCCGGTTCTTTACGGTTTACGGTCCTTGGGGAAGACCGGACATGGCTTACTTCTTCTTCACTAAAGCCATACTCCACGGGAAGTCGATAGATATTTATAGAACTCAGGACAATCAAGAAGTGGCGCGTGACTTCACCTACATCGACGATATCGTTAAAGGATGCGTCGGTGCGTTGGACACGGCGGAGAAAAGCACCGGAAGCGGCAGAAAGAAGCGAGGGCCGGCTCAGTTGCGTGTTTACAACCTCGGGAACACTTCTCCGGTTCCTGTCGGGAGATTGGTTTCGATATTGGAAGGTTTGTTGGGCACGAAAGCGAAGAAGCATCTGATCAAAATGCCTAGAAACGGTGACGTGCCGTACACGCATGCGAATGTGAGCTTAGCGTATAGAGACTTTGGGTATAAACCAACGACGGATCTTGCGACGGGGTTGAGGAAGTTCGTCAAGTGGTACGTTGGTTATTACGGGATACAGCCGAGGGTAAAAAAGGAAAACTCTCACGCCGATGATTCCGCTTAATAATCTCTCTCTCTCTGCTTCATTATCATCAACATGCTTGATTTTTCGTTTTACAAAAAAAAGATATTTACAGGGACAGATTTCTTTCTTTTTTTTCCTTTTTTTTTATTTTAAAATGCCAAAACTCATTAATGTGTGGGAATTTAATTGCCACAGGCTGTATGTTATAATAGACAGATATGTGGAAGGAGAAATGAAAAAAAGAGAAAGAAAAAGGGGTATAGTTGGATATATAATTAAGTGGGGTTTGTTATGTAATAAATGATGGGTTAATGATCTTGCTGGAAAGTGTTTATTAGAGAGCAGATCTTACCTGTTGGATCTATACTATACTAAAAGCAAGATATAGAGAGCAAAGAAGCTGTCCACATCACTAAAAATATTCCTCCAATCAGAACATTTCATTTGGACATGTCAGATGGGCTTCAGTCTATTGAGATACGTTTGGGCCTCAGGTGCATATGTTTTTTCGCTGGACTTTGTTTAGTAAAATCCACAAATAACAATCGTTCTTCCTGCCAAATTATATTATTCTGGTCATCTGCGGCCCAATTAAGTAAAAAAAACCCTATCGATTCTCTTTTTTTTTGACTCCATCTTCTCTGTTTCTTCTTCATTCAATCTCTGTTACTGAACCTCAACTGTTATCCATGTTCTTCAATACCCTCTTAAGGAATTCCTTCCACCTCTTCTCGAAAAAACGAAAAAGAAAATCCCTTTCCTCCACCTTATGGCCAGATGGTGAGTCAAAGGTCTTAATCGCCGAGAGAGACGGTTTAGTCGGCGAGCTAATGAAATCAATTAGAAGAGACTCCGATTCGAGCTTAATCAAAGCGACGCTATTCTGCTTGATCGCAATCAGCTCACCGAGGCGCGTGAAACTCAATCTAATCCGAGAGAAGCTCATCAAGGGTCTTACGAAGCTGTTAACGGATCCAACGACGGCGAGCGTTTCGATGACGGAGAAATCTTTGAAGCTTCTCGAGGGTTTAGCATCCACAAAGGAAGGCAGATCGGAAATCTGCGGAGGAGACGGCGAGTGTTTGAAGACGGTGGTTAAGAAGCTGATGAAAGTATCGACGGCGGCGACGGAGCACGCCGTGACGGTGCTTTGGAGCGTCTCTTATCTTTCACGGATCCAACGAGCGAGTGTTTCGGTGACGGAGAAATCTTTGAAGCTTCTCAAGAGTTTAGCATCCACAAAGGAAGGCAGATCGGAAATCTGCGGAGGAGACGGCGAGTGTTTGAAGACGGTGGTTAAGAAGCTGATGAAAGTATCGACAGCGCCGTGACGGTGCTTTGGAGCGTCTCTTATATTTTCAAAGAAGAGAAGGCGCTTGAAGCGGTTACGAGTACTAACGGCGTTACGAAGATCCTGTTACTATATATGAGTACTAGAACTATAAATTTTTTCTACTTGATGCTTTTTACCGTTTTGAGTTCTTGGTTTTAAGATTCATAAAATAACCGAAGGTATATGTTTTTTTGGTTCCCTTCTCTCTCTTTTGTTGTTGAGAATTCATGAATTACATATATTTCTGATGAGGACACAATGTTTCGTTTGGATTTTTTTTTTCACCCAGGTTTGGTGCAGAAGGATGTTTTAACCATCTAGGCGTTTTGCATGTTCAAGGTATAAGTTTCAGTTATGTGTAAAAAATTGTAATTTTCTTTTCAGCTGAATGATTGCATAGATAATTGTAATACTGTTCTAAGTTGTTAATGTAGTGATTTCATGCTTTTTTTTGTTCATTTCATGCTCTCTTTACAGGGATGATGATACTTGGAAAGCTTGGCTTAATGTTGATAACTCTATGCTCCAGCTCCACAACTACTATATTCTAATGCTGAAGTCACACATTTATATCATTATGCTTACGAGTTGAGAGCTGCTCTTCACTTTCTCTAAGGTGAAAAAAAAAGGATTGATTGTGGAGCACCAAAAGTTTTAATGTCTTTTAGTTTCCCAGAAAATAATTAACTATGCAGCCATTAAAAGTAGTAATTTGGACTAATCTTTGGAAACTAAATATAACAATTTATCTAACAGAAAAAAACATTTGAATATTAAAGTTTCGATTTTTGTCTATTAATGTTAGAACCAATACAAAATCACTGGCAAAAAAACAAGAAAAATCAACTTGATTAAAATATTAATTCCATGAAAAATTTAAAGACAATGGAAATCATGTAAATATTTCAACTAACAGAACAAGATGATGTCTTAAAAATAAAATTAATATCAATATAATGTGTATATAAATCATTATAAGAAGTAACTTGAAGGAGATGAACATTTTTTAGACACTATAAAAAATTATATCATTTAAAAAAAACAATCATAGAACAAAATGGAAAATAACAATAACTAAACAGTGAGTACATAACTGAACATATAAAAAAGGACTAGAAAAACATATAAATAGAAAAAATAACTGAAGACATAAATAACTAACAAACTTAATATAATTAAAACATATTGAAAAAATGTCTGAGAACATATAAATGGAAAATACATATAACACAAGAACCAAACCAAAAATGAATGAACGTTTTTTATCATAGGTCCACATTTGAACAACCAACTATTTAAGATGAAATATATATATATATTCACAAAACTATCGAACATCAAAGAGCGAAAAAATTATTTTGGTACGAAACGTTAGTCTTAAAATATATAATGATAAAAACCACATTAACTAACTATATATAATATATTATAAATTAATCAACACAATGCATGAAAATTAATACTCGCCATAAGATTTTTAACAATATTTTACTTTAACAATTCCATAATAAATATTTGAAGCTTCAAATGATAATTAACAAAAAAAAAACTAAAATACATAAACATCATACCACATATAAAGTCAATAAATATTAACGACTGAGAACAAGAAAATAACATCAAACTAATTTATTATACTCATTTGTAAATTTCATGAATTATAAATCTATTGTATAGTGTCAAAAATATGTGGTACAAAATAAAAAAGTTAAACAAGTCATACTCCGAATTTATTAAAAATAAAACAAAATAATGAAAATTATCTAACATATAAAAATTTATAAAATACAAACTTAAACAAACATCTTTCTTAATAAAAAATGATAAATTAATAAACTTAAAAATATAATTATAATTTTATGATTGTAAATTGTTAGTTATGAATTTCAATTACCATCTCAAAATAAAAAAACGCAAGTTTAATTTAATTTAATAATATTATAGGAAAAAATCCGGGCGTAGCCCGGAAAACCCTCTAGTTTTTATAATCAAGGAATGAAACATGTGATCTGTTATCAACTGTAATATAAAATATTTATTCTCCTTTTCTTTTTCTTTTTTTGCTTTTTCTCTCCTTCACTTCTATAGATTTGATTTTTTATTTCTTTACTATTTCATGCCAAAAAGGAGTATAAATGAATTGAACTAAACCGGAAGTAACCGGATTTGACTCGACAAAAAAAACTTTATTGTGCAATAACGAATTGCAATAAACCAAAAAGAGAAAGGAAGAGGACCATTGGCATTGGACCCATCAATCCATATTCCAGTTTTCGGTGTTGTTATCTTTCTTTTCTTTTTCTTATTGATTCATTTTGTGTTTACCAATTTTAGCCTTTATTTTCTGTATAATAAATCGATACAATATCTTACCATTTTTTATTTAACTCGAAGGAGAGCCTACAACTGGTTGATCGTTTACAACCAACATGCGTAAGGTACCAGTCCACACCTAGTTGCAATAGTAGTCCAAACAGAAAAATTGAAACCACATTCAAAAAATTAAATGGTTTCTTGATTCAGTAGTAGCATTGCATAAGATATAAGCCTAAGATTGTATAAGATCTCAATATAAAGAACTCTCTTTATTAATCTCTTTTAAGGAAACACTCAAAAATCTCAAGTTTCTCATACACAATCTTTAAGACTTTCAAATGTATGCAACACTCTTGCAACTCTTTATATAGAGATTATATTTTCTAAATTCATTCGGAAACTAACCATCCTAATCCTAACTCAATTATGATCGGTGTAACTTGGATCCCAAGTTAACTTTATGTTTATCTCCAACATAAGAAACAAGCCGGGCTCACTTACATACCTCAAGCAGTCATTATATCCCTTGCTGGGCACCTATTCAACATAAAAACCAAGTCAAAAAGTTGACTTGGAATTACATAGGAGGTCCAAACTAGTAATGACCAAGGCACCGTTGGCATAGATCCCCTGAGTTTGCTGTAAATTACCCATGTGGAGTAGCAGTTGCAGATTTTTCCATCCACCTCCCATTCATAATAATCGGGCTATTGAGTTATATAGTCAATGTTGTCAAGTGTATTTTTTATGGATAGTTGATTCTCTGATATATCAGGTGGAAGGCGTCACTGTCCTTCGCTAGATAGAAGAAAAGTGTTGGTGTGGATGCGATTCCTAGTGTTACCGAACCATTTGAAAGGAAACATTGAAGACTACCAAAATATGACCAATGGTCAGTCCAAAACCTACTGCCGACCCCTTAGTTTTATCCATGGAAACATCTCATGCCGCAACAAAAGTTTTATCCATGGAAACATCTCATGCCGCAACTAAAGTAACTTGTTCGCTAGCCAAGAATGAGACTTGTTTCCTTTCATGATCCAAAAGTTGTTGAGTCTACCTTGGTGATATCTTCTCAATTTGCATTGTTTTAACCATTCATTCTTGCACATGTTTATCATTTAGGATATCATTTAGATATGTTTAGGTTGCATTGCATTACATATGTCCTTATTAGGTGATGGAGATTTCAAAAGGTGACTTTGGAGCATCTAGAGATGGTTTGGAAGCAAAATTGGTGATTCTCGAAGAAGAGACGCAGAGGTTAAGTGTCCCAGCGGCCTCGTGACGTCCCAGCGGCCTTTTGGCCCATCGAGAAGCAGCTGCAAGCGCTTGAGAAACGGAGACAAAGTGTGGCAGCAGCCTTGTGCAGCGGTGTCCTGGAGCCGCTGGAGACGCTCGAGAGATGAAGACTCGAGAAATGGAGAGAAGTACGGGAGCGACCTAACGCAGCGGTGAACCGAAGCCGCTGGAAAAATAGCTCATCCCTTGCCGCATTTGTACTTGTCGCAGCGGTGTGATGCAAGGAAGTGAAGAAGCCGCTGCGAGTGCCCCAGCGGCTAGGTGGAGCGGTTTCATGTGGCCGCTGCGAGTCAAGAAAGTTAACATATTTCGTGTTTGATCAGATAATTACCAATTTGTGTTTTGGTTAACCTAGGTTTGTTGGGTTAAACCAGGTTCGACTTTAAGCTACTATAAAGGTCCTTCAGACCTAATTGTAGGATCTTATCTTGTTTTCTATCTAATCACAAAAGAACTTTTAGGTGAAAGATCCTATCTTGATCATTTCTCTCTTGTGATTGCTTGATTATCTTGATCACTAATCATGATTAGCAACAAATCATCTTTGATTCTTGGGCTCATCATGGAGAGTAGTGAGTAGTCATCTTTGGATTCATAGGTTAGGGAGATTAAGGGTGATTAAGCTAGATCTAAGGTGTTTAGGTATAGATCAATCTTATTCCTTGCTAGTAGAGGGATTTTAATGCAACTTTAGAGTTGGCCTCTCTAAAGTTGAGCTCTAGGCATTTCATACCCGGAAGGTGTTTGATGAAATGCCTGAACCAACTCTCCTAAGCTTTTAACATCCTTTACCAAAGGGATTTGTTGTTAAAGGTGTTAAGATGGCTAGTAGACTTGAGATTAATGATTACGTAGATAACATTCAACCAAAGGAATTTGATGCTTGAGTTATCTAGGTAAATGAGCATTCATCTAGGGATAGAGTTTGCTTAGGATTGTGTCTAGGCCTAAGGTAGATATAGATTGGTTAAAAGTTGACACCTTTAGATTGAATCTTGATCACCCAAGATCAATTCCCATAGCCCATGAGTTCTCCCTTCTTATAAGAAAGAAAGCTTTGTCCTTTATTGCATTTTATGTAGTAATCTAGTTTCAAATCATCTCAAAAACTGGTAGCACTTAGATTAAGCATGGTCTTGCATTCCCTTTGCATCATAATCACTTAGGACTGGTTTGACATCCTATATATTACAACAATTGATTTGGGGCCTTGAAACCCCTATCATCAAATTGATGGGAGCGGCCTAACGCAGCGGTGAACCGAAGCCGCTGGAAAATAGCTCATCCCTGCCGCATTTGTACTTGTCGCAGCGGTGTGATGCAAGGAAGTGAAGAAGCCGCTGCGAGTGCCCCAGCGGCTAGGTGGAGCGGTTTCATGTGGCCGCTGCGAGTCAAGAAAGTCAACATATTTCGTGTTTGACCAGATAATTACCAATTTGTGTTTTGATTAACCCATGTTTGTTGGGTTAAACCAGGTTCGAATTTAAGCTACTATAAAAGTCCTTCAGACCTAATTGTAGGATCTGATCTTGTTTTCTATCTAATCACAAAAGAACTTTTAGGTGAAAGATCCTATCTTGATCATTTCTCTCTTGTGATTGCTTGATTATCTTGATCACTAATCATGATTAGCACCAAATCATCTTTGATTCTTGGGCTCATCATGGAGAGTAGTGAGTAGTCATCTTTGGATTCATGGATTAGGGAGATTAAGGGTGATTAAGCTAGATCTAAGGTGTTTAGGTATAGATCAATCTTATTCCTTGCTAGTAGAGGGCTTTTAATGCAACTTTAGAGTTGGCATCTCTAGAGTTGAGCTCTAGGCATTTCATACCCGGAAGGTGTTTGATGAAATGCCTGAACCAACTCTCCTAAGCTTTTAACATCCTTTACCAAAGGGATTTGTTGTTAAAGGTGTTAAGATGGCTAGTAGACTTGAGATTAATGATTACTTAGATAACATTCAACCAAAGGAATTTGATGCTTGAGTTATCTAGGTAAATGAGCATTCATCTAGGGATAGAGTTTGCTTAGGATTGTGTCTAGGCCTAAGGTAGATATAGATTGGTTAAAAGTTGACACCTTTAGGTTGAATCTTGATCACCCAAGATCAATTCCCATAGCCCATGAGTTCTCCCTTCTTATAAGAAAGAAAGCTTTGTCCTTTATTGCATTTTAGGTAGTAATCTAGTTTCAAATCATCTCAAAAACTGGTAGCACTTAGATTAAGCATGGTCTTGCATTCCCTTTGCATCATAATCACTTAGGACTGGTTTGACATCCTATATATTACAACATTTGATTAGGGGCCTTGAAACCCCTATCATCAAATTGGCGCCGTTGCCAAATTCTAAGTTGATTGTGACATTGGGATTTAGTCATTTGCTTGAGACTAAGTCAATTTTTATTTAATTGTGTTATTGCTTCTCTTTGTTCTTCTCTCTTTGCATTTCAGGTGTATGAACACAAGGAGTAGAGGTCCAACAAACCTAGTTCCAAGAGTTGAAGACATTAGAGCACTTGAGAGGGAGATAGCAAGACAAAGAAGAGAAGTAGAGCAACAGGCTCACTTGCAAGGGTTGGGGTTTGATATGGAGAATCTGCCTCAAGATGGTGAAGCCCAAGGAGGCAATGGTCCAAGAGCTGATCCTTTTAGACCACAGCGCCAGCCACAACATCCACAGCGCCAAGTTCGTGCCATTGGAGCCTATGATCAACCTCACATTCATGGTCATAGGTTGGGAATCAGAGCACCAGCTGTGGAGAACAACAACTTCGAGATCAAGTCAGGGCTGCTCAACACTATAGAGAACAACAAGTATCATGGTCTTGCTGCTGAAGACCCTTTTGATCACTTGTACAAGTTTGATCAGTACTATGGCTTGTCTAAGACAAATGGTGTTTCTGAAGATGCTTTCAAGCTGAAGCTATTTCCTTTCTCTTTGGGAGACAAGGCACACCAATGGGAGAAGACTCAGCCAAGTGACACTGTCACTACTTGGGAAGATTGCAAGAGAGCTTTCCTAGAAAAGTTCTTCTATACTTCAAGGACAGCTAAGATCAGGAACGAAATCTCCGGGTTTCAACAAAAAGGTCTAGAGAGCTTCAGTGAAGCATGGGAGAGGTTCAAGGGTTATTGGTCTCAATGCCCTCATCATGGTTTCAGCAAGGAGAGCTTGCTTAGCACCTTCTATAGAGGAGCCTTACCACAGTGCAGAAATAGGCTTGATACTGCCATCAATGGTTTCTTCTTGGGGAGAACTGAAAAAGAAGCAAAGGAACTGGTGGAGAACATGGCTAAGAGCGACTCAGTCTACAGCGAGGAGCATGATAGGGTCAACAGAAATGATGATCAACAGACAAAGAAAGAGATCAAGTCCTTGCAGGAGAAGATGGACTTGCTTCTTTCTAACCAAGCTAAACAAGAGCAAGTCAACTTTGTGGGTGTTCCTATTCAAGAGATTCCTCCCAAGATTAATGAGGTTGATGGTTTGGAAGGACAAGAAGAGCTGTGCCTCATCAACAACAATGGTTCTTGGTACAGGAAGGAACCTAACTTTCAGTACAACAACTACCAGCAAAATTTCTACTTAAACAACCAGCAAGGAGGATACCAGCAGAGGCAAAACACTCAGCAAGGGAGCTATCAGCCTAGGCAAAACACCCTTCCTGGTTTCAACAATAACAACAATCAGTCTACTCAAGCTCAAGGAAGTTCTTCACAAGCTCCAGCTTCAGATACAAGTGTGGATGCAATGTTCAAGAAACTTTTGGATTTTCAGGCCAAGAATGAGAAGACAATGAGTGATGAGTTCACGAAAATTCACTCCAAGATTGATGGAAGTTACAATGAGCTCAACAACAAGATCCGCCATTTGGAGAATCAGTTTGCTTCAATGAACTCTCAGCCAAGTCGCCAACAAGGGGCATTACCTGGAAAGCCAGAGCAAAATCCCAAGGAGACCATGAAAGCCATCACCCTTAGGAGTGGAAAACAGCTACCACCAAGAACTCTCATTAGGGATAATGAGAAGCAAGATGGGGAGGTGGTCATCAATGTGGATGATGATGTGGTTATTATGGATGAGAAGACCAATGAAGAGATCTTGGAGAAAATAGTTGAAGCAAAAGGAAAGGGTAAAATTGGAGAAGAAAAGAAGGGGGAGAACAAGAATGAAGTTGCTACTTCATCAAAAGGAGCTCTATTCAATCCTCCTCCCTATGAACCAAAACTTCCTTTTCCCGGTAGATTCAAGAGACAGCTTTTGGAGCAATCCAAGGCTTTATTTGAGAAGCAAATGAGTGAAGTTCAGATTACTATGCCCATAATTGATGCCTTCATGCTAGTGCCTCAATACAGCAAGTTCCTCAAGGATGCTGTAACTAAGAAGAAGAAGGAGATGGAAGGCATGGTGGTTCTTACTCATGAGTGTAGTTATATTATCCAAAGGCTAACCATCCCTAAGAAACGTGAAGATCCAGGAAGCTTTACTTTACCTTGTGCCATTGGGCAATTTACTTTTGAGAGGTGTCTATGCGATTTGGGAGCAAGTGTGAGCCTTATGCCTCTCTCCATTGCTAAAAGGCTTGACTTTACACAATACAAGAAGTGTAGACTCTCTCTTGTGCTAGCTGATCGCTTAGTGAAGATTCTCATTGGTATCCTAGAAGATCTCCCTGTTATGGTTGGAAATTGTGAGATTCCTACAGATTTTGTGGTGTTAGAGATGGATGAAGAACCAACAGATCCTTTGATATTGGGGAGACCTTTCTTCCCTACAGCAGGAGCAGTTGTGAATGTTAAGAAAGGGAAGATTGATCTTCACCTTTGAAAGGGAAACATTCTTCAATTTGACATCAAGGAGGTGATGAAGAAGCCTATTACTCAAAGCCAAGCATTCTACATTGAGGAGATGGAGGTTTTAGCTGATGAACTTCTAGAGGAGTTGGCACTTGAAGACTCTCTACAACATGCCTTAACAATTGAGAGAGAGATCCAAATGGTTGAGAACAAGGAAAGTGATGCTTATGTGAAGATGATGGACTCTCACACGGAGATTAGTGATGAAGAACAGAATGAGGAGCTTTCATATGAGGATCACCATGCTTCCTCAGCTACTCAACAAGAGAATCTCCAAGAGGATGATTGGAGTGAACTCAAAGCACCAAAAGTGGAGTTTAAACCTCTTCCCCATGGTGTAAGGTATGCTTTCCTTGGCCCTAATGAGACTTACACTGTCATAGTGAGTAGTGAGCTTAGTGAAGATGAATTGTCTAAACTTTTGAATGAACTTAAAAAGTATAGAAAGGCAATAGGCTACTCACTAGATGATATTAAAGGGCTATCACCTTCTTTATGCATGCATAGGATACATCTAGAGGATGAATCTATGACTTCTATAGAACATCAAAGAAGGTTGAACCCCAACTTGAAGGATGTTGTTAAGAAAGAGATTCTAAAACTCTTAGATGCAGGAGTCATCTATCCTATTTCGGATAGCAAATGGGTGTCTCCTGTGCATGTTGTTCCAAAGAAAGGAGGAATGACTGTGGTTAAAAATGATAAGGATGAACTAATACCAACAAGAACAATAACAGGACATAGGATGTGCATAGATTATCGAAAACTTAACAAAGCATCTAGAAAGGATCATTTTCCATTGCCATTCATTGATCAAATGCTTGAGAGACTTGCAAATCATCCATATTATTGTTTTCTTGATGGGTATTCAGGGTTCTTCCAAATCCCCATACATCCAAATGATCAAGAGAAAACGACTTTCACATGCCCCTATGGTACCTTTGCTTATCGAAGGATGCCATTTGGGCTATGTAATGCTCCAGCCACTTTCCAAAGATGCATGATGTCTATTTTCTCTGATCTTATAGAGGATGTTGTGGAGGTGTTTATGGATGATTTCTCTGTCTACGGATCTTCGTTTTCTGCTTGTTTGTCAAATCTTAGCAGGGTCCTCAAGAGATGTGAAGAGACCAACCTTGTGCTGAACTGGGAGAAGTGTCACTTCATGGTTAAGGAAGGGATTGTGCTTGGACACAAGATTTCAGAGAGGGGGATTGAGGTAGACAAGGCCAAGATTGAAGTGATGGTTGGGTTAGCTGCACCAAAGACGGTTAAAGACATTAGAAGCTTCCTCGGTCATGCTGGATTCTATAGAAGATTCATCCAAGACTTCTCGATGATAGCAAGGCCAATGACTAAGCTTCTATGCAAGGAGGCTGCATTCGTCTTTGATTGGGAATGTCTACAAGCCTTCAAGAAGTTGAAGGAGAAGCTGGTTAGCGCCCCCATTGTGCAGCCACCAGATTGGGATCTCCCCTTTGAGATCATGTGTGATGCTAGTGACTATGCTGTGGGAGCTGTTCTTGGTCAAAAGAAGGACAAGAAGACTCATGTGATCTACTATGCGAGTAAAACTCTTGATGAAGCCCAAATGAAGTATGCTACAACTGAGAAGGAGTTGCTAGCCATTGTCTATGCCTTTGAGAAGTTCAGAAGCTACTTAGTTGGGTCAAAGGTCATAGTCTACACTGATCATGCTGCATTGAGACACCTCATGGCCAAGAAGGATGCTAAGCCAAGGCTGTTGAGGTGGATCTTGCTGCTACAAGAGTTTGACCTTGAGATTAGAGACAAGCCAGGAGTTGAGAATGGTGTAGCTGATCACTTATCTAGACTGAAGATTGAGAGTGGGATCCCTATTGATGAAGGGCTTCCAGAAGAGCAGATCATGGCAATTGGAGCGGTGGTAGCAGTTTGTGAAACTGGAAAGAAGCTTGAAGAAGTGAAGGCAACTGAAGAGAAAGGGCATTGGTATGCTGATTTGGTGAACTACTTAGCTTGTGGAAGAGAGCCACTTGATCTTGAGGGATATGTCAAGAAGAAGTTCTACAAATATGTGAAGAGATACTATTGGGATGAACCTTACCTCTACATCCTTTGTAGAGATCAACTCTATAGAAGAGCAGTAGCTGATGAAGAAGTTGAAGGGATCCTCACACACTGTCATGGATCATCCTATGGAGGGCACTTTGCTACTTTCAAGACTGTCTCAAAGGTGTTACAAGCTGGGTTTTGGTGGCCTCATATGTTCAAAGACACTCAAGACTTTGTCTCTAGGTGTGATTCATGCCAAAGGAGAGGGAACATCACCAAAAGGAATGAGATGCCTCAAAACCCAATTATGGAAGTGGAGGTGTTTGATGTGTGGGGTATTGACTTCATGGGACCATTTCCATCATCTTTTGGCAACAAATACATCCTTGTAGCTGTTGACTATGTCTCCAAGTGGGTAGAAGCTGTGGCAAGTCCCACCAATGATTCTAGAGTGGTGATAAAGATGTTCAAAAGCACCATCTTTCCAAGGTTTGGAGTTCCAAGAGTTGTCATCAGTGATGGAGGTTCTCACTTCATCAACAAGCTTTTTGAAAGTCTTCTCAAGAAGAATGGTGTGAAGCATAAGGTTGCAACTCCCTACCATCCTCAGACAAGTGGACAAGTTGAGATCTCCAACAGAGAAATCAAGTCTATTTTGGAGAAAACAGTGGGGACTACAAGGAAAGATTGGTCCATCAAGCTAGATGACGCACTATGGGCTTATAGGACTGCTTACAAGACTCCTTTAGGAACCACACCTTTCAACCTTGTGTATGGGAAGGCTTGTCATCTACCGGTTGAACTTGAGTACAAAGCATTGTGGGCTGTTAAGTTGCTGAACTTTGACATCAAGAGTGCCAAGGAGAAGAGACTTCTCCAACTCAATGAACTGGAGGAGATCCGACTTGATGCTTTTGAGAACTCAAGGATTTACAAGGAGAAAACCAAAGCTTTTCATGACAAGAAGATCTTGAAGAGAGAATTCAGTGCTGGAGATCAAGTGCTTCTCTACAACTCTAGACTGAAGTTGTTCCCCGGGAAGCTCAAGTCAAGATGGTCCGGTCCTTTCAAGATCAAGGAAGTTAGGCCATATGGGGCAATTGTGTTATGGAACAAGGATGGTGGAGACTTTACAGTCAATGGACAGAGGGTTAAGCTCTACATGGGAGCCACAACAGAGGATGAGAGAACCTCGGTTCCTCTCTCCGACCCCATTCCCGCCTAACCAAAAAGAAAGGAAGTCAAGCTAGAGACTTAAAACAAGCTCACTTGGGAGGAAGTCCCATGTCTATCCTTGTACATATTTTTATCTTTCAGTTTTTCTATTTCTAGTATGTCTTTGGCTATTTTTCTGTGTCTATCAGATCATCAGGTCCAAGAGGAGAGTTGTGGACATGAACAAGGTGTGGTGAGGTTCAAAACGCTCACAGCGGCCACGCACAGCGGCCCTCACACACCGCTGCGACCAAACGAGAAGATGAGAAATATGCTTCAAGTGTCACAGCGGTCTCTCGGAGCGGTCTACTCAAGCCGCTGTGAAAATACTCTACTCCCTGCCCGATTCGTACTTGTCGCAGTGGTCTGTGAGGTTTCGTGGCAAGAAGCCGTTGTGGGAGTTGCAGCGGCCTATTGGAGCGGTGTCGAGTGACCGCTGCGGGTTTAAATCACGCGAACCGACGTTGATTTCCGGTTCAATTCAACTGAAACGGATCAAAATCATCAACCAGTCGCGAGCTACTCCTTCTTCTTCTCCAAAATCGTATCTCTCTTTCTCCCTTATCACAAAACTTCATACTTTCATTCTCCAAAGCTTAAGAACTCATAACTCTCTCAATTCTACACCAAATTCGTTGATTCAAGTTGCTATCTCCGTGATTTCACTTCGACTTTTCATTTCTCTACCTTGTTTATCTGAAACAAGCTAAGGTATAGAGAAATCGCCATCTAATTTTCGCATTCAAAATTTCCAACTTTTTTCAAAGTGGTTGCATGGTTGATTTCTTGTTCAATACTCGTTAATTATGTCCTTTTAAGCTTGATTGATGAGTTGGGTAGGTGAAAAACGAGTCTAATTGAGCTGAATTAGGATTTGAAAAAGTTAGGGTTCATATTGGGGGTTTTCGAAAATTGACATGGGAGTGATTGTTTGATGTTAAAATTGGGTCTATTGAGTTATATAAGATTAATATGAACGCCCCATGTTGCTTCTGAAATTATTAACTCTTCACAAGCTTTAGTTTGTTTCTTATTGATCGTATCACTTATACATTTTCGAGCTTGTTGATAGCAGGACATGGGGAAAGATCGCGGACCCGGAACTGATCGCATTGTGGATGTAGGCACTTCGTCTCGAGCTGGGACAAGAACCAACCCACCACGAGCAGGCCGACCAACGCCAAACCCACCAGCTCAGGTTTACCGGCGCAAAGCTCCACAGCAAAAGAAAAGTCGCCAGCTGAAAGAGCGACATTGGAGGCAGAGATCGAAGAGATGATAGAAGAGGGTCTTAGAGCTGAGACTGAAGATGAGGAGGAGGAAACACCTGCTCCCAAGCCAGCTAAGAAGCGGAAGAGAGTACCCCCAACCAGCAAACCGACTTCAGCACAACTCTATGAGCGCCTTTGTGATGATGTCAAATGGAGCCCATGAGATTTCCAGATGTTGAGGCTCTTCGTGCGCTTGGGATCTATGAAGATGTAAGAATGATTCTCCGGAACATGGGCATGGAGTCACTACTTGGCATGAGCTACGGAGTTCATAAGGAGGTCTCTTGTGAGTTCATGTCTACATTCTCGTTCGATACCATTGCGATGCACATAGGACCGAGGGGTTTGGGCGCATCAGCTTTGAGATCAATGAGAAAACCTACAAGGTGGGTTTCAAGAAGCTAAGCTCCATTCTCGGTTTCTCGGACAACCGTGGGTCGTTTCTACCTGCTAGGTCGGCAATTGTGGATGACATATGGGCAGTGATTACGGGGTGGTCGCGTACAGCGGGAGAGGACAAGAGCAATGACATCTCTAACCCGGGAGTGAGATATGCCCACAAGGTTCTTACTCACACCTTTTACTCACGGAGGGAACTGGGCGGAGCAAACGATGATGAGCTCAAACTTCTGGCTCTTGGACTTCTCCCGATTCTTGAGGAAGGAACGCTACTCCACACCGATCCGGAAGATTTTGAGGACTTGGGACTTGTGGGATTGTTGATGAAGCGGTTTGAGTACTATCGAGATTGGGCTTGGACAACTCCGAATGAAAAACCGACGCTGTTTATCGGGAGCTTCATTACTCCGATCTTGGAAGCATTTGGGATAGATTTGGGACCTCGGGATCATGCTCCAGCCTCCATTGATCTTGCTTACTTGAAGAAAACCCATTTCCTTACCGGCCAATCTGGCGATCGGTATGGTTACCCCTTTTGGTCCACTGATCTCGAGCCTGAGCAGCTACAGATATTCCTCCCTTGTGAGAGGTTGACGACGCTATCTGATCCTCGGCATGTACTCTTCGCTCCAGCTGCTCATGAGCTCATTCCCGCAGATTTTGGTGTACTTGAGACCATCACCAAAGCGCGCAAGAAGAAGACCAAGGCCAGTTCTTCTCGGGCAGCTCGTCCTAGTGATGCTGATGACGAAGGACCGACCACACCAGCCCCGGTGTATGGGACAGAGAGATACCACTTTCAGCCTTATGGTGGAGTTACACCGAACGTTGCATTGCGCCAAGCTCTCTCTCAAAACGCCAAGTTGCTTCGGTGGAACAAGATGCAAGATTCCACCATCTACAAGCTGAAGAACTCAGTGAAAGCGCTTAAGAGACAGATGAAAAAGGTCACTGCACTTCTCTCTCAAGTGTCTATCGGTTCTGGTTGTCAACGGGATGACGTGTTGGCTGGTGCTGGTCCATCTACTCTCCCATACCCTGTCTTCTATGGACCTCCTCGTTCCCCGGAGTACCGACTCCGTCGTAGACGCAGGAACACAGCTCCTCCACCCCGAGCCTCCTCCAACGAGTCTCCTTCAGTCGCTACCGACGACGACGACGACACGGAGGGAGCATCCTCCTTTGCTTAGCCAGGTTTCATCATCACCCTTCCATTGTATATACCAGTTTTTCTTTGCATTTATTTCTCTTTTCGGTATCTCCTCCTACTTTCTAACACAGAGACTGTGTGAACAAAGTTTGGGGGAGGTATCAAGTATTTGATCATGTTTTCTTTGATGATTTGAGTCTCATGCATCGCATTGTACATATATATATGCATAGAAAAAACCAAAAAAAAAATTAATTAAAAAATTTGAAAAACACAAAAAGAAACATGTAGTTGCATCACTTGCACTTTTAAGATTGAGTCTAAAGCATATAGGTTGCATTCACTTGCATTGGGAACAATGATTTAAAATGCCTTGCAAAGAACCCTTGTCTAGAACTCAAAATGACACCCTAGTTAAACATATCAAGTAGCTTAAGCATCTCTTGAAAATCTTGTACGCTTCGAGCCTTGTAAACTCTTCTTGAAACTTGTTTGCTTGCTTGATGTTAGCATTGTTCTTAAGATCAGCTCCAATCTAAACTTGGCTTGAATGAACTTAATCTCTCTTGCATATGGGCATTTGCATACTTGATCATGGATCTCATACACATTTGGGTTATCTTATTCCTTCATACCTATCTTTGTTAACCCAAATGGCACTCCTTACCCTAAAACCCTAACCATTCTTTGAGACCAAACATTTAATTGCATGAGTGAGGCCTCTTTTGATAGCTTGTCATGTGCAAAATCTTGAGAGTATTGGAGGCGACATAGGTTTATTCTCATCTCTTGCTAGCACAATGAGTTAGCATTTGGGGATGGTGAGAGGGGTTTGTGTGTTTTAAATTTCAATATCTTGGGTTTGGAGAGTGAGAAAGATGAGAGATATGAAAATAAAGCTCCTAGGGATATATAAAAAAAAAAATAAAAAAAATAATAAGAAGCTCTTGATTATGTAACAAAGAACCTTCCCCCTAATAAAAAAAAAAGAGATCAAAAAGAAGTTGGGGAAGGAAATGAAAAAAGGTTAGAGCTTGTGGAAAGTGGATTAAAATCCCTAGTGAGTGGGTCAAATGAAAAAAAAAAGAGTTGTACATTGGGTGAGTGATGTGGGGGTTTAGATTGATTTTGAGATGATGATAAAGAGGGTAGAACTTGTGATCATTTATAACAAAATGGGGTAGAATGATGAGAATGAATCTATGTATGCATGAGTTGCTTCTAATCTTAGATAAATTTTGCATAATGATCAAGCTCCTTGTTTTGAGTGATAACCACCCTTAAATAAAAACATTTGAACCCATCTCTTCATTCATATTAGACCATTGCATACCTAGCCAAATGATTGAGATCATGTGCCCATTTGTGAGACTTCACCTTTTGTGTGTGTGTGTGAATCAATGTGAGAGCTGATTGAAGGGACTTGTTGGTAAAGAGTATTGCAACTTGAGTAAAAAAAAAGAGTATGGATAGGCCTAGAGAAGCTAGAGTATAATAAGGAGAATGCTCATGCTATTTGTTATGTTTCTTTAGGATGTTAAGTTGAGTGCTAGGAAGTGTTACTTTTGGCTATGAGTTCCCACCTTCAAACCTCTCTCTCTTATGAGTTCTTACAAGGTCACTTGAGGACAAGTAAGATACAAGTTTGGGAGAGTTGATATCTTCTCAATTTGCATTGTTTTAACCATTCATTCTTGCACATGTTGATCATTTAGGATAGCATTTAGATATGTTTAGGTTGCATTGCATTACATATGTCCTTATTAGGTGATGGAGATTTCAAATGGTGACTTTGGAGCATCTAGAGATGGTTTGGAAGCAAAATTGGTGATTCTTGAAGAAGAGACGCAGAGGTTAAGTGTCCCAGCGGCCTCGTGACGTCCCAGCGGCCTTTTGGCCCATCGAGAAGCCGCTGCAAGTGCTGGAGAAACGGAGACAAAGTGTGGCAGCGGCCTTGTGCAGCGGTGTCCTGGAGCCGCTGGAGACGCTCGAGAGATGAAGACTCGAGAAATGGAGAGAAGTATGGGAGCGGCCTAACGCAGCGGTGAACCGAAGCCGCTGGAAAAATAGCTCATCCCCTGCCGCATTTGTACTTGTCGCAGCGGTGTGATGCAAGGAAGTGAAGAAGCCGCTGCGAGTGCCCCAGCGACTAGGTGGAGCGGTTTCATGTGGCCGCTGCGAGTCAAGAAAGTCAACATATTTCGTGTTTGACCAGATAATTACCAATTTGTGTTTTGGTTAACCCAGGTTTGTTGGGTTAAACCAGGTTCGACTTTAAGCTACTATAAAGGTCCTTCAGACCTAATTGTAGGATCTTATCTTGTTTTCTATCTAATCACAAAAGAACTTTTAGGTGAAAGATCCTATCTTGATCATTTCTCTCTTGTGATTGCTTGATTATCTTGATCACTAATCATGATTAGCACCAAATCATCTTTGATTCTTGGGCTCATCATGGAGAGTAGTGAGTAGTCATCTTTGGATTCATGGGTTAGGGAGATTAAGGGTGATTAAGCTAGATCTAAGGTGTTTAGGTATAGATCAATCTTATTCCTTGCTAGTAGAGGGCTTTTAATGCAACTTTAGAGTTGGCCTCTCTAAAGTTGAGCTCTAGGCATTTCATACTCGGAAGGTGTTTGATGAAATGTCTGAACCAACTCTCTTAAGCTTTTAACATACTTTACCAAAGGGATTTGTTGTTAAAGGTGTTAAGATGGCTAGTAGACTTGAGATTAATGATTACTTAGATAACATTCAACCAAAGGAATTTGATGCTTGAGTTATCTAGCTAAATGAGCATTCATCTAGGGATAGAGTTTGCTTAGGATTGTGCCTAGGCCTAAGGTAGATATAGATTGGTTAAAAGTTGACACCTTTAGGTTGAATCTTGATCACCCAAAATCAATTCCCATAGCTCATGAGTTCTCCCTCCTTATAAGAAAGAAAGTTTTGTCCTTTATTGCATTTTAGGTAGTAATCTAGTTTCAAATCATCTCAAAAACTGGTAGCACTTAGATTAAGCATGGTCTTGCATTACCTTTGCATCATAATCACTTAGGACTGGTTTGACATCCTATATATTACAACATTTGATTAGGGACCTTGAAACCCCTATCATCACTTGGAGGACCACTTGCTTAGACCATGCTACCCATACCCTTCCCTGAAGAAGAGTAGACAAAGAGGCTTTAGACAACACACTTTATTCCAAATTTCCATTTTTTTATATTCCCAAACCACCTTGCTCCGCTGGCCGAGTTACTGATTCCCAGGAGGATCTCGTTGAATGGTGACTGTCAATATTACCTTTTCAAAAGGAACACAATACATAGAGAATTAATGCGTTTGATACAAGATTTTGGTATAGGATGAAAGAAGCACACTAGAACGTTGAGAGGCCCACAATCACTATTTTAATTAACAAAAGACGACTTGAGGATGGTAAGGTTTTGACACTTCAAGCACAGAACGGGATCTTGACTTTATGAAGTAAATGCTCACAATTAAATAAGCTCAGTTGTTATTATAAAGTGGGACTTCCACGTATAGAACCACAAGGCATGCCCGTAGATACCTGAATTACAGCTATTTCAGAGTCAGACAAATCAGAAGCAAAGAATCTTGAATTCTGCCTACTAAGCGCTATACCAGAGTGTAACTCAAATTCATGAAGGACAGTACGTACATTTTGCGCCGACGGCAATGAACGATCAACATTGTAGAAGATACCAAATAATAGCTCACTCTCTGTTGAGGTAGGTATGAATGAAAGATCAGCAGCAGCTGCCCATAAGTGATTCTCACTTTCAAATGGGTGTGACTTATATTTCCATTCAAACTAATGATTTAACAATTCAGAAATAAGAAAATAATTTTCAATACTAGCCACTCAGATCATTTGATTGATCCAATTATATGTATCAAATTGGTTTAGTCAACTAAAGGAAATAATAATTTAAGATTATGTAAACAAATGACATTACTGCATTCCAGACTCCAGTTTTATTAGAAAAAACATTCCATACTCCATTAATAACAAACACAAAGCAAGACTAACAAAACAATTGTGTCAACTTAAAAACACACAAGACTATTAGTTGAAACATTTGTTCGACTTTCTGAAACATTTTTTCTTAATTTTTTTTTAAAAAACCCTTTATAAAAAGATATACACATATAGAGATTATATTTATGAACAATTTCTCTTAGTATTTATATTTTATGGTTATAATTAAGATTCTGTTAAGATTTTTTTTCTTTTTGAAATTTTAAACCGCAATACGGAAGTTTCAAATTTTAGAAGCGTAAAAAATAAATAAAATTGATGAAAGAAAATATGAGAGAGAAATATAATTAAATAATTTAGAAAATTGACAAAGAAATAATAGAAAAGAAACAAATAAAGGTGGCAAGCATGTATATATAGTTAAGAGATTGATTGTTAAGTGGATTAGCAATTTAAGAGCTGTTGCTTCACCATTATCTGCTGGATTAGCTTGATTCTTAATTTTCTCTTCTCTCTGAATTAATTTATACCAAAACCCTAATTTTTAAAAATTGTTTCAACAGAAGAACAACTTATAAAACCAGTTGTCCCTTCCATGGCTTCTTCTTCTTCTTGAGTTTGGGAAGAGAACGTGTCAAAGTGAAAAGAGGTACCTTTCAAATTCGAATATTCTAAGAAATCCCACGTTCTTGCTCGCGATATTATTCCCCCAATTTAATTTATCGTTTGTTTCTTTTCGCCGTAATTGTTTTTGTTTGTTTGTTTGTTTGCAATCGTAATGTAAATAAATCTGAAATCACGTTTGGTTTAGTGTTTGGCGTGCTCTCTACGGAATTAATGTTGATTCTTGAGAAATAAGTTAATGTGGATTAAAAGGTAACGTATATGAGAGGGTTTTAGGTTTCATACGTTAGTTTTCTGCCAAATCAGAGGAACAAATCCATCAACGTTTCAAAAACACTACTTGTAAAACGTATGTTCTTTACAATTTGATTCTATTTTAGGAGTAAATATTTGTCCTTTGTTCTTCATTTTTTATTTCTCTTTTAAATCGGATATGCTTCTATTTTCTTCCCGTGTTTCTATATTTGTCTCTTCTGTGTTCTGCCATTGATTTAGGCACTGGGAATATTAATGCTTATCTTTGTTTTTGTTGATGAGCTAATCATTAACCTAATAAGTCATCATTTGAATTCGTATGAGACTAACCTTTGCTCTTTATCTTTCTAGTTTATCAAAAGAAAATCATGTTCATAATCTGTTTTGTGATTTCCTTTTTGTATCCAGGCTGAAAACAAAATTTTATTCTTCCCACAAAATTCTTCTGAGGAAGTCTTTGAAGTCTTTATATTTAGACTGATTCATCTTCTTTTATATATAAACAATTATATATAAGCCAAGATGGATCAGATGTCACCTGATAACATCAATGGACTCATTTTAGCAGTCTCTTCAAGTATTTTCATTGGATCTAGCTTCATCATCAAGAAGAAAGGTCTCAAGAAGGCCGGTGCAAGCGGTGTCCGAGCAGGTTTCTTTTTTCTTTTCTGAAATCATTCTTGAATTAAGACTTTCAATTTACATAACTCTTGCTGCTTTTTGTTGTTTATCAACGATCAGGTGAAGGAGGGCACGGTTACTTATCTGAACCATGGTGGTGGGCTGGAATGATAACAAGTAAGTCTTATCAAATGCTGCAAAAAATGTTCTTAAGAATTTCTTTGAATTTAAATGAGAGATATAATATAACAAGTGTGTGTTTTGGTTCTCTTGATTTAGTGATTGTTGGGGAAGTAGCCAACTTTGCAGCCTATGCATTTGCACCAGCTATTCTAGTAACACCTTTGGGAGCTCTAAGTATTATATTCAGGTATTCTTATAACTATTGCAAACATACATTAGTATCACTATAATACGTTATATAAACTATGGTGTTTCTTGAAAATGAAAATTACACTTGTTGTATGCAGCGCAGTGCTCGCGCATTTCATTTTGAAAGAGAAACTGCATATATTTGGAGTGCTTGGTTGTGTTCTTTGTGTTGTTGGGTCTGTAACGATAGTCTTACACGCCCCTCACGAGCAGGAAATAGAATCTGTCAAGCAAGTTTGGAAGCTTGCTATTGAACCAAGTATGTATATTTATGATTTATTCGTCCACAGCCATAATGAACACAAGATATGCAAGATTGATTTTCTGTTTAATCAGGTTTTCTTGTGTATGCTGCTGTGATTTTGTTTGCGGTGCTTGTACTGATCTTCTACTGTGAACCGCGCTATGGGAAGACTCATTTGATAGTATATGTTGGAATCTGTTCTTTAATGGGTTCTCTTACTGTAAGTTTTTCATCTTTTCTCTCTTCATTACTCCCTCTCTAGTTTCCTCAAGCTTTGTCTCTTATGTTGTTAGGTTATGAGTGTTAAAGCTGTGGCCATTGCCATAAAGCTGACATTCTCAGGGATGAATCAGTTCAAATACTTCCACGCTTGGATTTTCATTCTAGTAGTCGCTATTTGTTGCCTTTTGCAAATCAATTACTTGAACAAGGTAAAAAACAAAAGCTTCTAAAGTTTCCTTCATATTCATCCGTTCCTAAGTTTCTCTTTCGTATTGACCAAGGCATTGGATACATTCAACACAGCGGTCATTTCTCCGGTTTACTACGTCATGTTCACAACTTTCACCATTATAGCTAGTATGATCATGTTCAAGGTCAAATTCTCTCTCGACCCTTTTCTTGTCTCCCAAGTAAACTCTAACTAACAGCATAACAATTTTTCTTAACCCTCTCAACACTTTGTCTACGTGATTTATAGGATTGGGCTTCTCAGAGTGGATTAAAGATCGCGACAGAACTGTGCGGGTTTGTAACCATTTTGTCAGGGACGTTTCTGCTTCATAAGACAAAAGATATGGGAAACAGTGCAAGTGGTCGTGGATCTGTCACTCTGCCTAGTAACACTCCTGTTTTCACCAACTCAGGATCTGGTCGGAGCTCCAGCTCGGAAAAAATACCCTCCTGAGAGATTTTTTTGATCATCCAACGGTTTGATCTAACGGTCCAGATTCTTCCCTGTACGTAAACACGAGCACCTGAAAAAGAAATTAGCCTCAAAACACAAGGATGTGAGTGTTGGTATGGTGATGATTTTGTTAGGAATGTTTGACTGGTTGCTTTTCTTATTATTTTGTTTCACACATGGTGATAATGTAATTTTACGACTAAAGATAATTAACAACAAAAATATTCATACGGTCAAATATCACTTGGAGAAACCAATGTCTTGACGTAAACTTTGGTGTCGCGACGATTGAAACAAAACCACCAAACCGGTTGACATACAAAGCGGTCTAACAAACTCAGTCAAACCGGGAACGGTCAAGAGTTTAGACCAAGATTCTCCTTTCTCCAAACTCCTTCATCACCCCCAAAAATCTGCATTGTTTCTTCTGCAAGCGTCAGTGTAGAACATCCTCTATTGAAAAAAAACATCCTCTATTGAACACATCTCGTAACATATCAATATATCATCTTATATGATGGTGGATATTAATGATGATGAGTGAGTGGCTTCCCATTGATGTAGATGCCCGATCTTGATTTGTCAGCAAGAAAAACTCAAGATGGAAAACAAGAGTTGCTTTTTCTCCATAGCTTTCGAGTAAATCATTGCTCTGTATTGGTTCCTTTATTGCAACAAATTAACTATTTGATACTGCAAATGAAGTAGTACAAGAGGAAAAAAAAGGTAAGGGATCCGGCTTGGAAGTTTTAAGCTAAAAATCTATATATAGTAGTGATAATAAAGACGCAATGACTCAGAGAAGCACTTTAGAGTAGAGGTGTCGATTGGTTGGGCCACCCATGGGCTAACCCATTCCAAACAAACATGGGTGGGTGATGGTCATACCCAAATAATTAATGGTCCAATTGGGTTAAAGACCCACTTTGTCCATGGTTTAACTGGTCCAAACCAAATGGGTGTTGGACTGGCCCAAAAACTTAATTTCTAGGGTTTAGAGAATTTGGGAAAAAATCAATCAGAAATAATTTTTCCCGATTCTTTTCTTCTCTCTCGCGATTCTTTCTGCAACCAACGATTTTCTCCTCCCAGATTTTTCTTCGTCTACTGTTCTTGTGTTCATCAATCCATACGATTCTCTCTTCCCTCCCATCGATTCCCTTCTTCATTTCTCTACAATTTTAGGTATGATTCGATTTTAGCTCTGATCTCGCGATTTCTCTACTTTCTGTGTTGTGGATGTTGTGGGTTTTGTGGATGATAATCTCGTTTCCATTGTTTCCATTGTTTACTCTAGTTCTGATGATGATGATGAATCGTTTAGAATATTGTTTTGTTTTGGGTTCAGAAACGATGCACACTTGAGATTTGGTTTTGGGTTGACGTGTATTGTATTTCTCTTTAAATGCAGGTTTCGTTTCTGCTCGGAGTCATCCCTGTCTTCATAGCATGGATATACTCAGAGTTTCTGGAGTACAAGAGGTCTTCATTGCACTCTAAAGTGTATGTATTTGGGGAATATTCTTTGATTTGTGTACTTATTTATACAGCTCTCTTGTTATGTGTGTAACTTGACAATTATTCTTTACCTGTTACTTGCAGTCATTCAGATAATAATTTGGTTATGGCCTTTTAACTTTGCTTTGTGATTCTTTGCTGGTTGTTTGTGTAGGTTATTGAGTTAGACTGTAGCAAAGCAATACTCTGCTCGGCAAAGGATACCTCCACCTCCTGAAACTGCAGAAAAACCCTTCAGAGCCTTAATCTTTGACAGGTATCTACTAGCTTTAGGAACAAAACTCAGAGAAGAATCAAGCTTTGGTGATCTTTGTCATGTTCTCTGGTAGATTTAGTATGTATTTGCTTGTGTGTGGGATATTTTGGGAAATGAATCAGGAGGTGGAATGGGAAATAATTCGAGAATTTTGATAAAAATTTTGATAAAAATTTCAAAATCCTGTGCGGGTAACATTTTGATAAAAAATGAGGACCATTGCTTGCTCCACTTCAGACTTTGTATTCCAAATCTATAAAGTATGTATAGGTGTGGGAAATCACCTTGTAACCAGTCGTTTTGATTACCATATATAGGCCACTATTTGTTATTCATTTTAAGTGATTATGTTTTCTAATTCCAAAAAACTTACTATCAGATCAGAGATGGTCCTGGGCATAATCAAAGTGAAACATTGGCATAAAACCCTCAAATTTTTAAAAAAAATTATGGAAAAAAATTCTTTCTCTGAGTTGTGTCTTGCTCTTAAAGACTGCATTAATCAAAAGCTTTTATATGTTTACCCTCTTTGCTGCATCACGTTTTTGATTTTTATTATATAAAAAAAGTGGATAACTATATTTCTCTTAACGTGTAGGTTTTGTGTGTCGGTGACTTAGAAACACAATATATAAGTCTTTTAGTTTACTTGTACTCAGAAAATGGAAGCTATAGACTTGAACGATGATACTCAGAATGATGTGATGGATGAAGATATAGAGGATCATGAAGTTTTAGAGGATTCAGAGGCTAACAGAGGCACACAACCGAGACAAGTTCAGTCCCGCCGTAAAGTCTCAAGGTGCTGGAGAAAGTTTACTATACTTGGAGGAAGGCTGTCTGATGGTACAACTAAGATCAGATGCAACCTTTGTAGAAGGTTTTACTTCTTAAATCTTCGCAAGAATGGAACCTCAACTCTGACTCGTCATATGAAGGTATGTCCAAAAGCTGTTGGAACACCTAGAAGTAGTCCTAAGAATGTGGATATGATGGTGTTTCGTGAGATGATAGCTATGGCCATTATTGAGCATGATCTTCCTTACAAGTTTGTAGAGTATAAGAGGATTAGAATGACTTTTACTTATGCTAATTCCAGTATTGAGTATTGGAGTAGAAACACAGCAGCTTCTGATGTGTTGAAGATTTATGAGAATGAAAAGCAGAAACTTAGGAAAATCATTTTGCTTGAAATGGTAATGCTTGTGTTGATGTCTCTGCCCTTACATACAAGTTATGAGAATCATTGAATAACTCCAAGTTGCTATCTTTTTTCCTTCTTGCAGGCTGAAGACAAGTAAAGAAGCTGGAAGCTGGAGCAAAGTGAATCATGATATCAGAGTTATAACTTTTTTTTTACATAAAACAGAGAGTTATGAAAAACTGAAGTCTATTGAATTTAATTTACATCACATTTGTATTCAGAAATTTTCAATGACATTAAAATTGAGTTTAGATTGAGTTTATACAAATTTTCTATAATTTTTATTTTCTATAAGTATATAAGTTTGTAAATTGAGTTTACAATAATTGATTATGAACAAAATTGAGCTAATTGTTAAAAAGAATAATAATGGGTGGTCTTGGATTATTTCCAATGGGTATGGGCTAACTTGGGTGTGGGTGTTTTTGGGTATGGGTATTAAATGGGTGTGGGTGTTTTTGGGTATGGTGTTAAATGGCCCAACTGTACACACCCATTTGGGTGTGGACCGCCCAACTTGACATCCCTACTTGAGAGGTACTGATATTAAAATGTGATTTAGTAGGTTTTATAGACTAAAATTAATAAAAGAGATAACACATTAACAGCTAACATCATGAATTGCAATCTTCCTAACCATGTTCATGTTAGTTCCTTGTGAAGAAAACAAGAGCGAACTCACAGTTGAAATGCAAAATAGCAATCAGTAGTAAGTACAAAAACGAAAAAACGAAAAGTTGATAACATATATCCAAAACACACGTACGGGATCAGTCTCAGTGTCATTATCCACATGACACAGGGTGTGTCAACTGCAGACTTAGCCAAATAATATAGTAACAAAATATGAAATCCTGAGCTCCAGCATTTGATCCATGCGCTGAATATTTCCACGAGAGGGAACCAGACCTTGTTGAATGTCTACATCTTACTACAAGCTAGTTAGTACCTAACAAGTGAATTCGAGGAGGTTTAAAGATGAAGTCTATAATCCCCACAAACCCTAAACAACAATATGTACTAGTCGTTTCATCTCAGCTGTCACTGGAACTGGGGACCTCTAACACAATGGTCGAAAACCTTTTTCAGCTGAGCTAATGACACTCTTGAGCTTCTTAGACACAAGTCGACATATCAAATTACGAACAAAAGTTTCCGTCTTAAAAATAAAACTGATAAATGGCTTCTCCGCAACCAGTTTCATCACCCTCATGGATTCTCTCTTTCGAAGTGAAAGCGATTAAAACTGTAATATCTGGCGTCTCCACTTTCTGGTGCTCGAGCTTTATTCTGCCGAAATCCTGCATCAACAAAATAAATTCGTTGTGTGGTCAATTTTTGTGGAATGGGAACATTGAAGGACATCATACAGCTCGAGAGAGTTGGGAGACAGTAACTCTCACCAAGGATCAGGGTGGTTTGGGAATTAAGGACCTTCACAAATGGAATCTGGCGTGCATCTTAAAGCTAGTTTGGATTATCTTCTTTCGTCCTAACTCGGTCTGGGTCTACTGGTTTAAAGAGGTAATACTCAAAGGTGATGTCTCTAACTACTGGACAATAAGCACTAGTACTAGACATTCCTGGTTAGCGAACAAGATGATAAAGGCTAGGGAGTTGATTTACCCGTTGCTTAAAAGGCGAATAGGCAATGGTCAAAGTACTCGATTTTGGTTTGATAACTGGACTCCTCTTGGGAAGCTATACACGGCTCTAGATGCAGGAACTTCCCGACTAGGCATACCGAAGATGGCAACTGTTGCGTCTCTCTTCACTTCAGGATCCTGGAATTTGTCGTTCGCTAGGACTGATGCTCAGCTTGCTCTGCAGATTAATTTAACAACGGTAACTCTTTCAGATCAGGAGGATCAATATGAATGGATGATAGAGGGAAAAACAAGGATGAGATATAAGACAGGTGAGATGTATGATTACCTGAAAGGTGTTCAACAAATGGTACCATGGGCTAGAGTAATCTGGATCTCCTATGGAATCCCGAGGCATAGCTTCCTCTCTTGGTTAGTCATGCTGGATCGTTGCCCTACAGGAGATCGACTCAATAGATGGGGATTAAATGTGGATCCTCTCTGCTTACTATGTAATACTCATCCAGAGTCTAGGAATCACCTGTTTTTTGAGTGTGGATTTAGCGCCGATGTTTGGAGAAAGATAGCTCATCGTTGTCAGCTCCAACCTCTCACCGTGTGGGGAGATATTATCCTTCAACTTCAAAGACTACTGAGAGATCGAGACTCTCGCCGACTAACTCTACTGGCGTTTCAAGCTTCCGTTTACTGGATCTGGACTGAGCGTAACACAAGACTGCACCAACAACTCTTCAAAACTCCGGAGACTGTCTTCTCAATGATAGACAAGCAGATTAGGAACAGACTGCAGAGCTTTCGACATGCAAATCCAAGGGCATCATCGGCGATGACTCAACTGTGGTTTCTCCACTCGTGAAAAGAAAAGGGAAGAAGACAGATCGCGATCGCCTCAACTCTGTTCTTTCTCGACACTCCATTGCTCAATCGTAACCATCCAACTCTCTTCTTCTCACCACTGGACCTCTCTGTTTACTGAGGTTTGTAGTTCTGATGATATGTATTTTCTTTATGACTGGGTTCTGCCCATAACAAACTTAAACCTATAGGTTTGTATTATTTTATTTTCTTTTGTTGTTTAATATGAAAGCCTTTTTAAAAAAAAAAAAGAAGAAGTGAAAGCGATTAGAGCATGCAAGCCAAAACGGCATCGTTTCTTAGTCTTGTGACATGCCCAAGTTCGTCATATGATAGTCGTTACATATGAAATGATTTAGTTAATTAGAACTTCAATGAGTTGTAATTAGAATTATAGTTATTAATTCCTTAGCAAAAACAAATTTATTGACCGAATCAATTCAGTTAGACAAATAAAGAAGTCATGGATTTTTCAAGATCGTTTTGACTGTTCTTAAGATGTATTCAAATCTTATTTATTTACTAACTATAGTTACGAATTATAAAAAAAAATATCAAAATGATGTAATAAAATTTAGGAAGATTTGTTATTTAATTATTTAGAATCTTTGATTTCACAATATTTTTTTAAAAGATAAGAAAGAAAAAGTTATTCCTTAATTTAAACCATAATGGCGTAAATGTTACAATTCACTTGTCGCATTACAGTATATATTATTCACGCCTTTACTTTATATTTATATTTTGAATCAATAAATCGCTTTTTATTTGTTAAAGTAATATCATAGTTTGGTGCGTCTCCAATCTACCCCGCAACTTGCGGTGGTAAGTCAAAAAAAAAAATTAGACACGTGTTCGATTCTGATTGATCCAACACTCACAGCCTTCAAATCTTATTGGTTGATACACATCACCCGTTTGTTCTCAAATATAATTATCACCCCTAAACTTTACAAGTAATCACATGAATGCCATTATGGTAACAGTCCTCATTTTAAATATTTTTTTCTTTAATAAGGAACGATGACTAAAAGTGTATCAGATCAAAAAGTGCATCTATCATAAGTACGGTCAATCTTCCCCTTCCATTTAGCAGGGCCCACATGAGTAAACGACTGAAATTACATGAATGCCATTCAATCGCACCGTCAATCTTGGTTTCCACAATAACTTCAGTGGGCCGCGTGGTAGCTGATTCTGACATCAGTATGCGTTAAAAGGAAAGGTGATTTAAAAGGATTCATTTTAGTGTCATCCCCTTCCCCACTTCCAACCAAAACATAATCAAAATATTAAAAAAAAAACAATTATTAATTAAATATATATTTTTTTTACCTTTCTCGAAAAACAAAGCCGTGTTGATATTTGGAGAAGAAAGAGATTAAAAACTTCATATGTTTCTCCTTCTCAACTTATTTTCTCTCTCCTAAACCATAAACCAAAAAAAAAACTGCGAAAATTAAAATGGAATCATTCATGGAAGAACTTTTGAACTTCTCTGTACCAGAGGAAGAAGGAGGAGCGGTTGTTCGTTCGCCGAAGAATATTGCTCGCCGGAAAACTGGATTACGGCAGACGGAATCCTTCGGTTTATTAAATCCCGACGACGAACTTGTAAGTTCCTTTCGAAAGCAATTTAAAAAAATATCCCGACCGTTTCGTTACATACATGTTCGTTGGTGTGAAACGTTTTCCGGTGACTCGGCCGAGTCAAGTTGACTCGCCGCAGGAGAGGTTAGCCGAGTCACGGCGTTTGGGTTGTTGACTCAGTCGGTTTCGCCTTTATTAATTGTTCTCTATCCCTATTGGTTAAGTGAAACGTCATGTGTGGACGTTTCTTTTTGGCCGGTTTTGTAAAGACGAGAATACCCTTGGGTTTTTTGCTTTGGCTGAGGAGTTTGTTTGAGGGTGTTTTTGAGAATATACTTATTATGAGAGTCATTGTTTCGTGAGCTGTCACATTTAAATTTTCAACCATTTTTCGAATTTTGATAGCATGCCTTTTTTGTAAATATTTTTTTTTATTATTATTCGATGCATCTCAATTATTTTTATTGTAATAAACACGAAATGACGTAATTACCCTTCTATTTTCAGGGAGAGGGAGAGGTAGAGGAAGAAGATTTGGAGTGGATATCAAACAAAGATGCGTTCCCCGTCATCGAAACGTTCGTCGGCGTATTACCGTCGGAACATTTCAGTGTCTCGTCGCCGGAGCGAGAAGCGACTGAAGGAAAACAGCTGAGTCCGGTCTCGGTACTTGAGACGAGTAGTCAGAACATCTCTATAACTACGACGACGACCACCTCCAACAACAGTAGCGGCGGTAGTAACAGAAGTGTCCCGACCCCGACGATGATTAGTTGCTGTGCTAAGTTTAATGCGCCCGTTAAGACAAGAAGCAAGCGTAGGAGGAGGGAGGATTTGAGAATTTTGTGGACAGGGAACGACGAGCAAGGAGGAGGAGGAGGAGGATCGCAGAAGAGGAGGATGACGTCGGTTGCGGCGGCGGCTATGGGAAGGAAGTGTCAACACTGTGGAGCGGATAAGACGCCGCAGTGGAGGGCGGGACCATCGGGACCGAAGACGCTGTGTAACGCGTGTGGCGTGAGGTACAAGTCAGGGAGGCTTGTTCCAGAGTATCGCCCTGCTAATAGCCCGACTTTCTCGCCGGAGTTTCATTCGAATTCTCACCGGAAGATTGTAGAGATGAGGAAGCATGTTGTGTCCAGTGATGGTGGTGGTCGGCAAGATTGTGGTTAGAACTTGTTAGGATAATTTTCTTGTTCTTGAGTTTGTTTTAGGGTTTTGCAGTTGGAATTTAGTTTTTAAATTTTTTTTACCTTTTTAATTTGTGAAATTAGGGGTAATTATTCATTAGGAGATACTATGGTCAGTCAATGGAAGATTACTTTCTCCTTTTACTGTTTATTTTGTGCTAGTTAAAAATAGAAGAAAATATAAGTAAGTTAATGTTGGATAACTTCATAAATTGACCTTTTTCGATGTCTTCTTGGTCCCAACCAAAGATTATATTTTCTATGAGAGATATTGGAAATGCGAGGCAATTTTAGGAATTTTCTGTATGTCTTGATTGAGTGGTTCACTGATTCTACTTTTGTCTTTAATTACTGACAGATTCTCTAAAAATAACGTACAGATATGTTATTGGATAAATATGTATATGATATTTTACTATTTTGTACTTAAGAAGATTATGAAGGGTTATAAGGGCCAAATGTGATGTTATTCGTATTTTATCACAGATAGAGAAATTCAGATTATATATGGGTGAGAATAAAAAAGAAGAAATGAACAAATTATCAACCACTTATCAACTAACAGCCAAACCTATTAAAGTCCGAGAAGTTTTGGGCAAATAAACCGAATCCGAAAACCCGAACCAAATCTGATCCGATAAAAATGAATCTGAACAGATCCGAATCCGGCATAAATACCGAATGGATCTTGTTTTATGGTATTTTGGATTATGGATATTATCCGAACCAAATCCAAACCTAAATGGATATCCGATAGAACCCGAAACTTTCAAAATTCGCAAAAATAATTTGTGACAAACATGATTTCAATTCCCAATATGTATTGAAAATATATTGAACATCTAAAATAATTATCTATTATACGAAGATTGATGGTTGAAGGTGGTGGTTGAAGGTTGAAGTTTTTAGATTTTGGTTTTGTTTTCATTGAATAATGTTTTTTATTTCATGAGAATTTGGTTTTCGTTTTATACTTTCATTTATTTGGTTTTCTTTCGATCAATAACTATGTTTAACTTTCATTTGATTTTGAATTATCACATTTGATGTTCCTTTTTTTTGAACCGATTTTATTTATGTTTTGGTTACAAAATAGGTACAAATCAAGTATTTTAAAATCGAAGAACCGACTTTACTTATTTTTTTGTTACAAATTTGATATAAATCAGATACATTTAAACCGAAGAACCGATTGGGACCCGAAACCGAAAGTACATCGGGTTGTACCGGTTCTTTGAAGATTTACTAACCCGAACCCGAACCCGAACCCGAACCCGATAGAACCCGAACCGGTCCCGAACCAAATTTTCAGATAACCCGAATGGGGCTGATTTTGATAAACCCGAAAAATCGAAACCCGATTGGATTAAACCGAAACCCGATTGGGACCCTGAATGCCCATGCCTAAACAAAACAATAAAAAACTATTTTTGTTTCGGTCTCAAATATGTATTTGTACGGCTAACTCCGTTTCAAAATGATTCATACTTTTAATTTTTACATATATGTTGATAAAATATTAAATTTTAATATTAATATTAAATTTATATTTTTATGATTCTTTATTTTCCATAATTCTAGACCAATAAAAATTTAATTATATCTATTATTTTTTAAAATTTACATTGATAAAAATACATTAAAATAAAAAAAAATAGTTTTTAAAATAGTTTTTTTTAAAATATGTATTTTTTTGAAACAAATCAAATACATTGTATTACTCGATGCCATCGATAACTTGTCCACTAGCATAATTATGTTGCGGTGGCTCACTGCAAAATCGCATTAATCACAAATCATTGTATATTAACTTTGATATTGCTTATATGATAAACATAATCGTCAATTACATAGCTAATATCGTCATTATCACAAAGCCATTAGTCTATTATGTTTGATTTGCTTAAAGTCAGAAAGAAGATCGTCAATATTGTTTTCAGAAAAAAAAAAGATCGTCAATTACATAGTGAATATCGTCCCTTGTAATACAAGATTAAGTTACTTTAGATTACAATAGAATTAATTAACATCATCATCTCTTGAGACAAAACTTGATGATGTAACCACTTCCTGATTTTAATAATTTAATTTTAATGTGATAATAAGGGAATTAAAAAAGGGTTAGACAAGTAACGTATGATTGAGGAGTCAGCATGTGTGTGGAGTAGTAGTCACATGGGAGTTGATAATATCAGTGCACATGCCTTTACTCTTCTTCCTCCTAATTCCACCAACTCCATTGTCTCCATTCCACGCCATGAATTATATCATCATTTTTTCTATAACATTTTGTTTTTTTTTTTTTTTTTTGTAACTGTATAACATTTTGTTTGAGAAAGAGTTTTTTTTCTCTCTGTAATATCCAACAAATATATGTGTCTACCATATTTTATTTCATTCTATATATGTTATTGTATTTTTCTCCTTTTGTACCTTTTTGGCTTAAAATCTCTCTTTTTACATGTACACAGGGGAGAGGCAAAGCCAGACGTTTTATGATATGTGTAAATTACTAAGAAGAAAAACATAATAGGTAATCGACTTGAGAATATGTGAAGGCATGACATGATTTTTACCATTTTACCTAATAAATTCTAATGGGTTTAGGCCTAAAATTTTAAATATAATTATTTTTTATGGGTGCACATGCATCCACTACCCATAACCTACCTTCGCCCTTGTCTGTATACAAAACTTGCTAGAAATCAAGTGATTGTCGCATAATAGTTTTGTATTGTTGATCAAAATCGGACACATGATAGTTGATGAATAATGATATCTTTTCGTTTTGGCATGAATAATGATATCTTTTAAGCCATGAATTGATTTCGACATAGGATTAGGTAGATCAAAAATTAATTATTTTTATTGCATACTACATACATATCATCAGCCCGATAAATATGACTTGATTTATAAGTAAATATTTTTATCTAACAAGATATGCATCTAACTATCTTTATATAGGCAACCCAACTCGTTATTTCTATAACAAAAAACACTCAACTCGTAGCATAGTTATCATTTATATACTAAAACACAAGTTACCTAACAAATTAAAATTTGACATATGAAAAATACAAAATATTATAAAAAATTTCAGGACAATCCTAAATTTCTCAGTATATTGCATTCACGTTCAAAACCATTTGATGATCACCATTTTCAAACTGTTTTTTCCTCTTTCAATCTTTTCTGTCAAAGCAACATATTTTTATCTCTGTCAAATCAAAACATCAACATGTTTCTTCCTGTCTGTTTTTTTTCCTGCACCAATTCAAACGTCTTCTTTCTTTTCCTTTATACCAATTTAAAACTTTATTTATCATTGCTGACTCAATCGACAAGATATAAAATTACGAGAAGAAATTGACAATGGTATGGTATTTTTGAAGAGATTCAGTTTTAGATCACTGCCTGTATATAACTTAGAAACTTCCTATCTCAACTGATTTGCAGGCACATGCACAATGCACTGTAGGTCACGGTTTGAAGAGATGAGATGGAGCAAAATCAAAAATATTCTATTGAAAAGGGACTAAAGGGATAATCATCATGTTTTGGCCTCACAGAGAAGGTTTTGCATGTTTTCTACTATTTACTACTTTTCTTTAATTTGTTGATTAATATTTAATTTGTTGAATTAATTATTTTTCAGCATTCATTACAGCAGTTGAGTTCGACCCTAAAACTATTCTTGGATCGAGCTTAGATGCTCCAGACAGTCAAAATTTAGTCTAGAGCTATATATTTCAACCAATCGAGCTTTTCTTTCGTTAAAAAACGCACAGCAAAAAAATCTCTATACAATTAAAATATGGCTGCATGAAGCTTTATTTCCAAAGCAAAAAGATAGTACTTTACAAAGCTACAGCAAAATAATCTAACATAAAATAAATTTACAGGCTAAACTCTACAGCCAAAAACATAAAGCTACATAACTTGCATTTCCAAATCCAAAAGTAAGTTTACTTTACTTAATTATTGCTAGACAAGTCATTATAATTTAATAAAAAACAAACTAAAGGTGTAAAAAAAGTTATAATGTTAAAAAAAATCTTATAAATTTAACAAACTATCAAAATAAGTAATGTCAGTTAGTTTGAAATGTACATGTGCTCTTACAAAAAGATGTTAGGTGAATTAACATAAAAATAAATGCAACAGTTACTTAAAAGTGTAAAAAAAATAAACTAGCAAATTTGTTAGATTCATCTTATTTAAATTTACAGTAAATCATATTAAGTATATGTTATTATAAAATCATCAAACAAAATTAAGGGATCAAATAAATCATTTTAGTTATATTTTATATTTTGTTATTTTAAAAAGTTTTACAAACATATATCCATTTTACAATGATATTTGTTTTATCCCTTCAACTACTTTGTTTCAATGTAGGAACCTCTATTATTACGTGCTACTGTTTACTCCCTCCATTTCAATTTAAATGTCGTTCTGGAGAAAAATTTTCGTTTCAAAATAAGTGTCGTTTTATGATTTCAATGCAACATTTATTAATAAGATTCTTTTGTTTATTTTTTCATTGGTTGAAATATGGTTAGGTGTATGAGTAATGATGTCTTTATTTTGAAAATGTACAAAATTAAACGTTTTCTTAATCCGTGTGCATAAGTCTAAAACGACAAATAAAGTGAAATCTATTTCGGATACATTCGGGTACCCGAAATACTTCGGTTCGAGTTGGGTTCGGTTTCGGTTTTTTAGATACCAAAATTTTGAGCCCGTTCGAATATTTAATCAATTTCGGTTCGGGTTCAGTATTACTTTTTCGGATCGAGTTCGGTTCTTCGGATTCAGATTTTTTGCCCAGCCCTAATTATGACAATGATCAAATATTTTATTTTAAAAGTAAATTAAACTGTGCACAGCAAAGGCAGTAATACTAGTATTTTACTAACTAGCATAATCAAATTTTGGAGGAAACGAACCGAGACTATTCTGCAATTTGAAGAATCCTAGATCAACATAAATACGCTACTCTTTTCATCTTTTGACGAACTGTTGTATAGAAGATATTCAAGATAGTTGGTGATAATATAGGCAAAAATAAAAGAAAAAAGTTTTGTGATAAAAGAAGAAGAGAAGATAGTCAAGATAGTTGCTCAAAAACATTAAGAAACAATCGGGCCGAACTGGCAGTGCGTTCTTTGTCGTACGTAAGACCTTAACCAAAATAATGGGTCAAATATGTAGCCTACGTGCGAATATGCAAAATCTCAACCTAGTACTGTTTATACCCGTTTGATATTTTTGTACTGAAAAATGACCATGCTTACATATTATCAAATTTACAACGTAAACAAAAAGACACTCTATCTTGTCATTAATATAAGGGTTGGGCATTTTGTCCGTTAAATTCGATTCGTTATTCGTTTCGATCTGAAATTTTCGGATATCCGTAAACTTTCACAACAAAGCAAATACTAAAAATTAATATCCGCTAAAATAGAAATAAATCACAAATATTAAAATTTTGGGAAGAAGATATCCGCTCCGATCCGACAATATATAAATACATGTATATCTTGATTATATTTAGAGTTTTAAATGTATAAATTTATATAATTATTTTTCTAACATATGATTATGATTTGACAAATTCTATTCATATTATTACTTATACTAAAGTATTATATAAAAAAGAGAAAAAAACTTATGATAATTATAACTTTTTCTTAAGTTTCGTCTTATTCTAATTGTTAACTAAGTTTAAAATTTACAAAATATGTAGTTTCACTATTTCTTTTAATTTTTATTTTATATATCATGCGAAATAATATTTTATAAAACAAATTTGTATCAAATTTTCAAGATTATATGTATTAATCAAAATGCATGAGATATCCGTAAGTATTCGTAAATATCCACAAATATCTATTTATTTTCTCGATATCCGATTTTCCGGATATCTAAATTTTTTCGAAGCAAAGCAAATCGAAAAATTAGATATCCGATGTGTGCCCAGCACAAATTAATATACAAAATATTTCAAAATTCAAACTGAGAAACAAATGTTTGATCAACGTTGACTTATCAAACATGACAAATTGACAACGCTTAATTGTTTTTACTACTGTTGACAAGGCTTAATTTTTTTTCTTTATTTTAGCAAGTTAAACAAGCTGATCTTTTCCTACGGTTTATCACTAGTTTGGAGTTTGGACTTTATACTAGTCTTATTTCAAAAATGAAAAATGTATTCAAATTAAAAGAACTCAAAAGGTAATAATAATACGATGGCTTTAGCGAGACTAACATGAACATCCAAACGCATATACCTATACGGCTATACAAACTAAGCTCTCTATTGAGTGGTCACACTCTTAGCTAGATTCCTCGGCTGATCAACATTGTGACCTCTCAGAACAGTCAGATGATAAGCCAATAACTGTTCAAAAAACAGCACAAAGTTTAACTTACAAAAAAAACAGAACATACGATATAGATCAGATGGTTTTTACCTGTAATGGCACTATATTAACAACAGGCTGTAAACAATCTTCCACTTGTGGAACCTCTATAGCTCGACAAGATCCACTCGAGCTCACAGACGCTGCATCACCTTTTGAGCACATCACTATTAACCTCCCTTTGCGTGCGTGTAGTTGCTGAATCACGGACTGTTGTTTGCTGAAACAAGCATCCCGAGTGGCGATCACAGCGATGGGTAGATTCTCATCAACTAAAGCTAAAGGCCCATGTTTCATCTCCCCTGCAAGTATCCCTTCGCTGTGCATAAGCGATACTTCTTTTACTTTCAACGCTCCTTCTAATGCTGTTGCGTAGTTGTATCCTCTCCCAAACACAAGCAGTGACTGCTCGTCTATCAACAGTTGCGCTAGATCCTTCATTTCCTCGTCTAGCTTTAGTACTTCCCTGACCTTATCTGCATTCAAGTATTATATAAACTAAACACAAATTGCTTAAAAGACAGTCTTGAGAAGAAGCCCACAACTTACTTGGTAAATCAAGTAGCCCATCAACTATAGCTTCCCGTCTCGTTTGGCTGGAGATTGTGTCGCTTCCAATTGCTAAAGCTAGCATTACCATCACCACAATCTGACTTGTGTATGCCTAGTGAAAGCAAAAGTTGTTTAAAACTTCAAATCTTTGAAATATATTTATATTCAGACATTCAGGAATATTACCTTTGTACTTGCAACACCGGTCTCAGCTCCTGCGTTGATATGGACACCACAGTGTGTTTTCCTAGCTATGGAGCTCGCAACGGTGTTAGTTATGCCGACACATAACGCACCGTTTTCCCGAGCATACTCCAAAGCAAGTAATGTATCTGCGGTTTCACCAGACTGACTCACAAACACCGCGGTGTCCTCTCTGTATATGGGACCTTGCCGGTCCCAAAGATCACTAGCAATCTCCATGCTAACTGGTATACCTATGGAAAGAACTCGAGTTAAGCAAAGTAGTACTGACTACTGAGCATATTATCCGAAACCAGCTGGAACCAAATAGGAAAAACCAGACCGAAACTTACAAAATCCCGAACAGTTCCTATTTTTCTAAATCCAAAAAACCAAAACCAAAAACCAAAACCAAACTAGAACCGAATCGAGAACCAAACTGGTACCCCAGTATTCGAAATATAATAAAATATTAATTATTTTAATTTTTATATTATAATATAATTTATAAATAAAAATATCCAAAAACCCGAATTACTTCAATATTTTTTTCGTTTTTTCTATGTTTAACTTGGGTTTCAGGTTTTTCATTTTTTCTTCTTTAAATCCGAACTATTTCTAATTCGGTTCCACTTCGTATTTTATAAAAGAACAGAAACCTGACCCGAATCAGACATTACCTGAACCGACCCGACCCAAAAAATGTCCAGTTCCTAAACGGGTCTTAAACACCTCAACCCGAACAACCCGAACCGAAAATCCGAATGCTAGCACTAAAGCAGAGTGGAAACAAAAATCAAGAAAAAAACATATTATTGTAGTAGTAATTACCAGAGAGTTCTTCCAGGATAGGTCTAGATGCAAGAGCGGCGTTGTAACTTGTCCCGCACCCTATGAAAACTATACGCCGGCTGCGTCTTATGGTCTTTAAGTGATCTTTCAACCCACCAAGGAGGACTGTTTTCGGTTTGCGTGAACCACCGCCACGTATAAGCCGGCCTCTCATTGTAGTAGTTAAAGATTCCGGCTGCTCATGGATTTCTTTTTGCATGTAGTGATCATATTTTCCTTTGTTTATTTGCTCGACTTCCATCTCTAGTACAGATAAAGCACGTTCCACTGAAGCAGGCCTAGATGAACCGTTACGCCTTTCGAACTTGAGTATTGACACGCCTCCATCCTGTGGATAAAAGTGGAAGTGGTGAAGACATATCTAAAGAATGTGCATAGGTTGTATAATAAGGGAATAGCCTCATATCTACTGAAAGACGTGTCAAGATATTTATTTACATGTTTCAGTTGCTACTTAGTGATCAGACCCGTTAGTCATATGCTAGAATTCAACATTAATACTTGATGAGTAATACCTTGAGATGAACAACTTCGCCATCTTCAATCACCAAAACTTTCTTTGTATGCTCAACAAGAGCGTGCGGGTCACTTGATAGGAAAAACTCCTTGGGATGCTCATTCTTGGAAAGAAAGTGGGCATCTTTGAAAACATGATTATTGCTCTTGTCTTGATCTAGCTCCTAGGAAACCATGCAAAAAAAAAAAAAAAAAAAAAATGAAAATGTACCGCAGTTGCTTAGGTATGGAAGAACTCAGAAAGGTGCCGAAAAATATTCAAAACTATCACTAATAATATGTTCCAGATTGAGTCTTAAAAATGCAAAACTAGGACCTACTAAAAAGAATACCCTAGAAGTTGCTCTAATGTTACATTGCTTGATACATACTAACAAAGAAGAAATCTCAAGTTCGTGTGATATAGTGCGGCCGAGAATTGCTTACTTTAACGCCTAAAAGCAAAGGGCTACCACGCTTGCAGGCAACTAACTCATTGGGATAATGCCAGCTTTTAAAAATAAGAGCATAAGCTCCCTCGAGATGTCTCATCACTTCAAAGACAACTTCACAGAAAGTCACGGTCTGTTCCCCTAGAGAGCATAAGAAATAGAATGTACCCCGTCAAATGTGAAAAAGCTAATACAAATATAACTACTCAGTCTAGAGAAACACTTACCTTCTTCATTAGCTTTGTCGAAAACAAATTTAGCAAGCTTGGGAATGACTTCGGTGTCTGTGTCCGAATCAAAAGTAAAACCATGCCTGACTAATGTTTCTTTCAGTACCTGAAAGCAAGAACAATAACGAAGTCAATGAATTAAGAAGGGATTAACAAAAGCGAGTAAGGAAAGAAGAAGAGAGAGACCTCGTAGTTGGTGATGACGCCGTTGTGAACAACCAAGAAGTCATCACCAGGACCAGAGGACTGAGGATGACTGTTCCTCGGAGCTGGCTCACCGTGAGTAGCCCACCTCGTGTGTGCGATTCCCGCGTGGAAATAGAAAACCTCGTCCAAGTTCAAATCTGTATTCGTAATCTCTGCAAATCCAAGGCAAGAAAACACAATCAGATCACAAGAGAAGAAAGATTGGAAACGAAAATGAGAGAAGAGTGAAACCTTGGTTGACGGAATTGACGAGTGATTCGATGTTGCCAGCCTGGCGAAACACGAGAGGAGGAGGAGGAGAAGAGGTGGAGTGGAGAGGAGAGAGGGAATCGTCGATGGCGATGCCGGCGGAATCGTAGCCACGGTACTCGAGACGACGGAGGCCGTTGAAGAGGACCTCGAGAATGTGCTGTCTCTCTTTGTTCGCGTGGAAATTCAGATACGCGAATATTCCGCACATTCTTCTTCTATGATTTATTTCTCTTTGGCTCTTTCAAAAAAGTTTCTCTGAGGGGTGGAAAGAATGAGAGGGAAGATGAAGGAAAGGGAGGGACGGTGTGAGTGAGAGAATTTTCTAATTTTGACTCAGATTTGGGGCTTCACTTGTAAATATCTCCCAAGATTTTGGATATTTTGGTCTTCCCCACTTGTGTCAGAAACAGTGACGTGGCTTTATGTAATTGGATGGAGAGCGAGAACAGTCTACGCCTCCTCGCACGTGGACGATGATGGTGCGCGCCGCTGGTCACGTGGGATTTCTACTTTTATTTGGTCATGTTTTTTTCTTGTAAAGGCCCAACAACCCAATTCGTGCATATACACGCGTCGATAAAGCCCACTAAAGAGTGCTGCTATTTTTTTTTCTCTGGACAGAAAGCAGCCAATGTTCCAGCGAAGTCTTTACAAAACTTCTGCTAAATCTGATTGGTTTTACTCCCAAAAACACTGGCCAACTCCCCCAAAAATCTGAGAGTGGCGTCAGTGAGACAATTCACGAGGACGGTTAATAATAGTGAAACTGCTCAACTCAAGACCAAAAACAACAATGACCCGGTGATAATCTCCAGCTCTTCCCCATTTTCCTGTCCTTCTCAGCGTACTTCTTGTTGCAGAGAATGCTCAAAGTAAATATATAAATTATAAAGAGTCATGACGAAAGAGATTACGAGTAAAGGCTCAAACTTGATGACAAGTTTTGTATCAAATACAAGAAATAATAATTAAGGCAAGTTACAAAGCTTGAACATCAAATATATACATAAAGAGTAGGCTAAGATAAAACACTGATGACAAGTTTTGTATCGAATAATACAATCCCCCTCCAAAGCAAGTAAACATCTTTTCTCAAATTGATTTCTTCGTACCTAAACTCTATCCAATGGTACTACTAGGCACAGTCCAGCTCCCTTCATACCCGACATTGTTTCCTCCACGATGCCTCTTCTTCATCGATGCAGCAGAAACCGAGCTCCCATTGGTGTTGGAAGTCAGAGAGCTTTCAACAGAACAGTTGGTTGTTGTGATGTTGCTTTTGTGGTCTATTGCTGCTACTTCAAGCTCGGACAAAGACGGCATCATCATCATCATCTTTGTTGCATCAAAGTATGGGACTGTTGTTCCTTGAGAGTTATTAGAGACTTTGATGGCTAGCTCCGACAGCTCTTCCCTAGCTGTCTCAAGCCCAGTAAACATAGCAGCTTGCTCGTCAAAGGCCTTGCAAGCTTTCTCGAGAATCGTTTGTAGGTATTTCCCTTGGGCCTCTATCCTTACCTGGAGTCTCCGTTGCACCTGCCCATGCTAAAAATACTAATCAAAAGGTTTGCACTTTAACAGCATATCATATTAGCAGAAACTCCTATAAAAGTTATGACTGTTGATTCAGTCTTATTAGGTAGAAAGAGTCTTGGCTATGAACTTATGATAATCTTGCTAATGTAACTTCGTCTGTTCAAGAACAGCAGCAAGAGAAATGAAGAAAACTAACCTCCAATTGCTCGTGCAGTCTTCTTTGAACTTCCATTTGAGCGCGCAGAGCTTCAGTGACTTGGTAACTCCTGGTTTGGCAAACAAATAAAGAGGTTTATAAAATTGTAACTCGCTAACCAGTGGCAAAAAACAGTAAGGAAATAAAAGTGAACTGTAACCGTACTCGTTCTGTTCCTGCGCAGCTAGTTTCAATGATGACGGTGAAGAGGAACCTGTGTCCTGACTCTCCCCAACACAAGAAGCTGCAGCATCAAGTTCACAGAATCAATGGAAGTCAACGAGACATGGACACACAACTAAGATTCATCTAAACAGGGTTCCCAACCAGATTTTATCGGTTAGAATCAGTTTCAAGACAATGAGCAGTTTACTTATATAAATATATATTTTCTGACAACACCAGTGACAATTTAACAAAAGAGTCCGTTGAAGAGGGTCCAAACAGCCAAAGGGATGAAGGAGGCGTTGGCAAACAGAGATAGAGAATAAAATACCATCCTTGTTGGAGTTGTCAGTTGAGTCTTTACAAGCTTGCCTCCCTTGCCGAAATTTCTGTCAGAGCAAAACACATACAAAGGAGAGAAGCATTAGATTAATCAAACACACCCAAATGGAGCATTACTGTAACAATGACATAACTAAAGCTTAACTTAAGTCTACAGTTCTAGCAAATCTCAGAATCTAAGGTACTGCGTCTCAGTACCCAAATAGCTCAACCACATAAATCTAGAGATGAGCAAGTAAAGCAGAGAGAAAGACCTGAAGATGAGATTTGAGGTGGTAGAGGGTGAGACCTTTCACTCCCATTGTTCTCATCAGAGTTTTGGGCGTCGCTTCTGCAAAAGAATTAAACAACTGTCAGTAACAACAAGACCAAAACCCATTTCTAATCAAAATCACAAACCCTAGAAACGAGTCCACGAACTGAGCAACGAGAAGACTAAAAGGAGCCACCTTTCACCAAAATCTTAGGCTAATCAGTAAAAAGGTACTCACTTTCGGGACCACCGAGCTCCGTGACGGCTTCAACGAACCTCTCATGGAGCTCCGCCGTCCACCGGAGACGGGGTTTCGGGTCAGTGGTCAAGACCAAACAGGCGTCTCCGGGAAGATTGGTTCCGTCGAGAGGTCCATGGTACTCACCGCCGTCGAGAGGAAGGGAGCGAATCGCCGAGTACATTTTTTCCAATTGCGCCGCCTGTTTCCCGAGAAACTGAAGGAAGGAAAGTGTTTTTAGGGGAAAGAAAAGTTGGGTGGTTGTTGAGGAATTGGATCCGGGTCAAACCTCCGGGTTTTTTTTAGACAGCGACGAGACGGGTGGACAGATTTGGACGTACCCTCTCTCTCTCTACCATTATACGTGAACATTAATGATTACATTTCTTTTTTATTATTCTACGAACGAACGTTATTAACAATTAACCTTATGATTAACCAAAATGTCATTACTTATGTGTCATCATGAGAATTATTCTCACAACCTTTATTAAATAATCCTTCTTTGCTTAGACTAATTACATGTAATGCCATTATTTATTATTTGGATCTTTTCATACAATATACAATATGATTCTTTATTGCATTACTAAAAACCAATTGATAGTTGTAAATAATATATGAATTGTGATTACATTACTAAAATTATGGTGTACACTGACGGTTATTAACAATACACTTAGACAACTACGAAGGTTGTCTTTTCCAAATGTGGTGTGGCATAATATTAGTGTATTTTTTGATGTGTATACTGCATTATTTTACAAATTCGTAGTATAATATTAGTGGATTCTTCGATATATATGTTGTATTATTTTATAGAAGTTAGCATACATTTAGTGTATTTGTCTTAGCTATTATATCATGGCTATATAAAAAATTTCGATAGCTAAGACAAAAATCCATATTTTTATAATATATTGTTAATAATCATGTTCTTGAGTGATTGTAAAATACATTCAAGAACGAATTCCATATTAAATTGTTTGCAATCCCTTAACTTTTGCAACAAGTCATTTTTATTACAAAATTAACATAAATGCTGACAGACATCAATTTGGAAATTTATATAATTCTTTCTGGTTAAGTTTAAAGTCAAATATCATGTTCTTTACGATTCATAATGATACATGACATTTTTTAGGGACACTATTCATAATTATGTTCTACTATAAACATTGGTATGTGCCATTAATTTTGATTAATTTGTTTTGTATTTGATGGGATACGTGACATTTATTTTGGGATTGAGCAATAGAAACTCGATTATATTGTAAAATCAAAATATCGTATGTAAAAATTTTAAACGCAATCTCGAATGATTGTAAAATACATTCAAAAAGGAATGACATATTAAATTTCTTTCAATCCTTTAACTTTTGCAACAAGATTTTTTTTATTACGAAATTAACATAAATGACATATTAAAGGAATGACATATTAAATTAACATAAATGCTGACAGACATCAATTTGGAAATTATATAATTCTTTCCGGTTAAGTTTAAAGTCAAATATCATGTTCTTTACGATTCATAAATAATACATGACATTTTTTAGGGACACGATTCATAATTATGTTCTACTATAAACATTGGTATGTGCCATTAATTTTGATTAATTTTTTTTGTATTTGATGGGATACGTGACATTTATTTTGGGATTGAGCAATAGAAACTCGATTATATTGTAAAATCAAAATATCGTATGTAAAAATTTTAAACGCAATCTCGAGTGATTGTAAAATACATTAAAAAAGGAATGACATATTAAATTTCTTTCAATCCTTTAACTTTTGCAAAAAGATTTTTTTTATTACGAAATTAACATAAATGGTGATAGACATTAAATATGGAAATTTATATAATTCTTTCCGGTTAAGGTTAAAGTCAAATATCATTTTTAATATGGACTTCTTTTATTTTGGCTCCTTTCAAAAATCCATATTTTTATAATATATTGTTAATAATCATGTTCTTGAGTGATTGTAAAATACATTCAAACACGAATTCCATAATAAATTGTTTGCAATCCCTTAACTTTTGCAGCAAGATTTTTTTATTACAAAATTAACTTAAATGCTGACAGACATTAATTTGGAATTTTATATAATTGTTTCCAGTTAAGTTTAAAGTCAAATATCATGTTCTTTACAATTCATAAATGATACATGACATTTTTTAGGGACACGATTCATAATTATGTTCTACTATAAACATTGGTACGTGACATTAATTTTGATTAATTGTTTTCGTATTTTATGGGATACGTGACATTTATTTTGGGATTGAGCAATAGAAACTCGATTATATTGTAAAATCAAAATGTCGTGTATAAAAAATTTAAACGCAATCTCGAGTGATTGTAAAATACATTAAAAAAGGAATGACATATTAAATTTCTTTCAATCCTTTAATTTTTGCAACAAGATTTTTTTATTACGAAATTAACATAAACGGTGATAGACATTAAATATGGAAATTTATATAATTCTTTCCGGTTAAGGTTAAAGTCAAATATCATTTTTAATATGGACTTCTTTTATTTTAGCTCCTTGCATATAATACTTTCTATAATTGTATGGAAATGTACGAACAATTAGGGATTTGCAACATTCCTTTGTGGCAATGGGATATTCATTTTTTTTTCAAATCTCCTGGGTCAGAACTTTATTAGTTGTGTATATATATCATACTATCCTAATATCTACGGTATTACAACATAAACGTTTCAAAACTAGCAAAGAAAATAAGTGGCATGAATTTCATCTCTGACTTGAGCCAAAGAAGTCTTTGTGGAAGATGGGTGAAAGTCATAAAACTTTGGAATCAGTATTCGGCTGCTGGTGAAGAGACCAGTGAAATGGTTTTCATATGCTATATATTCTTTAAATCTTAAAAAAAATCAAATGTTACTTCTGCTAATCCATATAGGGGTGTTCAATTTTGATGTCGGTTCGGTTTCTTCGGTTTTTTCGGTTTTTCGGTATTCCAGTTTATAAAAAATAGCTACCATATTAAAGACCATATATATTTTGGTTTGGTCCGGTTTATATACAGCCAGTTTCCGATTTATTTGGTTTTATACCAAAATACCATAAATATAATCTTTTATAACATTTTGTCTTTAATAACATTTTGTTTCAAAAAAAAAAATGATCTTTTATAATTTTGTAAATTTTACTTTATATAATTAAATATTGGCTTTAATAAAACACGAAGATACTTTCATTTTTAAATAGACTATTTTATTTTACAATTTAAAATAATTAGTAAACATATTAAGTTGATAACAATAATATTTTCTATTTTTTTTTTTTTTTTTTGACAGCAAGAAAATTTACAGACTCATATAGACTCTGTAAACCAATGTGGTAACTCCGCATCCATGTGTACGACGAAAGACGGTTGTGTCCGAGCACTACGTGCCAAGCGATCCGCCTTTATGTTTTCCGTCCTTGGAACATGAACAATCTCTGAGTTGGTAAAGCTTCTTCTCAAAAACTTAATGTCATCCAGGTAGCTTTCAAATGCCGGCCATTCTTCTGGTTCAGAAACCATCTTCACCAATTGAGAACAATCCGTTGCAAACGTGACCCGGTACTGTCGTAAGTTCTTCATACACTCCATTGCCCAAATTAGAGCCTCCAACTCCGCATGAAGAGGTGAAAGACTTGCCCTTACATTTCTTGCCCCTAACAAACCCTCAAACTCCGGAAGCGTGCTGAACCAGCCTTGTCCTGAGAAATAATCCTTGTCTTTCCAAGAACCGTCAATGAAACACCATCTTCCTGTAGTCTGTGAGTTAACTCTGAACTGCGCTTCAGGGGCCATCCTGGAATCATTAACAATTTGTGCCTCCGCCCAAAGTGTTGATTCCAATTCAGCTAAGTTTAGCGTTTCTCTCGGGTCAACATCAATATTACTAAAAACTTTATTATTCCGACCCTTCCAAATGTACCATAGAATCCATGCAAACTGATGATCCTCCATTTTTGGATTAACTCTCCAAAACAGATGATCCATATTAGCAAATATCGAGCCCAAAGGGAAAATATTTGGGTTCGATGGAATCTTAGATAGTGCCCACACTTGTCGTGCCGGAGGACATTCAAAAAACACATGATTTATTGATTCTTCCGGATCACCACACCTTGCACATCTTGTATCTCCTTGTATTCCACGTGATTTTAAATTTTTGGTCACTGCTATACAACCTGTCAACAACTGCCATAGAAAATGCCTTAACTTTGGAGGACACTTCACTTTCCAGCAGAATGCCTTAAGAATATCCACGTTGGGTCCATAAAATTCTGGTTGTTTCTCCTTATCAGGATATATCCTTTCAATTTGATACCCTGATTGTACCGTGTATCTTCCATTTTCAGTGAAATGCCATCCATTTCTATCATCCAACAGATTTCTACTCAGAGGAAGACTTTCAATCATTTTTGCATCATTGGGTTCCACCAAAGTCCTAATTGCCTGTAAATTCCATGTTCGGGATTCCTGATGAATGAGGGAATCCACTGTGAGGTCCGGGTAGCTATCGTGAAAATTTTTGTTTGCTGGTCTCGGGCGAGTGGATGGGAGCCAGGGATCATTCCATACTGAGATAGATGACCCTGTTCCAACCCTTTTAATTAGTCCTTTACAAACCAGAGATCTAGCAGAGATAATACTCCTCCAGCCATACGACGGGGAATATGAGCGAATCGGTTCCAGGGGTGAAGCATTCCTGTAGTACCGTCCTTTGAAGATTCGCGAGAAAAGAGAATTTGGCTTCTCAATCAGCCTCCACAGCTGCTTTCCCAACATTGCTGTATTAAAATCCGTCAAATCCTTGAAACCTAGCCCACCATGATCCTTATGGGCACATAATTTATCCCATGATTTCCAATGCATACCCCTTGTACTTCCTCCTGGGCTCCACCAAAACTGAGCTACTGCACTCGTTAACTTCTTCACTATAGCTTTCGGTAGTCGATACACCGACATCACATGATTTGGCAGAGCCGTGATAACCGACTTAATAATCACCTCTTTTCCCCCTTTTGTAAAAAATCGAAGAGTCCAGCCATTCACCCTATTATTCAGACGATCTTGTACAAAACCAAACACTTGAACCTTAGATCCCCCTAAACTTTCTGGCAAACCTAAATAAGAACCCATACCTCCTAGGTTCTGAATCCCCAAAATATCTCTCAACTCTTGCCTATTGGATTCCTCAATTTTATGTCCAAATTGAATTGAGGATTTCTGAAAGTTGATTTGTTGTCCTGATACAGTCTCATACTCCTTTAGTATCCTAAGAATAGTCTGACACTCTTCTTTGTTTGCCTTACAGAAGAACAAACTATCATCTGCAAATAGCAAATGAGAAACTGGTGGACACGCTCTTGCTACCTTCATACCAGTTAAATGTTTCTCCCGCTCCGCTTTTTTTATATTCGTGATTAAAGCCTCAGTACACATAATAAATAAATAAGGAGATAATGGATCTCCTTGACGTAATCCCCGCTGAGGTAACAATAATATTTTCTATAGAATAGAAAAATTAGCAATCCATAATATTATTAACTAAATATTAGTGTACATATATGTCAGCGTAAAAAAAATAAAATTTTTTTTTTTTATTTGATAAAGATGAAATATATCTTTTGACTTAAAACAAAATATTAAATTAGTAAAATAAAAATTTTAAGTATGAAGACCATATCAATAAATAAATTATGTATATGTTACTAATTATATTATAGAATTTACATATAATTATACAACATATTTTCATTTTATTCGCTTTGATCAGTATAATTAGTTTATATGCCAAACCATATCCATATAGCGCATTTAAAAAAAAGATAACATCCATTCGGTATATTCGGTATTACCAAATTCAAAACATTTTTTCTATTTCGGTTCGGTTTTGCCGGATTGAACTCCTAAATCTAAACCATGTATAATATCTCACTATTGCTTTAACCTATTCAATATCTATTGATTAAATTTATAATTTTTTTTAGTCTACTCATCCCGCGCAGGGCGCGGATCATCACCTAGTTATTGATTAATCATCATCATTTCTTATGTCATTTTAGATCCTTTGTTTAATTTTATTAAAAGATGATATGATTATTTTGGCTTTTATTAAATGGAGTAATAGATAACCCAAGATTATGAAAGCATTAAGAGTGGTTTAACTGGTAACAAAAAAAAAACAAGTATGAACAGTGAATTCCTCTTTATTCTTTGAATTTAACACTATTTATAAGATTTTCGTTTTTCAATATTCCTTTTCATGACCGGGTGATTGTGGTCGAGAGGTAAATAGACGAGACTGACATGCCAACATGTTTCAGGTTCGATCCACCTACTGTGCAAAATTAAGTCACAATTATCCTGGTCACCTAACATAGATATGAGCATATGCTTTAAAGCCCATTTGAATACCCGAAAAAAGTCTATCCGTGAGCTGCTTCTCCCCTTGGAGATTAGTCTGGGTCTCTTCCTCCATGGACCTTGGTTAATCAAAAAAAGAGAAAAATATTCCTTCTCATTTTTTTTAATTTTAAGAATAGTAAATTTTTTTTTATTACATCCGGAAATGAAAAATAAAGAACACGGTTTCCTACTATTTGTTCCTCTTCATTTATTTTTTCTATGTTTATATTGTTTTTAGTTGTCCCTAACTAAAGAATAGAAGAAACGAGTAAAGGTAATATAATGGTATTGTTGGGATGTCACTATATATATGTGTGTGTGTATTTAACCTTTTTTGAAATTAAATTTTATTCTTTAAACTTCCCAAGGATCTGTGTGAGAAGTTAACTAGTGTGATGATTGAATTCTGGTGGGGTGGAAGTGCTGAGAAAAGGAAGATCTCTTGGGTGGCTTGGAAAAAGCTATCTAAACCGAAGGAACTCAAAGGAATGGGGTTACGTGACATTGCATGGTTCAATCAGGCTCTGCTGTGCAAACAAGCATGGAGAATATGGTCTCAACCTCACTCCCTACTAGCTCGTGTTATGAAAACCAGGTACTTTCAATGGGTCTTTCCTAGAGTGTGGCATTGGTACTCGACCCTCATATGCTTGGCGTAGCATCATGTATGGTCGTGAATTACTAGTGCAAAGTCTGATGAAGCGAACTGGGGATGGTCATAGCACACACGTATGGTATGACAACTGGATCTTGCTCGACGTTGCTCACCTCCCGAGATACAGAACTGATGAGGTGAATCTGTCTCTCACAGTATCTGAACTAATTGACACGAGATATGGTACGTGGAACGTACAGCGAGTGAGACACCTCTTTGTTGAAGAAGATGCAAACCACATTTTGGGCTTGAAGATTGATATGAGCCGAGTTGATGCAGTGGTGTGGGGGTTAGAGAGAAGCGGTGTGTACAATACAAAAGGTGGCTATAAGCTACTTGAAACGATGCAGGAAGATAATACCGATCTTCAGGTCACGCTACCACCAATGGAGAGGCGCCTTTGGTCCAATCTATGGAAGGTGAAAACCTTGCTGAAGATAAGACATTTTCTCTGGAAGGCGCTTGCAGGAGCTCTAGCTGTAGCTGATCGACTGCGGACTCGGGGCCTACATATTGATCATGAGTGTAGAGGCTGTCAGGCAGCGCCCGAAACCATATGCCATGTCCTCTTCCACTGTCCTACCGCTCAAGAAATCTGGCATTTGTCAGGTTTTCCTCAGCCTCTGGCGGGTTTCTCTACCAACTCTGTAATGCTAAACCTCCAGTATCTCCTGCAGTGTAGCACAAAGAAATCGATCCCACAACATCTCCGACTTTTGTTCCCATGGATTTTATGACATATCTGGAAGGGGAGGAATGAGCTCATCTTTGCTAATACTCGTCTTGGCGCAGCAACAATTATGGACAAGGCTTGGAATGATTATGATGCATGGGCAGAGGTTAATATTGTGAATTCTTCTCAAGTGTACGACGACAATGTTGATGGGGCTCCGATCGTGAAATGGGAGAAACCATGCCAAAGCTTTGTGAAATGTAACATTGATTCATCGTGGATCAATGGGACTGTCAACACTGGAGTCTCTTGGATCCTTCGTAATAACTCAGGTGAACTTATGATGCAAAGTCGCAGATCCTTCTCTTCAGTCCCTACTAAGCTTGAGGCAGAGCTTTTAAGTTTTACTTGGGCTATTGATTGTCTCTCAGACTTACGCTTTGACAAAATTGTGTTTGAATCATCTTCCTACCTTGCGGGCGAAGCAATCCTTAGACCTGAAAAGTTCCTTGGTTGTCAAGACTTGCTGGGATATATCTGCTTCAAGTTGACTAACTTTAGTCTGTGGAACAGCTCCTATGCCCACCTTGAAGGTAATAGATGTGCTCATGAAATAGCTCTCAGTGTCACTAGAGACCACCGGTATCAATCATACATAGCTCGAGGTGGACCATTTTGGCTTAGAGCGTTGACACTAGAGGAGGCAAAAGACGATACATGAAGTCACTGTGATGAAGAAACCTTCTTCTTGACTGTTCTGGTCTTTCTCTTCCTCGTCCCATACGATCTCGCCTGCGTGGTGTTTTTCCTTTTTGCGTTATTTCGGGTCCTATTGGTTCCCGCTGTCTTTTGGTTTTTATTTTTTTTGTTGATGCTCCAAAACTCTGTTGGATTGAGCCTTAAACTCTTTTTCTTCTAATGAAATGCTACTTAGAATTAAAAAAAAATTATTCTTTCAACCCAAACTCGGGAATAAGTTTCGAATGCATATATGATTTACACAAAATAACCCAAATCCAAATTTTCCTAGCTATCTTCGTTCAACCCAACACTCCGGCATGTTCCCCTAGCTCGGATCTTAATTCTTCGGGAATCAGTTACTGTTCTCAATCTTTGACGCGAATCATAGGAATGTGAGATTCACCTTGTTTCTTCGAATGCTGGAACTTCTCGTGACGTCTCCAGAGTAGTAAGTAACCAATGAGCTCGTCGATGCGAAACCAGACACTGAAGCGCAGAACTGAATAATAGGAGGGCCAAAACACTAACCGTAGGAGATAGCTTTGTTGTATTTTAACCCGTTTGTTGTATGTGTTAATTTGTCATTTATCATATTGTGTATTCACTTTGTCTTTGGCCAACAAAGTCGTGTAGCATTTTGAGAGTAAGCCAACGCTGTTTTCCTATAATATAAAACTAGATGATAACATGTACGGGTGAATTTTTTATAGTAATGTATGTTTATTAAATGGTTTTAATATTTTGCAATACTATAATCTTTATCGATTGTAAAATGACGAATACAAATGTTAGTATGTTAAATGTATCATTGTTGTTGAAGAGTTAACATATTACATCTCATTTTAATTATTTTTAAGATTTCATATGCACAAAAAAATTAAGTTTTGCGGTTGACACAAATCACAAAAACCAGATAAGCAACATTGATTGTAAAATGACGAAAGGGGTTAGGTTTTCTGCTCTCAATTTGTTTACTATTGACTCTCCATAAGTAATTTCATTTTTTACTTCTATAAAATTCTGCTTTCGTTCTCGTTTCTGTTTCACTGATATGAGTTTTTTTTAACTTCTTCTGTGAATTACATAAATGTCAATTTTAAAAGATGGGCATCTGTAAAAATTAATTCCACTGCAGATACAAATCTAAGAATCAAAATTTTGAAGAAAATCACCGGCAAACTCTTTTCACAGGTTCGTGTTCAAATCTAATATATCAAGTTGTTATAGAAATATAAGTGAATACTCGAAATATAAATGCATGTCTAGTTTATATTCACAAGTTCGATCTAAAAATCATCTAACTCTAGAAAAACAAAATAAATTGCTTATTTTATTAACTTACACTTTTGAGGTTTAGTTACTTAAGGGTATACCGATAAAAAATATATAATACTTTACTATTCTAGTATATGTAAGCTATCTATAAGGTAATAACTGTTTGATATATTAAATGATAAACCATAAAACTTATAATAAATAGTTCAAATCTCTGATTCATACAATTATAATATCTAGATAGGGTATTAGGGAGAAACAAATATTAGACGAATGATTAAATCTCTCATTCTTGGAATAAACTCAAAAGGATGTGATTAGAAACTTGTCATGATATTTCATTAAAAGATTTTAAGAATAAAAATCAAGACTAAAATATTTAATCTGAATGAAATATTTTATATATAGTGATTTCAATATTAAAAATCACTTCAATTTGAAGAAATATATTTCTGGGATTGCCAAGATCAAATAAAATATTAGAAACCACCTATTTTAAAATAATTTGTATGCGTAAAAGTATATACATTAGAGTAAGCACATAAATCAAAACAAATATCTTTTGTTTATTTACAATCATATTTTTGGTAAATAAATCAAAACAATCATTTTATTTACTTTATACGGTATATAATTAAGCTTTAGTGATATATATATATAAGCTATCTATAAGGTAATAACTGTTTGATATATTAAATGATAAACCATAAAACTTATAATAAATAGTTCAAATCTCTAATTCATACAATTATAATATCTAGATAGGGTATTAGGGAGAAACAAATATTAGACGAATGATTAAATCTCTCATTCTTGGAATAAACTCAAAAGGATGTGATTAGAAACTTGTCATGATATTTCATTAAAAGATTTTAAGAATAAAAATCAAGACTAAAATATTTAATCTGAATGAAATATTTTATATATAGTGATTTCAATATTAAAAATCACTTCAATTTGAAGAAATATATTTCTGGGATTGCCAAGATCAAATAAAATATTAGAAACCACCTATTTTAAAATAATTTGTATGCGTAAAAGTATATACATTAGAGTAAGCACATAAATCAAAACAAATATCTTTTGTTTATTTACAATCATATTTTTGGTAAATAAATCAAAACAATCATTTTATTTACTTTATACGGTATATAATTAAGCTTTAGTGATATATATATATATATAGTATATTTTAATATAAATATTTATTATTGACACTTCTAATTCATATAATTTTATTAACATTTGTATATTTGCTGTAACAAAAATTTAAACCGTTAATCACAAAACTTTTAATGTAAAATTTCTCAATATAAATTTCAAAATTAAATATTAAGATCTCAATAAATTTTCAATGAAAATTTTGAAATTAACATATGCATATATTTTATATAGTATATAATTTAATTTAAATGATATTAATATATATATATATATATATGAATATCTATTAGTGAGACTTTATATTCATAGATTTATGATCATATGTATCTTGATTAAACAAAAAAAAAATTAAACCAGTGATCACAAAATTTTCAATATGAAACTTTTACTATTTTTAGTAATTTATACTCGTTTTAAAAAATTAAAATTAAAAATGTAAGAAAATTTAATTTTTTTATTATATGCTTAATGTGATTTTTTTAGTTTCTTCTAATAATATAAAATTCTACATATAATGCACTAATTTTTGACTATAATAATATTAAATTAGACATAAAATTCACTTATTTTCGGTTACACGTCCAAGAAAAATTTAAGGTGGAGTAGTAGAGGATGATTTATCTATCGGGAATTGATTGGCGTCACAGTACAAGGAAGAGCCACATGATTGTTGCATAATCAGTAAACAAGATTTTCAAACTTCAGAATATTGACACATTGCCCATCGTAAATATTGTATGATCATATGTATATATATATATAAAATATTTTTTACTTGAAAAACATATATAAAAAATATTGTACCATCCATTAATTGTAAATAACTAATAATTGATTGTGGTGTAGTGGTAGGAACAACTTATATCATGGAGAGGGAATAGGAGCAGTGGATTCCATCCTTACTTGTTTCATATAAACACTAAATTTATAGGTTTCTTTAAAAAAAATCCATTAATTGTAAATAACAAGTTCATTCAACAAAACAGCGGTAAAGATTTTTGGCAAATAAATTAATAATTAATTTACAGTCAAAGATTTTTATGGAAACACATTGCATAATACAAAAGAGTCGATATACAGTAGAACCTCTATAAATTAATACTCGATAAATTAATAATCTCTATAAATTAATAAATTTCCTCGATCCCAACTTGGACCGGTGTAAAATATGACACAAATCGATAAAATAATAAGATAAAATAACCACGTGTTAGTGGTCTAATGGTAAAACTCAACTTGGGAAGTCATGGGTTCGAGTACTACTGGGAGGTGATTATCTTGAGGAACCTTCGGACCCAATACGGAGAAGTCTGCTAACGTTTGGCCACTGGTGGGATTTACATGGGGTGATCACCAGCCCTCCTGGATGTCTCGGCGGGCTCTCCGGCTAAGCTACGGTGGACGGTCATTGGCGCTAGTCGGATCCTCTCGAGGCTTCGGATACCAGGGTCATAAAAAAAAAGATAATAATATTTTTAAAACTCCCATGTAAATATATAGTCCCATAAAAATTATAAATTAATAATCTATTTCTATATATATTTTATATAAGTACAAACTAAACATTAAATACTTCTATTTTTCTTAATATTTTAATATATTTTGATAATATTTAGTAACATTATATCGAAAACCACGTAACAATTCTATGAAACATAAAAATATACACCAAATAAGATAATAAAATAATATGAAAATCAAATTTATAAAATTTAAATAATTTATATACGGTAAAATCAAATATTTTCTTATTTTATTAATAAAAATGTAAAATCTCTAAAATAATCTAAAATGGAAACTTTTATAAATTAATATCTTTATAAATTAATAAACTTTTGAAGTCCCAATATTATTAATTTATAGAGGTTCCACTGTATCTGTTTATTGACAAAAGATCCTACCATTCATTCATTGGAAATTATAAACCTATTGACCACTATTCGAATATGCGAAATAAAATAACTATGAATATTAATTACATAATGTGTGTTACCAAATATGGAATTTGTGAATATATATATAAACACGATTAGACATACGATCAGTTCACAGTAAGCAGCAAATACATAATATCGAAAGGTGAATCATATATTAGGAATATATATACTGATATACATGTTAACGTTAGAAGTTTTCTATTGAGGAAGACTAAATTTATTTCACTGAAAATAAATAGCATTTTCTTCAAATATTTCTTAATATACAAAATTTTAGTTTGTGTAATTATATATATTTATATTATAAAGTATATATTGCACCATAATTTTGTTTAATGATAGTTTTCAAATCTGTATATTTTTTACTTCGAAGGATATTCAGGCAAAACCGGGCTTCGTAGTCTGGTGGTAAATGAACCTCGGCTGAGGTGCCCGCCATCCGAGTTCGAGCCCCGGCCACGAGGGGTATTTACATGGGCTGCCTCTCGCCCTCCAGATCACTTCGCGTAACCAGGGGCCCTTAAGTGGACGCTTAAAAATCCTGTAATGGCATGGGCTTAGGTCCGGTGGGCTAGTCGATCACGCAAAGTGGTCGGATACTGGATTATCAAAAAAAAAAAAAAAAAAAAAAAAAAAAAAAGGATATTCAGGCAAAGAGTTTTGTAACATATATATATACATGGCAACCAAGAAAAGGTTATCCTTTATTTTGTCCATGTTGGTGGTCTTTACTCTTACGAGCCTTGTTCCTACAATTTCAGGTAAGACATTTATTTGTTTATGTTTATGTTTTCTCAAAAGCAAAATAAGAAGTGTTATCAATCCGAAGTTCTTTCAAATCAAGAACTTTTAACTAATTGATTTATTCAAAAGAAATGTAATAATGTTTTCTTTAAATCCTTAATATTCTGAATCTGTCAGTTTCTAATTTAAAACCAATGCTCTACTTACTATTATGAGCTAAATAGGGATAGGCAAAAATGGGATATTTACAGACTGTGGACAATGTGTGGGCGAAACGCCGGAAAAGACATGCTATGAAAAATGCATCTCTCTGAATTTCAACCTTGGGGGAGTTTGCTTACCTCGGGAGAATGCAAATGTAAATGTAAATGCAAATTCAAATGAAAATCATTATTGTTGCTGCTTAAAATTGAAACCAAATAATTCTTAATCTAATATGTATCCTATACTTTGAATCAAAAAATAGTATCTTCAATTATGTAAATAAATTAATGTATTTGGTATTCAAATATGATAAATTTATTTCTAAAAAGCCAAACATTCAATTATTAATTTTTATTTTGAGAGAGCACCAAAATAAAATATTGAAATTTCTTTCAACGAAATAAAACATTTTAAATGCAGAAATCCCGTTTGATGAAAAAAGTTCACAAATTTACGGTGTGGAATGGTGTGATACATGTTAGATTTTTTCATATTGCCTCTAATATGAAACTATCTTATGTAAATTAATAATAAAAACACAGAATACAAATTTTTCTAAATTTAATATAAACCGCACAATCAGTTATTTCAATATAAAACATATTTTAAATAAAAGAATCTAAAAAGGATTTTTTTTGGTAAATTAGTAACTCTATAAATTAATAAAATATGACAGTCTCAATTTTATTAGTTTATAAAGTTTATTGTATATTATTATTCTTTTGCTACGCACAAAGATTATATTTTAATATTATTATTATTATTATTTTACTTTGTTGTATGTATTCTATCAATGTAAATAGACTGTCCGAGAAAGACTTTATACAAAGTGGGGACTCTCAAATCAAACACTCGACTTCAAAACAAAAAATGCCCTGCCAATTTATCCGTTGTCCTCCTTACCACAGCGAGTTTTGAAGCTAATGTAGAAGATTGCATTATACGCCTTGACTTTATTCTACTACTCCACATCTTCTCTGGTTCTTACAATTATCTTCCTCATCTCAACTGGCAGTAAAGACACAATTTATTCCTGAAAGACAAGACAAGACAAAAAAAGAAGTTTAATGAACATAAGAAACCATCCAGTTTCACTCAAGTTTGTTTCCTCACCGGTTGCAATCGCTTGGAGTACAGCACGAATTCCGCGTATAGATGAAGCCATTCAGCGTCTTCTTCCATCTGTAGATGAAAAAGATATTGACATGATGCAGATGAAAGAAGATAAAAAATGGGCAAACAATATATATATTTCCCTTTAGCTTTTGACAACCTCATAGTATTGCAGCTTATCACTTCCCGTGAGTTCATCTTCTGTCATCCAATCGGGCATATCATCTTTGAAAAAATCATCCACAACTTTTTCGTCCCACCATCCGCGTTCGTCTTCCTCCTCTAACCCTTTGATACAGAAAGTAGACATAGCAATATATTTTATTTAAAAAAAGAAAGAAGTAGACATAGCAAATAATACCTTGTGCAGACAGAGCCCGGCCCCGAGAGTACGTGGCTGTGTATATGTAAATTTCATTTTTTTTATAAATTTGGAGGTCTAAAATTTTTTTTGAGCCGATTTGTATGTAATTTTTTTCAAAAAATTTAGAGTCATGTGGTAAATGTTTCACTTAGCTTGGTTCAGAGCCGGCCTTGTGTACAGATTGTAGTAGTGGAGTTTTTAATTTATACATTTTGCATATAATACATTTTAAAATTTATTTATATATATATTTTGTGTTTAAAATAATTTATATTTACATGTTGTGTTTAAAAAATATACTTTAACATCTATCATTTTAGTATTTATGGGATTTATAGGTAAAAAAAAATTTGTTGAATAATATAACCTTATTATCTATCATATTATTTTAGTAAATTTTATTGATATAGGATATGTTTTGGATATCATGATGTTAAGTTTTTTTTAATTAAGATTTCAAAATTTTAGATTACTCTAATTTTTATAACATATATAGTTTGTTTTTTTTATGGTGCATTTGAAAAAGTTATTCTTTATTATCTATGATTTTATTTTTTAAAAAATTTGAAATATTATCATTTTGAGTTTTAATATTTATTTTCAAAATTGTATTTTTTCAAGAAAAATTTGGAAAATTACACAAATTTTTTTGAGTTTCGAAAATTACATGATTTTGATTTTTTTTCTTACTACATTAATACGTTATAATATAAAAATATTTTAATTTTTGATAATATTATCTAAATTTTTCTCAATGGATTTTGTTATAACAAAAATAAAAAATAAATTTATTATTAAAATTGAATTTGCCATTAATATTTTAAATTAGTTATTAAAATTTCATAGTTTTCTAATAACATATTTCTCAAATAGTATATGAACTAAAGGTTATTATATATTATTATATTTTTGTATATAAACATATTAAAACAATATATTGATGAGAGTTTCAAAATAAATAAAAATATAATATATAGTTGTAGATATAAAAACTTAACTTATGTTAACAAATTTAGTTTTGTATAAAAATATTATATATTTTACAAATTACTGCCAGTTTTAATGATAAGTGATAATTTATTTAAATGAAACAATTTTAAAATAAAATTTGTTAATTTACCTATTTAATATAATTTTCATATTTAATTCATAAATCACTTCTATTTTATATAATTATAAAATTTATAAAAAAATATTATAGAAATTTGTTTTTAGAATAAAATCTTAGTTAACATTGATCTATAATAATATTATATTACTAATTACGATATTAAATTAATGTGTTATTTTATAAAATTATTTAAATTTTAGTAAGATTTTGTTAGATTCTTTCACAACCGATTTTTTTATAATTAAAAAATAAAATTTATGGTTAGTTTATTATTAATGTAAATAATCAAATATATCATATTAACTAATTCTTTAAACGGTTTTATTATGACTTGTTAATAGTACATAAATTATTACCCTAAATTATTAGATTAGATAGTTTATTTATGGTCAAACTACACTTTAATTAAGGAGATATCTAAATTAAGGAGCTATCTAAATAGCAAACCATTTTGTTTTTCATTTATATATAAGTTTTTTTTATAAATGATATAAATTTGAGAAAAAATATAATTTTTATATAGGGTTGTGAATTGGTTATACAAAATCTGCAGTTTATTCATGAGAATCAGAAAAAGGTTTACTGCAAAAAATCTGGTTTAAAAGATTTTACCAAAAAAGCTTTAAAAGGCTAATTTATCCTCTCACACAATATTTCTTCTCCGGTCAACCATGGTGGAGGAGGATCCACAACTGTTTTTTCCCATGTAAATGCTTGAGTGTTTCTCCTGTAAGGATGATCTTCATCTAAAAACCTTATGTGGCAATCAAACCAACTATGTTTCCGTCCATTACGTAACCAGAACGCACCTGTCTCATCTTGACAATATGGACACGATAACCGACCATGTGTCGTCCAACCTGAAAGCATCCCATACGCTGGAAAATCGCTTATCGTCCACATCAACACTGCTCGCATTATGAATCTTTCTTTCCTTGAAATATCATATTCTTCCACACCATCTTTCCATAAACTCTGTAACTCTTCAATCAGCGGCTGAAGGTAAATATCTAAGCTTTTTCTTGGATGTTTGGGCCCGAGAATTAGCACCGAAAGGTATAAGAATTCTCTTTTCATACACATTCCCGGAGACAAATTGTATGGAGTTACAATAACTGGCCAAAGGGAATGTGCTTCGCCATTCATACCAATCGGATTAAACCCATCCGTTGATAAGCATAGATAAATGTTCCGGCTTTCAGCAGCAAATCCAGGATATAACTCACTGAAGTGTTTCCACGCTATGGCATCAGATGGATGATGTATTTCTCCTTCCGGAGTTACATGTTCCTTATGCCACCGCATATTGGAAGCTGTCGCCTCAAGTTGGTATAGACGTTTCAGACGATCTGCTATTAGTAGGTAAAACATTCTCTGTTTCGGTTTGTTTTTACCTTTTCCGTTCTTCGGGTAGTAGCGATCTTCTCCACAAAACCAACAACTGACCAACTTCGCATCATCTCCTTCCAAAGTAACATACAGTTCTTCACACATACGTCAATCTTCTGTAAGGGTAACCCAAGCGACCGTATCAGTTTCTGCGTCTCGTAATATGTTGCTGGAGCTTTATTTGGCTGCGGAAGTATGTTTTTAAATACTTCAGATATCTCATCTACACAAGCTTCTGGTAGATTATAATCTGTCTTCACTTTCATCATCCGCGAAGCAAGAGACAACTGAGAAATTCCTTCTACACATCCTTCGTAGAGAGGTTGAGTGGCTGCTTCAAATGCTTCAAAAACACTATCATGATAGGGATCTGCTATGTCCGTCTCTTCTATAGCTTCCGGCATGTAAGCTGGCGCAATGTCTGCGGGTACCTCTGGAATATTCTGGTGGTGATCTTCATAAGCATTCCAAATAGGAGTCTCTAACATTTCTTCTTCACCCGTCGAATGATTCGCCCCGGAACTCTCACCAACATCGTAGAATTTCTCTCCATGACTCGTCCAAACATAATAATTTCCCTTGAAACCGTACAAGAATAGATGTCGTGCGACAACTCTTGCTTCGCGTTGGTTCACATTTTTTCATCGAGCACACGGACACAACAAAGTTTCTCTTTCTTTGTAATCTTCTTGATTACACGCAAATTGAATAAATGCATCAACACCTCCAAGAAATATTTCTGAAACCTGATTACTCTCAGGATCAATCCTTTGATTCATCCATTCTCTAGATTGAAAGTAGAAAGACATTTTGTTCTAAAAATTTGAGAGAAGAACAAAAGTTCTAAATGTTACGGTTATGAAGCATATATATAATACAAAATAGCCACGACATAGCCACGAAAAATTCGTGGCTCCGTTAAAATATCTGCAAACGAATATTTCTCTGCCATAGACCGAATAAAGACTGAAAAAGCATGTATAGCCACGAAACAGCCATGAAACAACCGTGGCTATATCCCATTTCGTCAAACGATTGGACGTAACACTTCCTTTTCGATGTCGGCACAAAAAAACAAAACATTGCCACGTTTTATTAGTGACATACTCTTGGCTATATTCTTTAACCACGAAAATTTCGTAGCGTTCTGTGGCTAAGCCTAGCCACGCTTTGTTTTGTGACTCCATCGTGGCTATTTTAATTTTACCGTGGCTTTTTACGTTTCGTGGCTTTGACGTGGCGTTGTCGTGGCCTCTTTTAAATAACCACGGTTTTTAAGTGGCAATACAGTGGCTATGCGATAGATTTTTACTAGTGTAATAATCCTAATAATCTCTTTGTATTTACTGCATTGATTATTTTGTTTTATATGTATACTTTATCATTATTTTCAACAAATTTTTGCATTTAAAATAATCAACTAATACATATTAAAGCTGGAAAAGTTGAACCAAGTCAAGATATCAGAATCTTAAAACAAAACAAGAAATAAATAATTTTTATTTGGATATTCATTGACGTTCAAACAAATTAGAAGGAAAAAAGAAAAATTATGACAAAAAAAGGAAAAAAAAAGAAATTTAAAGATGAAACAGAATCTGCTTTTTTGAAGCTGAAATAATTAAACCAAAAACTTTTTCCTTAATACTTAGTTACAAATCACTCTATTGTTTTCATTATTTATTGAACATTTTAGGTTATTTTCAAATTTTCATAAGCTTTAAACAGACAACTAATTAAACTTGGTCATTTACAAATTTTCTTCATTGTTTTGTTGTCCAAGATCAGGTATGTCTCGCTTTTTTTCTCTATTGTATATTGTTAACTTACAACTGAGTTTTAAACATGTAATCGATCAAGCAGGTGTCTCTATATCGCAAATCCTTTTGCTTATCTGCGTTTTTAGTAATTAGTAAGTATCGCTTTCAAGCTGAAATCACATGCATATATGTCAGTTATTCTTCTTTAGCTTAACAAAACATTTCCTAACTACTTTTACATGATATATTAATGTGTTTTTATGAAGTCTTTAATCCAAATTCACAATTATAGATATATACATCCTTAGTTTATTTTAATATTTAATGTTTTAGAGGGAAAATATTTTGCTCCAAAATCGATGATGTTTTCAATTTTAATGCAAAAATTATTAGCCTTTATATTATATTATCTTTTGTATTCTGTAATGTGTTTTATCACTGATCGAATTACAATTAGATGAATAATTTTTGATTTTTTTTTTTGTTTAAAATGCAAGATATGTACAATCTTAAAAAATTACCCATTAAAAAAGGATGGAGTATTAGAAATTTAGAACCTTTATCGGATGCTAGAAAAGTTCCATTATATCATTTTCCATTATTTTCAATAAGATTTGTATTTTTGAGAAATAATTTTTTGATAAGCTTTCAAATAAGGCTTTAATAATTATTTTATTAAAAATCACATGATTTCTTACAGCAGCTTACAATAATAATAAAACTTCTTTGAAAATTGTATCGGGACTTAGTACCAGAAAGGAGAGAAAAAAACAAAAACAATGTTTTATGACATTTAGTATTTTGAAATTTAATTTTAATAAAATAGTTAATTTTATTTAAATATATTTTGAAATACCTTTTTATCCTATCTAGGAGTTTTAATTTCAATCCAGGGTTTGGTCCGATTTTTATTCTGTTTGGTTTTTGTTCTTTAGCCGATAAAGTTTTTCTGGATTAATGAAGTCTACTATATCTTGTATAGAATACTCTATCGTCACCCTAGCATGTCTTTTGATGTATTTTAAAATACTCACAAGTTAATCTATGACTAATGCCCAACATACCTCTGTGAAAAAAAACAAGTCATATATGGTTCACCAATTCTACTATTAAGATAGCAAATATAAAACTACTTGTATAAATTTATAGACTTAATAACCACGATTTCCTTGGTTTTTCACAAGCTCCATAATTTTTACCCACTGTCTTTCTTCAGTGATTTTGGCACAGTCTACATCTATATTATTAAAAGAGAAGTACTCATTTGAAAATGTTTGTACTTCATTAATTAAATTCTCTATTTTTTAACTTGTCTTTTTCAGTTGCATTTATGAAATATTCTAAAACAAATAAAATAGTCTAATTTATTACTTGTCTTTTTAGTTACATTAATGAAATATGCTTAAATAAATTTAACCTTCTCATTTTATTGTTTGTCTTTTTCAGTTACCTTAATGAAATATTCTTAAATAAATTTGGACATAATGTCATTTAATCAACCAAAAAAACTCATGAGTTATCTTTAGATGCATAATTTTAATAAGGAGATTTTAAAAAACGTGCATCATTAAAATGTTACCTAAAACATGCAATACTAATATATAACATGCATCAATAAAACTAGAATTTGACTCACACAACTGTACGGATATTATTTTCAGTTGATTAAATTTAAAAATAATTATTTATTCAAAAAATATTTAAGAATGGCTATGTTTTAAAAAATTATATGGTATTAGTTGCTCATAACTCATTTGTCATTTGCTAAATTTATGGTTTTTATTTATATTTTTTATTATTTAATTATAATATTTTCATTTTATATTTGAAAGATAAATGAATTTTCTTTCAAACAATATTTTTTTAAATGTATTTTTGTAAAAATAATCAAATTAAATTGTTATTATCATTGAATATACTTATTTTTGACATAATTTGAGTTTTCGTTTACATCAAAACTTATCATATTTTAGGATAATTTTAATTTAAAATGTAATTTTCATATTTTTCAAACAAATTCAAAAAATATTTTTTAAATATTTTGTTATAATTTTTTTAAAAATATTGAGTTACATTTCAAATAAAAAGGTAAAGATATTAAAATTATTCTAATTAAAATATGTAAAATTTAATATAGTTTTAAAGAAATAGTCAATATAAAAAAATTACACATAAAAAAAATCATGATTTTTGTTAACTGGGTGGATATGATATCGCAAACAAAAGAAAAATTTCTGTTTTTACAATTATCTAATTAACTCTATATACTCATTTTTTAAATATATTTTATATGATATCACACATTCGTAAAAAAATAGATAGTTTAAGATGCAAAAAAATATTTACTTAATAAATATAATATGAACGAATATTACAAATACATCATTTAATAAAATAAATAATTAAAAACTGAAAATTCATATCCGCGCGCTATATCAGCGCGCGGATCAGGTTCTAGTTTGGGATTAAAATACAGTTTACGTTTGAAAAAATAATAAATCAATATAAATATGCATTTAAAGCACATAAGTTACACACATACCCTTTTTTTTTCCACCACGCGTAGACTTGCTCTTGCGTTTTTGGATGCAAACATTTGACGATAGGAATATCCGATTCCGGTTTGGTTGCGAATATCTTCAACGAAATAAGGAGTGTACTCAAGAATGACGAATGGAAATTTTTATAACATTTCGTAAATATGTCAACGTTTATCAGTTCGAGAAGATATTAGCAACTAAACCGGAATCAGATATTACTATCATCAAATGTTAGCATAAGAAAATACAAGAGCCAAGAGTCTACGTCTAGTGGAGAAAAAAAGAAGGTATGTGTCTAACTTATGTACTTTAAATGCATATCTATATTGATTTATTATTTTTTAAACGTTAATTGTATTTCAATCCCAAACTTAGACTGTCCAACATCACTGAAGAAAGATCAATAGGTAAAAACTATGAGACGTGTGAAAACCAAGGAAATCATGGTAATTAAGTCTATAAACTTATACAACTAGTTTTCTATTATTTATTCTATATTGTAAAATTGGTTAAACCTTTGTATTATTTTTTCACGGAGGTATATATATATATATATATGTTGGGCTCTGGCCGCAGCTGAATTTTTGAGTGTTGTAAGATACAACAAAAGATATGATAGGGTGAAGATGTAGTATTCTATACAAGATATAGTGGACTTTACTAATCCGGAAGAACGCTCTTGGCTAAAAAAGGATACCAAGCACTATTGCTATCCATGGTATACATTTAGGGATAGAGTATGTGAAGAAATTTGCGGTTCAACGAGAGGAAGATCGACCATTTCAGGTCGACTGGTGTACCAAAAATGTAGCTCCACGCCTCCACATGATCCCTTATCAAAACTTGGTTACATAAGTAAGGTGATACAAGTTCTTTGTCTAAATGTGTTGTTCATTGTTTCAACTTCTTGTAACTATAATTATTGTCTTCATTGTAGATCATTTATTAAGACAAAGGTTGTGCAACTTAAAAGGGAAACCTATGCGTTGGTGTAAAAAAGAAAAAAGGGAGATTATGTGATGTCTCTCTATTAATTTTGTATAATTTGGATGATAATGATGATAACAAGTGATATTTATTACACACTAAGTTATAATAAAATAATATTTGACACAAGTTCAAAATAGCAAAGTTCAAACATATCACAACTTTAATATCACATAAATTCAGAAAATACATAAGTTTAAGCATTTGACATCCAAATTTTAACAAAATATTTATGCAACAAAATTATATAGTAATCTTTTGTAACTGAGCCAATCTGTAAAATTGACATTAAAGCACATCAGCAAAACATAAAACATCATCTTAAAAAAAAGTTATCAAAGAAAAGCCTGTTCTCATTAGCTAGACATATAAATAAACAAGAATATTGTTAACCTCATCATTATATACAATAAATTTATAAAATTCATTCAAGAGTTCAAAAATTGATAAATATACATGAACGAACAAAAAATCTTCAAATTTCATTTTTAATTTGGATAAAATATAAATTTATTGAAATTAGCAAAGAATACTTCTTGAGAAGTCTACTCAATTAGTAGAATTCTTGAGAATTCATCATTTATAAATTATTGAGTTACTTTTGTAATTGGATAAATTTTTGATTTTACCAGAGAAGACATTTACTATCAGAATCAGGTTCATTTTGCAATTGAACAAAATTTTACAGAAATTAACTTTTTAATAAAAGATTTTTAGAGAAGTTTGTTGTGAGTAAACTTCCGGAGAAATCTTCTTATTGTCACATGAAGTCTTCAAAGTGTCGCAAGAAGTCTTCAAAGTGTCGCAAGAAGTTTTCAAAGTGTCGCAAACGTATCTTAATTTTCAATTGATCATGTTTGACTTTATAAGAGAAATATTTGTTAGAGGTCTTATATGGCAAGACTTTTTTGATTAAAATCTCGGAATAAAAATAAAGTATACTTATGGAAACGTCTCTTATGAGAAAACTACTCCAGAAGTATGCTAAATAATTAATTTTAAAATTAAATATTTTATTATTTTTATCAATTGTAAAACTGATCTTAAAAGACTTTTTGCAATATTTTAGTGACTTTATGTGACATTTAGAAGACTTCTCAATAATTCTACTCACATTAGACTTTTTTAGAAGTCTTCCATAAAAAGTCAAATTTCTTAAAAAAATTTGGTCAATTACAAAATTAATCTCGCTTTTTGGAAACTTCTCGAGAAGTCTATTTAATTTTTTTTTTGTTACAAAGAAAAGCTTGTAGACTTCTAGAAAAGTCTTCTATGAAAATTTCTTAAAATAGTCAATTGCAAAACCAACTTATGTATTGACCATAAGACTTCCCAAAAAACTTCTCTAGATATGTTTTTCAGTTTTGCAATTGACCAAAAAAATAATAAAACATTTAATTTTATAGTTTATCAATTAGCAAACTTCTTAAAAACTCACAATTTTTTTTTCAAATATGTTTCCAGTAGAAATCATACCTAGATCCAGTGAGAGTTCATGCTTAGTTTCTCCAAACACCCAAGATTTCCTAATGAAAGATACACACTCGTTATTGACCAAAACTCACTAAACTCGGGCAACTTTAATGAAAATATAATCTTGAAATCCAAAATTTTGAGTTTTAAAAATGAAATAAGAGACAATTTGCAAGATAAATGATTTATGTATGTAATTAAAAGATGAATAAATTGATTTCTAACACATTTAAAACTTGTTTTTGGTTGTTAATGGTAGTTGGTGATATTGAAGACAATTGTAAATAAGTGATGAAGATGAAGATGTTTAAGTATGATGCGAAAAAGATAGGTAGTAGCATTTTGCGTGAATTAGTTAAACTTTTAGGATGAATTATAGCAAGAAAAATATTATAATATAGGGTTAATTTTGTGTTTAAACATAAATTTTAGGATATTTTTAAAGAACCAGAAAAAATGTCAAAGGAACGTTCGGAGGTTGGAGTGACAACAATCTCAACTTCATTACTATTGCTTGTGTTTGCTATGGGAATATATCCTACCTTCAAAGTATAAGTCCAGGTTTAATGTTACATACTTACAACGAACCATCGTCGTTCTTTTGATATTTAGTATGTAATAATATGTAAAATTAATCCTTAAAACCGATCGTAAGTCTTGCTTATCCTTACTTACTTTTTATGCATAACTAGATAAACTCTAAATCCATTTAAGCAAACTAAAACCTGGAAAATGATAAAAACAAATCTAAAAAAAAACAACTTAAACATAAAAATGTTAAATCAAACAGGAATGGGCAAAGCTTGAACCCATCCACCACTGTTAATGAAGTCGAGATTAATCAAACTTTGAACACTGAATCCACTCAGCTTCTTAACCCAGCTCACACGTCTCCCCGTATTTGATCCACTCCCATAGCATCCAATCTCTGCAAACGTCAGCTGAGATACATGGCCCCTAAAGTGCCATGAGTCCCAACCTTGGGGAACAACCACGTCGGTCAGGTCTGTGTTGTAAAAGATCACTCGAGCGTAACTGCGCCACGGTCTGCCCAAGAAAGCCTTCCCCGATCTGTAAACGAGGCTGTCCGTGAACACAAATCCGCTAGCGTCATACGGGTTGATCCGTCCTTGAGCCGTTATGTAACCAGCTACCCCCGGTTTTAGCGTCGCTCCTAGCACGTTTATCACGCATTTCTAAAACCCACCAATCACACAATTTTATTTAATAAAAATAAACAAAAGATCGCGGTTACTTAGGAGTTAGGACTACTATGTGTATTCATTCAAAAATATATACTATGTGATTATTAGTTTTTTACCTTTTCGTTGTTTGGATATAGATATGTAAACATTGTTTAATTGTAGTTATCAATTTGATTTATCTAGATTTAATATATCTGCTATACACGGATCTTTTACTGGTATTATTAAAACTAAAAAATATAATAAAACTCACAAGGTTATGTGAATAGTCAGAATGTAACGAACCTTGTAAATAGATTGGCCGTTACCAAATATGAAATCAACGGCGCCTTGGATAGTGCAGCGGTGGAAGAAGTGTCGGCCATCAGCATCCCACAAGGTGTCTTGAACTCCAGAAAACCCTACCGAGTAAAAAGCACATTTATCACCGTTGATCAACGCCGCCACGGCAGGGATCCTAGGGTTTCTGTTCACTTTCCCTTTATTCGGGAAATTGTACGTATTCTGTAAATAATGCAAAAAGGAAAAAAAGAACAGTCATCTACAGTAAAAAAATCAAATAAATAGAAGAAAAAGACAGAAGAAAAAAACAAAAGTCACCGTACCACGAATGTCAGGCTTTTAATGACGGTGTTATCGGCGACAGTAGCAAAGGTAGGGCTTTGTGCAACCGAGTCATGATCGTCCCATTCAACTCTAGTGTTCCTCTTTCCAGCTCCAACTATTACTATGAACGGTTTATCATAGGGTATCTTTATTTTCTCCCTACAGCATAACATTAATCGTTACTAAGCTCTCTTTTTTTTGCATATATGTCAAGTTAGTTACATGTGGCTATACTGACCTGTAAAGGCCGGCTGCAACGTTGATGAAGAACCAATGGCGGTTGTTGACTGGGACCGAATCAATAGCCTTTTGTATTTTCGTGAAATTTGAATGACCCGATTGATCTACGAACACTTGTTGGTGGTACGCTTCGATGATATGTTGTAAGCAAAAACAACAGAAAAGAGCGATGAAAAGTCGACGATTTCCCATTAGATGATGTCAAAACGTAATAGACTGTGGAGTAGGGCGAAAGACAAATGAGAATAGTGGAGGTTAATGTATTATTTAATAAAGGCTCTGCGATTAATGCTTTTTATTTTGTTAAATATTTTGATCAAGATTTATTATTTTGTTTCCTTTTGATTATGTATGGAATCAAAGTTTGAATTTACATGAAACTGGCAAGTTTAGCTTTGTTTTGCGATTTGGTGATCAATTTTACTTTGTGTGAGATGCCATAAACCAAAAAAAAAGGAAGTTGTGATCTTTGTGATTGTGGCAACTATAAAGTTTGTGGTCGAGACTTTGTATTTATTGGAAAATTATTACATAAATATAGTATTGAATTTTGTGTAGTAGAAACTACATTAGATTAACAGAAAATTACACACATGAAATCAGGAATTAGTCTTACACAAGATATTTGACAGAAATTTGGAGAATATTTGTTAAATCTACAAAATTTAAAAAAATCTGTCAATTTTTAAAATAACTAAACTCTTTCCAAATTCTAGTTCCAATAACTAGGCATGGGCATTTGGGGTCCCAATCGGATTTTCGGTTTAGTCCAATCGGGTTTCGGTTTTTCGGGTTTATCAAAATCAGCCTCATTCGGGTTATATGAAAATTCGGTTCGGGTTCTATTGGGTTCGAGTCGGGGTTAGTAAATCTTCAAAGAACCGGTACAACCCAATGTACTTTCGGGTTTGGGTCTCAATCGGTTCTTCGGTTTAAATGTACCTGATTTATATCTATTTTGTAATAAAAAAATAAGTAAAATAGGTTCTTCGGTTTTAAAATACTTGATTTGTACCTATTTTGTAACCAAAATATAAATAAAACCGGTTCAAAAAAAAGAAAGGAACATCAAATGTGATCATTCAAAATCAAATGAAAGTTAAACATAGTTATTGATCGAAAGAAAACCAAATAAATGAAAGCATAAAACGAAAACCAAGTTCTCATGAAATAAAAACATTATTCAATGAAAACAAAACCAAAATCTAAAAACTTCAACCTTCAACCGCCACATTCAACCATCAATTTTCGTATAATAGATAATTATTTTAGATGTTTAATATATTTTGAATACATATTAGGAATTGAGATCATGTTTGGTACAAGTTATTTTTGAGAATTTTGAATATTTCGGATTCTATCGGATATCCATTTAGGTTCGGTGGGTTCGGTTCGGATAATACCCATAACCCGAAATACCATAAAACAAGATTCATTCGGTATTTATGCCGGGTTAGGATTCATTTTTATCGGATCAGATTCGGTTTATTTGCCCAGCCCTACCAACAACCCCCTAGTAGAACAAAAAGGAAGTTGTAATCGTTGTACTGCGGTAACTGTAAAACTAGTGATCGACACTTTACATTCACTTTGGAAATTATTATAAGAGTTTTTAGTAATTAAACCTCTCATCTAAAAATGAATTTTAAAAATACCCTCAACTAAAAATCCTGTGAAATAAACTCTCAACTTTAATTCCGCTAAAACGTGGCGGAGGTTGACATACGTTAACAGTTTATAAGTTGATGATTTATAATGTTGAAAATTTAGTTGAGGTTTTTCTTTATGATATAAAAATAGTTGAGGGGTTTTATCACTAAAAGTAATTAAATGTTTTAAAACATTTATTATCATTTATAAATTATTTTAGATTGATTTATAAATTTAAAACTAATTTATAAATTTTAATACATTAATTTATACATCCTAATTTAATAATTTTCAACACTACTTACAGCTTAATATAACTTCAAATATTAAATTATTTGATGTTTGGCAATAGTGATATAAGAAAATTTGTGTTTTTATAACGTCATTGTTAAATATCAAATAATTTAAATTTGCTAAGTTATATTAAGTCTTAAGTCGTGCTGAGGATAATTCATCCATGAAGTCAATCTTTCTATTTAGAGTATGAAGCATTTTTTTCTAGTTTCATGATTTCCGTCTTCTGACTCATACTTTCCCCTAAATATAATGCATGATTATTTTTATTTTCATTGATTTATGAACCAATACGTTATATTTTTTTTTTCTTGATTAATAAAATAATATATTTGATATTTTATTTTTGATTTATTGTATTACTTTATGTTTCAGTAGTATCACGAATAATGTTAGATTATTTTATCCTAACAAGTAGCAGAAATTGTAAACACTTATAAAATCATTGTGAAACCGTATTAATCATATGTAAAAGTATTAAAATATTTATGAAGCTTTATAAATCGTTATAAAGTAACGTATTAATATTTATAAATTAGTTTTAAAGGTTTATATCAATCTAAAACAATGTATAAATGATAATAAAGATTTCAAAACATTTAATGACTTTTAGTGATAAAACCCCTTAATTATTTTTGAATTGTAAAAAACCCCATCAACTTAAGTTTTCAACAATATAAACCCTCAACTTATAAACAACGTATGTCACATTCCGTCATGGTTTTTTAGACGGAGAGTAACATACGTTAATGGAATTAAAGTCGAGGGTTTCTTTCACATGATGTTTAGTTAAGATTTTTTTTACGATTCATCTTTAGTTGAGGGGTTTAATTACTAAAAATAACAATGATTTTTCTAAAAGAGATTACATCAGATTACTAGGAGTTTTGGAATTAGCCATACACTAGTAGGCAACTCTACCCAATTCTTTTACTCATTCGGTTCAAGAAAAGATAATATATATATTATATCTTGGGGATCTCTAAGTTAGGTGCTATATTATCACACCGAGGACTACTTGAATGCCTCTAAGGCTCTAAGAGTAAGGTTTCCGCCTTTGTAAAAGAACCGTTATAAGATCGGATAAATGGTTGATCGGCTAAGTGTCTCTACTAAGGTTGTTGAAAACGTTTTTATCGAACCATGTGAACAACTTTGCCTCATATTTTAGATATCAAGTTATCGACTACCCAAAACAGTAACCCTGAATCTTATGAGTACGGTGATGAGGTTATGGTGGAGTTCGAGAGGCCAAAGAAACGACTTCAACATATGTCCACAATACAAAACATAGTCTTGTCGATGCATCATTTCATTAGTACGTGTGAGACAGATAAGTTTCTCAGAGAAACTGCATATGTGAGATATCATTTCATTAATACATATGTTAACAAGTTTGCCTCATATGTGAGTTATCAAGTTGTAGACTACCCAAAACATTAACCATAAAGCTGTACGATGAGGTTATGGTGGAGTTCAAGAGGCAACCAAAACTACTTGAACATATATGTCCTCAATACAATACATAGTCTGATCGATGCATCATGTCATTAGTTCGTGTAAGACAGATAAGCTACTTGAAAATAAGTGAATATTTAAATTAGTGTATGTTACCCATTCCGCTCTGACGGAGTCCAAACATTTGAAACTTTAATTTTCATCACTTCTTCCTTCCAACTTTCTTGTGTTCTTCATTTCTGTTTCTTTCTTAGAATTTGATTTTTCATCCCGACTGCTAAGTTATTACTTCCGACAGAGGTAAGACCTGAAAGAAACAGCCTGGTATGAGTAGCCCCGAGTAAAAATCATCGACAAAACAGATCAATGATTTTTTTGGATAAATCAAATATATATTTAAAAAGACGATTTGATTACTCTTTACGGCACATTTTGAGTTTCATTTACACTTATAGACACTTTCCACATGCACTGGTGTCAATTGGTTTTCTGGACAATAATGTCCTTTCATTTGGGAAGTATAGGATATTTTGTTTTTTATTATTTTATGTTACCATTTTTCTTATTTCACTTTATGTTTTCATTTACTTTTATCTCAAATTTTAAAATATATTAAACAAAAATAGTTGTCTTAATAAATTATATATAATTTTTTTTATCTTTAAGACCTATTTTCTGATATATATATATATATATATATATATTATCATGTAAACAAAATTAAATGTGGATGTGGACACCAAAGCGTGTATAATAGAATTATAAATTAGTCGTGGACATGAACATCTTAACACGAAGGTCATTGGTTAATTACCTATAAAAACTTGTTCTTCGTCATAGTCTCCGGAAAGTAGAAACTCACGTAACCACATTTCTATCATTACTCCTACGGTCACCGGCATCGCCGACGCCACCACCACGATCGAGTTCTGGTTCCAACTCGCTAAAGGTTTCATCTTTCGATCTCTGTACACCAATCTGCTGGAGACTTCCCCCGTGACCACATCTGATCCAACGCAATTAGCTCTCGATCTCCGATAAGACATCTCTGATCGAGCTCTAATGGATAAGACATCTATGAATCGAGCTGTTTTATCGGAGATCGAGAGCTAGTTGCATTGGATTGGATGTGGTCACGGGGGAAGTCTCCGGCATACTGTTTACAGCAGTTCGAAAGGTGAGACCTTTAGTAAGTTAAAGCCGAAACTCGATCGTGGTGGTGGCATCGTGGGACTAACGGTGGAAATGTGGTTATGTGGTTTTCTCCTTCGTGGAGACTATGGCGAAGAACAAGCTTTTAAAAGTATCAACCAAAGACTTCCATGTCAAAATATCCACGTTCACAACTAGTCTATAATTCTATTATCCACGCTTTGGTATCCACGTCCACATTTAATTTTATTTACACATTAATATATATATATATATAATATAATATAATATAAATGGGTCTTAAAAGATAAAAAAACTTATATATAGTTTATTGTGACAATTATTTTTGTTTAATATATTTTAGAACTTGAGATAAAAATAAATGAAAACATAAGGCGAAATAAGAAAAATAATAAAATAAAATAAGAAGAAGAGAAATTCTCTTTAGTTTAGGCTCATAAGAGTCTTTTATGCAAAAGAAAGTGTGTCTCAAGTGAAAAGTGTTTTGTAGTGTAATTGGAACGTGAGAAAATGTCTCTAGATGTAAAAAATTCTTAAAAGACAAGATGTGGTTTTCAAAGCGTCAATGCATTTGTGTGGCAGCATTTAAGAATCTAAATAAGCTTCTTAGGATATTTTGTGGGCAGCAAGTCTTGAGGATGGTGATCTACACTTATGTTACAATGTCATCTATATATTTTGTGTATATTTTATAAGAGTTACATTTTTTGAGTTGATTGGACATAAGATTTACTTGACATAATTTAAACTAATTTAATAGTATATATTTATATCTGTCAATAGTTTTAGCAGTGTTTTTGTACCCGACCCACACATGTGGTCAAACTTGTAGATCCTGTGATATGTATATAATTAGGTTCGGTTTTACTTAAACATGCAAAGTAAAAATCTGATAAAATTTGATAAAAACTCAAAAACCAAAACTTACCCGCGATCCGATACTGGTTGACCCGATAAAAACCTATATAATCTGATGATATTTTTTTAAAAAAATATATGTACTTTTACAATTATATAATTTTAATAAACTATTTGATTTCCGATTCTTATATTTTTGATAAAACTTTTACTATATAATTTAAAGCAAATCTGATATAAAACTAAAATTTATAGTTATACTTAAAAATTATTTTATTTTTGTTATTGATAGTCTATTATAAATGTTCTATTTTATTTTATTCTAGATTTAAAGGCTAATTTATAATAATTTTTATTTACTTATTTATTAATTTTTAGCCAAAGTCATAATTTGGTAGAAAATTAGTTAAATAATTGGTTTTTCATGGAAAATATATATTGAATTAAAATCTAAAAATTTACATAAAAAAATTAGGTTTTAGAATTATATAGAGTTTGTAATGGGTGTCTTATACTTTTAAATATTTTAAAATTATATTTCAAAATACTTTAAATTATATGTTTAATATATTTGATTTTTATTTTTTTCCTTTATATAGTATAATGTGGATTAAAATTCTAAAACACAAAAATTGTTATGAATATTCTCTCTATTCACAACACAGTTATCAGCACGAAATCTTAGCCGCCGAGTAAAAACCCTAACTACCTTAATAAAAAAAAAGAGCCCGTATCGAATCAAAAGTAGCATCGTGACTACAAATGATCCTCTATTCTTCATTGATTTCCAATCTCTCTGATTATTAGCGTTGAGCTGAGTATCTCTTTATTGTATTGTTTGATCGACTCGTAGTTATGCAATTATATGCCAATAGTTTCTGACTCTAAATTATTGCTTATTATTTCATTAGTTACAACTGTCTAGACATGCAAGCATATAAATTTGTGCTATATTATTTAATCTACTTGTCATGTGTGTTGCTTTTGATGAACCATTGGTTTGAGTTTGCATATTTAACGATGGGTTGATATAATTATATTGAATCACCTGTTGAAAATATGATGAATATAGTTTATTCAAAATTATATATACTCTTACTTGTTCGTATGCTTGATAATGAATCTTAAAGTGTGGTGAAAGACAATTCATTGATCTGGTTATTGTATTATTTTGCAAACCTGCATGATCTATGATATAGAATATATTAATCGGAAATTGTTTAGTTATTGGATTACTGGTTTGATATCGGCGAGATCGAGCAAAGGACGTCTCCGTTGAAACTCATCTCCAATCATCGAGCCAACAACACTGAGATAAGTAATCTCATGATTTAGTATTTGGTTAATTGCTTTTGGTCCATGCTTTATATTTTCGTTTGATGTATGATTTAGTTAGTATAACTCTTCTATTGATAAAATCTTCTTACATTCTTTTGTACTTTGAGTTATTGATTGATGTCCTAAAATTACTAATCACATGTTTTTATGCCGTATTGGAATAATGTTTGATATGGTATCGAACTAGCTATATATTCTACATATATGAATGCATTCATGGTTGCTGTATGCTTTACTAATTAGTGGGTTCATCTATCTTATTTCGCTATTATTCAATTGCTACTAGATGATACAGTTATGGTATCCACTCGTGTATAAATAAGTTCTTTCACGAGCATGATTTTATATGTTATATTTGTATAATTTCTTACATATGATGTTTACTAGTATGATCGATGGCCATGTTTCCATGAGCAAAATTTTAAAGTTTCAGAGTTATGTATATTTTTATATACGAGGCGAGATTTTTGCAAAGCGGTTTGACCATCATCTTGTTAGATCTCCTCCACTACATCCCCTTCTTATCGAGATAAGTATTATTTTGTCATGCTTTTTGTCATGTTTGATAAGGTAAAATACTTTACATGAAAGTAAGTTAATACATGCAGTATTAGTAAATCAATTGATTGAATTAAAACCTTTTAAATAGCATGAAAATAGGAAACTAGTACATATAATGATTACTATAGGAGTATTATTTACAATGTTTATGAGAATATATATCTCTATAATTTGAAATATTTTATTATTATATTTCATTACCATTATATATATTTGAGAGTTTTAAGCTTAAAATCTTGATCTTAAAAGATCCATAAGTTTTGGAGAACAATCTGAAGAAAGGTATGATCACCTGAATGTGATTATCTAAAGCTCATTATTTATTTTTCATCTAAAGATTACAAGACCTTAAATCTATAAATACATCTCAACTATATTGGATGTCAAGTTTAAAAGTAAAATTTCTCGGAAAATATATAATGATGCAAAGGTGAGCATACATTTTTTTTACAAGTAATGTTGTCCAGCGGACACATGGTTGAAAAAAAGAAGATTAAATTTATATTTGTATCTTGTCTCTTTGAGACTCAGAAAAATAATGAGCTATTGATGCAAGATGATAAACTACGTCTAGTTGATTATGATCATTTTTTTCAAGAGAATCTGACATTTTATATTAAGAAAAAAAATCAACATTGGTCAAGAAAATGGACATAAAAATGATTGTAGACGTGAACGTGGATATAAATAAAGTCAAAATCCAAAGATTTTTTCTTAGAACTCATACTCTCACTTGAAGTTGAGAAAATAAAGATGGTAATAAAGAAAAGATATGATTCATTCATCTAAAGATGAAAGAAAATTATTGTCAGCACAATGTCTTTATGGTATCAAGATTATTGGAAGCTCCAGAGGAGCAGAGATACATGCTTGTTTATGGGAACACAACTTAAAATCATTAATGCGTTATACTTTTCCAAGTCTCAAAGATAAAAAAGATCAAAAATATAACACATGACCTTAAGTTGGGAATGTTGTTGATTATAAAGTGGGATTCAATTCAAGATATATAAACTTAGAGTATCATTATCTCGAGGAGGAGAATTAGATAATCCCACGTCCCTAGTAAGTGGAACATCCAGAAGTATGTTCACTCTGGAAATAGAGTTAAGGAGTCATTTATAAAATAAAACCACGAGATTTATAATCTAATAATGTTGACTACCTTCAATCACAAGTATTACCCAAGGCACTATTGTATTGTACTACTTAATGATTAGAAAATAGAGATAAATATAATAGTAAACCAGAAGTTTACTGAATGTGTAATGTTTGGCAAGCCGATTATGCCATCCCGATTTAGTAATGATGCGAAAGATAATCATATAGATATTCGTTGAAGAACCAAAAGATTCTTACGAATGATTTGCTATATGCTGCTTTCTTACAAGGCAATGCAAGAATACAGTTTTCACCAGTCAAATAGATTTAGATTCTATTTATACAAGGAGCTGTTTGTGGGCTTGATCACCCACTGGTGGACTGATCATCCACCATATGCATCGACAAGAAGGATGTATGTATCCTTGTCATAGATCTGCAACCTGATGTTTGTGAGACTAATTGGTAATACTGGTAAAATCACAAGCATTTGATGATTATTTTATGCATGTATGGATACATGATGAACATCTTGTAGCTAATGTTCATATTTAAGATGCAGCAGCATTGATTCGCATAATGCCAAAGAGTAATTAAGAACTCTCCCCATCAAACTGGTTTTAGGTCAGGAACCAAAGATCCCCATCAAGAAAATTTGCACAAGTTGTTGTTTCTCCACACCGCTAAAGATGGGACCTTAAAAGATGTTATGAATATGTTGGATATGATCTCCATTGATGATAAAATCTAGAAGGTTTTATAAGATTTATTTAAAGACTCAAAGTTAGTCTATCCAACATTAGAGAGAGAAAATAAGCAGCTGGAGAATGAATGAGTTGAATGAATTATCATTGATCCTCGGACTAAAGAGTGTAAATAAAAGTCCAAAATGAATGTATGGAGATAATTATATTACAAAGATTAGCATATGAGTTGCCAGGCTCATATACTGACCTTAAGAAAGTGATTAAGTCAGAAGTACCAGCTGTAAATGTTCCAGTTAAAATGAATATCCCAAAAGGACAATTTCAAACTGCTAATGAGTCTAAAGAACGCCTGAAGAGTGATAGACCAATAGGTTCCAAATATAATAATAGTCGAAAAAAGGAGCAAGAATAAGAATTGCAGAATCGAGGAATGAAATATTAAAGATCTCGAGAAGAGATAGAAAACATGACAATAAGGAATTAAGGTATCTGAGAATAAAGGAAACTCAAATAGCTATGTCATGTCTTGAACAATATGGAACAAATATCAAATCGACGTCGTGAATACTTATGCATGCAATGTAGCAGTTGATGAGAATGAGGATCATAAACCATCTATTGAAAAGTGTACATAATATGATAAATGGTCGAAAAGGAAATGAAAAAATAAATGCAGATCTCTTGGAAAGAGAGAGTATTTGGACAAGTACTCCATACACCAGAAGGTGTAAACCAGTGGCACATAAATGGGTATTTATGTGAAAGAATGAATGGGGTGATGAAAAACAATTGTGAGATGCAAAGGGTTAGTTGCACAAGGGCTTTCACAAAGACCTGAAACTGTTATAAGAAACACATCATCATGTGGTGGAAGCATCAACTTTCAAGTTTCTTTTGTCTGGCAACAAAGAAAAAGAATTGAGAGCCACAGGAATAATGAAATTTATGTGAAAGATTCAAAAGAATATAAACTGTAAAAAGCAGTAAACCCCATAAGGATTTGGACTGCTAGAAGCAGTAAGTGCTAGTTCTCGAGAACATGAAGTACCATGATATTGAAAATTTACTGATCTCTTTCATGATTGAAAGATGTGATTTCGTATGACAAGAGGGATAGTCATACTTGTAACTTTCACAAGAAGCAAAATAATAACTCGTATGTATTAATATGCATAATGTGAAGGTTTAGAAGATTGTCTATAAAAGGAAATTTGGACGAGGAGACCAAATAGACCAAGATATGATCTTTTGTGTAAAAATAATTCTATGGATAAGAAGTCCAATGGTCTAAGATATTATCTGACAATCAAACGAGTTTATTACTAAGGATATGCTTATATCAATTCTTAAAAGGAAGATATATATGATGAGAAAACATCTCCCTAAGATGATGCTTCCAGGGAGAGAAATATGATGGTGTTCGTAGTTGTACTCTTTTTCTTTATCATGGTTTTTTGTTCCATTGGGTTTTCCATGTCAAGGTTTTAACGAGGCAACAAAGAACACGTAAATGATAGATACCTAAAGAGAAATGTTAACACTTAAGTGATGAAGATATATCAATCTTCCAATGTATTTTTGAGACTAAAAGAAGCAGAAGATAATGATCAAAGATCAATCATACTTGAACAAGAATCAAGGTATGGACACATTTCATTCGCTAGACAGAAATGAAGGTCGAAATTTTTTGAATTAAAGGAGACATTCTAGATGGAATTAAAATATGAAATTGGTTTCCGGAGAAAGATCTTTGAGTCTATTTTCATCTCCAATTTGAATCAAGTCATTCTCCGTGATAGAACTCGAGATATGGATGTTTTCGTGGGACATGTACAAGCTCTCTCAGAATACCTAATATCGTATGATATTCAAAATACCGCTCGATTTTTTCATCTTAACAGAGCCAGATTGGTGCCTAAAGTTATATGGATGTTAGCTTCGATTTCCAAGTGGTTTGAAGTTATATCCTACGGTCACAAGGATATTCAAGTTTTAGTGAGGAGAGTAAAATCTGCCAAGAGAAGTAAACCGGTCCAACCCCATGACGAAGTTACTTCATCACATTGGATCGTGTCCTATCAGATATATCAAGTTATGTTCTCATCAGGGGGAGTAGATGCGCGTTGCCCTCTTTTTCCCTTAACCATGGTTTTTTCCACTGGTTTTCCTGGTAAAGTTTTTAACGAGGCAACATCATACGCGCTTTAGGACTTATTTTATATAATGGACATCCAAGGGGTGGTGTTATGAATATTAATGTGGATGTCCATCATAGGCCCATAAGCCCATGTTATAGAAGGTTCTAAACCATAATTTTGTATTCCTATATAAGGTGTCGTCGTCTACGGACTAATAAGAATAATTGATTTCCTCTTTCTCCCTATTCACAACAAAAATAATATTAACTTGGGTTTTATTTTGTTAATTCTAATCTGAATGTTTTCTATAATTTGTTAATAAATGGTCCAACGAAATTGAGATTTATTTTATTATGTGAATCAGAAATAGGGTAAATTAGTTGGAAAAAATAAAGGTAACCAAAAAAAATAAATAGTTAATAAATATGTGCAATAATATTTTGTAAATAGATTTTTAGAATTATTATTTTTAGGGTCTGACTGGTTTTCCCACTACGACCCGCAAAAGCAGCTTTTTCGGTTGGTAGCGGTTGACAGTGTTTCGAAACAATCATACAAACCGCTACAAATCGCTCCAAACTGCTCTGTACCTCTTAAAATCAAAAGCTAGTTCCAGCTAGTATTTGCGGTTGGAAAAATAAATATAAAATTATTGTCAAAAATATTTAAAATTTTAAAATTTAAAATTTAAAATGGAAATATTATAATATATATATATACATATTTTTTATATTAATTAAAATTCACAAACAATATCATAATTTGTTTTATGAGAACTTTAAACTAATTATTTATTAGAATTTTTAAACATTTATATACACACATATATAAAGATATACATATATAAAACGAAATAAAATATTATTTAAAAAGTTTTAATATAAATCTTCAAAACAAATTTTATTAAAATTATAACTTTCAACTAATTTAATTTTTTTTATAAATAAACATAATATTTCTTATTAATCATATTATATCGATAATTATTATATTTTATTACAATAGTATGTTTTTATATTTTTATAATGTTATAATATGTTTATATGGGTAATTTATTATTAAACTGCTGCAATATCTTATAATCAACCAGTCACAAATATCCCGCAAACGCAACAATTTTCAAACCTTGTATCAGTCATACAAAACGCTTAATAGCACTTGAAAACTGTAATAATCCGCAACCGCAACCGCTGCGTTTAAACCGATCGGGCCCTTAATAGTATAGATTGTAATACAATATTTTTTGGGAAATTTTGGAAAATAACTTTAGATGAGATTATATTTTGAAAACTACACCATGTCTAATTTTTTTTTGAAAACTAAACCTATTTATAAGTGAAATGACTAAAGTATCCAATTTTAATGTTTATACTTATCTGATATCTTAACTAATAAATTTAATTTTAAACATAAAACAGTACGTTTAAAATTTTATCAACAATTAATTTCTTATTTTTTTCCTTTTTAGAAAATACTCGTATATCTAATATATTACAACAGTATAAAGTAGATAATCTTCATTCACCATTTCTTAAACAAACGTTACAGCATATATCATCACAATTTAACCATATCCCTTTCCATAGGATCCTTTAATTAACAAAAACAATTAGTTAATGATGCATACAACTTATTTACTAAATAGCTAAATGATCTTTTCTTTTGCCCAGAAGAGTGTTTTTGTTTTGTTATACTCACATACGATATACACATATGAAACGACCCAGATAAAAAACAAAAGTCTGAGAATCAAATAGTGCATGGGTGTATTTCTTCTCTCTTTATCACAATTTATTATTTACTATAAACTTCAGCTTGGATTAGGACAAGACAAATTTTTAGAAGAAATGATCTTTTGCGAACTTAAAGCACAGGGAGCGCATAGGAATCCTTATCGTAATTTTTGACCGGTCTTATAACGTGAAATTGTGTACTTTAATGATGTAAAAATGGATGAACAGACAGAGAAAAGAGATTCAATTCATTTATCATCCTCTGTCATAAAAATACTAAGTGGCAGTAACTTCAACAATGGAAATACCAGCAAAGGTCACGAATAAGAGTTGAAAACAATAAAACTATTAATATAATAACTTTATTTCTATTAGTTTAATTATAATACTATTTTCAAATTTTGAATTAATGAATAAATTTATAAACTAGAACTTAAATTAGGGTAAAAAAGTCTTATCATATACAAGAAAGTGTACTTTTCAAAAATAGAAAGGAAATGTATTTTTCAAAATTTAAAACATAATTAGAGTATTTTTTAAATTATCCCATATTTTTTTGTTATTTATCACTTACTATTATAGATTTCATAAACAGTGTTCATATCAATGAACAAAACTTTGTGTGGATCTGCGAATGTTACTCTGTTTTCTGTCTTTATGGACCAAACTATGAGCAGATTTGTGCCTAGAGTAGACCAGAGACAAATACAAAATGTCTTAATTCATATAAAACAAAAGCGTTGACAATAATAAATATATCATCGACTGATAAGAAGAGGAGAGAAATATTAAACTAGAAAATAAAATATTAGTTCTAAACTTCTAATATCCCTATTATATAAAAGAGGCTAAATTTGAGCTTCCTAAGCCATGCCACAAGGCAAAAATATTCAGAACCAACCAAAATGCCATGTCAACCCGGACTGGGCTTGAAATTTAAAAAAATTCTGTCACCTTCGCGGCCCGTTAGACCCATCTCGCAGCCCAATCCCAAACCTCTCTTCATATTGTATTCGTCGCAGCCCATTACCCATCTCGCAGCCCAATCCACAGCTCTTGATACGGTGTGGGTTATATCGCTGTCCTCTCTGAAATCTCAAAATCACTAACCCTAATCGCCGTCTCGATCTCTTTGTCGATTCTCTTCCTCCCCCAAACTCATCCCAATCTCTTTGTCGATTCTCTTCCTCTCCCCCAACTCATCCCGCATAACGTCCCCGATGAGAGTGCTGGTACTTCAATGTGCTCTCATAAATCCTCCATTGAAGATCCCTACGGCCCCTCAACATCGCCCCTCCGGCTCGATGATATCTAGATCCCTATTTATACCCTTATCCTTCTTACCTCAGACCTCTTACATGAGATCGTCAAATCCATACCTTTATCATGGCAAAAAAGACTGTGATCCTTACCGGCGAAGCTTCTTCTCCTCTCCTCTTCCGACATGTTACACCAGGATCAGGAGATTTCACCTTGCAGTTCAGGCTTATTCATTTCTGGGATGCTCGCAAGAATGTGAAAGGAAGACCAGCCATCATTCTTGGGATCGAGCTGCTTATGATCGATGCGGAGGTTTGTGTTCATGTCTCATTGTGCATGTGTTGTTAACTTATGAAATACACTAACGGATAATTAGATTAGCGTCTCTTGAAAAAAATAACTAGATTGGTTGGTTTGAAATTATATTAGCGTATTTCTGATTGGTCTTCCTGTCTCATTATTCATGTATCTATTATATTAGTGTGTCTTGATCATACCTATTTAAACTGTACTTGATTTATTGGGTTGAGATGAAATTAGATGAGCATATCTTGAAAAAAAAACCTGATTGATTGGTTTGAAATTATATTAGCGTATCTATTTAAACTGTTATATCATTGCCGTTTTGTTGTTTTGCTAATCACCACATCCATCTCGAGAAAAAAACTTGATTAATTGGTTTGAAATTAGATTAATATCATTGCAGGTTTGTTGTTTTGCTAATCACCGCATATCTGTTAAGCTTTTGCATTGTTTACTTGAGAGTGCTTTGATAGCTTTTATATTGTTTACTTGAGAGTGCTGTGATAGAGTAATACCAGAACTAGAAATTGTTTTGTTTGCCCTGAACGTTAGAATTTGTAAACACTCTACTTTTAGATATTCAACTTAATCGATATTGTCTCCCTGTTCTGTAGGGTACTGTGGCTCAGGGGTTCATCGGTCAGAACCGTCGCAACCAATATGAAAAAGAGCTCCGGCGTGGGAGGATATACACACTGACAAACTTTTATGCTTCCAACAGCAAGGTGATGTACCATGTTGCTGATCAGAGGCCGGTGATTTGCATCTCACATGCCTCAGAGCTGTCGAAGTTTGATGACAACATTGAAGGCATTTTAAAAGAGCGCTTCAGAATCCATTCCTCTTCACGGTAAGGTTTAGGTAATTTCTTATCATGTTTGACTGTGTCCGCGCTGATTATTCGTGTGGCTGTGTGTTGTAGATGTTGTTGGCCACCTTAAGCTGGTTGAAGGCCAGACTCTCCATCAGCGTCCGGTGTTGTGCACCAAGGATGACTCGACTTCTCGGAAAGTTATGGTTCATCTGCTGCTTAAAGAGTAAGCTGTTATAGTTTTCTATTATATGATACTTATTTAAGCATCTACTTTTTTAAACATCTACTCTATGATCCTTATTTAACCATTTACTCTTTTTTAACCCGCAGTGGTACAGTGATTAACGTCTATCTATGGGACGAGGCTGCTGAAAATTTCCGCATGAAGTTTGACGCATGTGCAGTGACTCCAACGGTTCTATTGGTCACAACGGTCAATCCTAAAAGATTCGGAGGTAATCTCTCTCTGACTCCATATAAGACCTCCTAATCACTCGCATTTAGTTACATAAACCTACCATTAACTGCTTCTGTTATTGGCAGGGAAATTGTGCCTATGTTCAATGTCCTCATCAAGAGTGTTTTTGGACGAAGAGGTTGATCCCACCAAGGAATACTTGACCTGGTTAGTATTTTAGATTTCTAAATTTAAAGTTTTCTATATTTAACAACCTTGATGTTCGCCTGATTTTAAATTTTTTAAAAGGTTGAGCACGAACCCTTCTGCAACTTCTTCGGTCAACCCTGTTGAGGTGGTTAAATATGAGACGCTCACAATAAGTGAGATTGCTGCCTTCATCAAGCGTCAGCCTGCTAAGGTAATCCCATTTGGTTATTACAATGAAACACTTTTCTGAGTTTAGTTGCTGACAAACTTTGGCATGTGATTTCAGATTGCCTACTTTGACTGCATTGCCACCATTGATGATGTCAAGCTTGGCAACAATGCTTTGTCCAAAATGCGGCAATGAAAATGCTACTGCAGGAGCCAAGTAAGATTCTCCATTCAAACATGTTTTCATTCTACAATGTGTATACTAATTACTTGCCTTTGACACAGCTACCGCGTAGAAATGTTTGTCTATGATAATGAGGAGCAGTGCACTTTCATCATTCTCGGAAATGCTGGTAAAGATCTCACTGGCAGAAAAGCAACAGAGTTGATCGACATGTTGAGGTACGTGTTATTCTGTTGAAAATTGATAATCATGATAAGACTTGACACGTATTTTATTGAATTTTCAAAGCTACCAATTTGATAAATGATTCTGTTATAATAGGAAAATGGTGGAGATGGGGCTGAGCTTGAGATTCCACTGCCACAATGTTTTATCGACACAATAGGACAGACAAAGAAATTCAGGATCAAGGTGGCTCACTACAACTTCACATCTACCCGCCTATCCTTGACAGCTACCAAAATTGTCTCATCAGCAGTTTTGCCACCAAAGAATCCTCCACTCAAGACGCCACCAGGAAATGAAGTGGAAATGTCCGAGTTAGCTGAGAGCAGTGGTGGTGGTACTTCAGCCAGTGACGACAAGAAGAAAGCAAAGCGTGCCAAGCTTAGTGGCTAGATCACATGCAGTATAGTCACTCCATCAGTGGCTGGTACAGACTGCCCAATCATAATGCTTCTCCGGTAACAGTCTTCTTATCTCTCTTTAATCAGTTTGCTTTCTTCTTCTTGCAAAGACAGTTTATTATTTGAAAAATCTTATGGTTTTGTTTTCTTATTAAAGTTGTTTGGTTTTCATTCTTATCTTGGTTATGAAACTAAGATAATTTATGCCTACTTGTTCATTGTCACTACTATACTCATGCATATATGAAGGACATCAAACGGGCCATGCGTTTAGTTTATGTAATTATCCAAGTGATTAATTTGTCCTATTGGTTGGAGTCAGTGATGGAGAAAAACAAAATTTCACAATTCATGTTTGTTATGTATATGAATCTGATCATTGTATATGTAGTGGAACATGAAAAAAAAAATGGCAAATGGACTACGTACTTAAGAATTCACATTGTTATAAATCCAATGCATGCATGGATTTGTTAAGTCCAGCTGTTAATGGCAAAAGATATTCATGCCAAAAATTGAAGAAAATATATTCAACCATTAATACAAATAACAAGAGATATGGAAACAAAACAATACGTATTCCAAAAGAGATTCGGTCTCTGACTCGAAGCTCAACACGGCATATTCATTACCGCACTGCAGTCTCCACCGATTCTCCTTCTACCTTCCCAGAGAGGTCTTCGACGCCTGAATAGAAAACCGGCTGACGTCTCATCACGTAAGCAATAGTATACCATCAAACGGCTTTGCCAATTAGCTTCATTAGGTTTTTGTGGTGGATCTGACCAGGGTCAAACCAACCTCCAAACACCACATGCTTGCATCAATATCATCCCTTTATTTATCACAGTTTGGTTCATCATATCTTACTTATTTCTCTTTTGTGTGTTTGTTTAAGGAACTGCTGTCCCTCAACACTATGGTGAAACAAACCTCCGAAGATCCTCTGCATCTAAGAGGTATTTTGAATTTACAAGTTATTTTTTTTATCAAAGATTAATTATTTACATCTTATTTAAATAAAGTTAATTTCCATTGTGGTGAGCTATCAATTTCCGTAAGAGAAAAAAGTATATGACTGTGCCTTTTAAATTGACGCAGGAAGCGGTAATGTAAATTTTATAAATTTAGACTTACTTTCTATTGTAAAACTAAAAATTTAAACTGATTTTTTTAATGAAAATTCTCATATATTACAACAAGGAAAGTGACAATGACAAATTAATTTTCAAAAATCCCAAAAAAACCTTAAAACCCTATACAACCGGAATTTTAACTCTGCCTTATTATCAATCTTGAATCAAAAACAATTTTATTATTCAAATATTAATTTAATACTTTAATCCAAAACTTTAATAAAACAAATATACAAGTTGTAAATGCACTCCATTGTTTCATCATTACAGGAGTTTGCACCTGTCTAAAATGCAATTTGTTTTTTTTACTTTTACAAAAATTGTTGTTCTTTCTTTGAAAATTCTTAAAACCGGAAAAGACTTCGTTTTGGATTTTATGATTCTTTGAAAATTCTTTAAAAATATGTTTAAAAAAAGAAGGCTTTGTTTTGTTAGAACCAAAGGTAGGTCAATTTCCAGCCCCCAAACTGTTAAAAAACGAAAATCAATTTTATCTCCTTTTGTTTTTATTTAGCCGAGCCTTCTGAGATGATTGAAATTTATATTTATGCCAAAGTTTAAGATAAAACGGAAATATGATTTTTATCTGTATATTGCCAAAACCTATATTTCATTTTAATATATTTTTCATTAGTCACATCTTATTAACCTATATTTCGTTTTAATATATTTTTCATTAGTCACATCTTATTGAATTTTATTTGTTTATAATATGTTTTAAAACGTACCAAAATAAAGGAAAATATTTTAATAAATAAGGAAATTATTAACTTACTTAACAATTAAAAACAAAAAAATGAAACTGATATATTTTAATCAAAATTCACATAACAAGGAAATTGACAAAGACAAATTATTTTCGGTAATTTAAGCTAGTTACCCGGTTTAAACTCTATGATTGACAAATATTAATTATTTGTAAACAAGGAAATGGAAGAGGGTACTTTCTTTGTTCCAATTTAATATAACTGTAACATATTTTGATGACAGTTTCTTCAGGCTTAACTAAAACTGAATTAAAATTTAATTGCAGCGTAAACTTCTGATAGATAAATTAAATAACCAATTTTTGGAAATCTGTTTTCCAGAAAAGGAATCCAAAGATTTGAAGAAGATTTGTTATTGTTTACTTATTAATATTTGTACCTTGAATAAAATAAAATAAAGATATGATGCTAATATTATAAATCCATTTCATATAAAAGTTGCTATATTTGAAATCACATGTCCCATTGCAACAGCTACATAAAATAAATAGAACAATGCTATATATATTTTGATGTAAATTTAGTTTAATTACTTAATTTAATAAATAAATTTTGTTATGTACTTTTATCTTATAATATTGTTTGTGTGGATAAATATATTTTCGTCCAAAATTGTGTAAAATTGTATTTCTTAAAAAAACTAGAAAATATTAGCAATTCAATTTGGCATTTCATTAGAGGTGTAATTTTGGATATATAATATCTCTACTATTTGGTTATTATTTGAATATATTAGATAACATTTACTTTTTCAATTCAACTAAGATATTTTTATTATACATATTAAAATTTTGATTACTTTTGTTATTTTCATATCGTTTGATTTTTGCCTTAGATTTGTATATATTTAGTAAGATTATGTATAATTTAATATATGTTTTAAGAGAATCAAACAGTAAAACTAAACTAAAGTGTTAATACCAGAAGATAGTTTCTTTTGTAAAGTTCTAAAAAATGTATGCCCTTAATTAAAATTGCATGTTTTACAGTGACATCTCACATGCAACACATTCTTCAAAGAATCCACCAACTTCAGGAAGGGATTTCAGTGCGCCATATCACGGTATGTATAAGAAGTGTTTGGGACATCCGAAAACACCAAACAGATAATACTCAAATTTACATCGGCTTCATGTGCTATGACCACCACGTAAGCCTTTATTAAAACTTTAACATATACATATATATGTATTTGGTTTAAACTACTCACTATTTACTTAATTGGTTCGGCACAACAAATTTTGTTCACATTCAGGGACAACTATTAGAAGGTTGACTCACCGGAAACATTCAGCCAAATGACCCAAAAAATTTAACCGAGGGAGATATATATGAATTTTCAGGATTTTCTGTCATACATAATTCACGACATCGAAAACTCACTCAGCTGCCGTATTACATTCAGATCGACCAAAACACAATTACATCGAAAGTTACAGACATCGGTCCAATATTTCCAGTTCACAATTTCTCTCCTCAGAATTACAAAAATCTATTGCGCTTAGCCACTACCCCTACCTACTTACCAGATAAGTAAGTCAGCTCAATATCAATTAAACAAACATGGATTTTTGTTCTAACTCAAAATCAATGTGTAGATGTCGTCGGGCAGATACTCATAATACAAAAAAGAAATCCATACCACCCAAAAGTCAATATTGATGCCACGATTGGTCTACGGCTGAACAGGTAAGTCTAACACAATAGGTAAACACGAAATCATAATTCTCCTCATACATACACCTCTATCTCAGGTCGACAATGGTTAAACTCATACTGTACGACAAGCAAGCAGCAGATTTTATCATCCTATAAAACAAGAAGAATAGAAAATTTAAAGTTGTCATCATCACAAGCATAATTCCTAAACTTTTCCAAAGTAAATAATTTTTTTAAACACATCAAAAAATAATACAGATCTAAATTTTTTTTTCCAACAGAACAATAATATCCAATATTTTCCGGGCAAACTACTACTCAGTTCATCACCAGCAACAAATTTCTACTTCAACAAATCAATTGATTACATAAAATATTTCAAAGGGCGATTAAGAGATCATGCAAAAGCATGCAGCAAAGAGTGACTTTAATTCATGCATCATTAGGATTATTATTCTCTTTCCCACACAATTTGATACCTAGGTTTATTTATATTTTTAACTATTTTATCATTGTTTTTTTTTTAATTTCTACTTCTCTACAAAAACTAAAACTAAACTTCTGTCTTTCAAACTTTTCTAATCAATTTAAATATATAGAGAATAAATTAAAAAACATAATCCGCGCGTACCGCGAACAACGGATCTAGTATAACATAACACGTGTTGCCATACGTTGCGCAGTTGCCCTCCGTAATATTTTTTAATTAGTGTAAATTTGTATTGAATTTTGAAAATGCCCTTGTTAAAAATTTAATTTTGAAATGTCGTAATAATGTTTTTTAGTTTTGTCCCGGATAACTATTGTTGCAGATCGGCCATTGTCTTTTTTTTTTGGTAAAAAAACTCTTTTACCTGTTCAAATCCGCCATTGTTTTTTTTTTTTTTTTTTTTTTTGGTAACTCTGGTATCTGGGCATTCCCAACTATCCCCGTAGGGGGTCCAGCGCTCCAACAGAAGGGATGTTAAATCCGCTGTGGCCGGGGCTCGAAGTCGTGATGGCGGACACCTCAGCCGAGGTTCCTTTACCACCAGACCACGAGGCCCGGTTCAGATCTGCCATTGTTGCATGCGCAATGCTAACCAAGCTTTCAAAGATGGTCTGAGAAATTTTAACTTTGAACAAAAATTTCCTAAAAACTAAAATACTTGTCAATTTTCAATAATGTTTGGATAACACTCATCAGCTTCTTCTCTTTTTAACCTCCTTTTCTTTCTTGTTTGCTCAAATGATTGTTCTTTTTTTATTCGGTGACATCTTTATATTATTGTAAAAAGTGATGTTACAACAATTAATTTCATTTGCGTACAAATAAATAACAACTACTTGCATTTTATAACAAAACTTGAATATAAAATATTTGGAAAAGGTAAAAGAACAAGAATAAAAAGGGGTTAGTTGTCTCATTGCTCCAAATTGGTTCATTATTTCACTAACCGTGTAGAGAATATATATCTAAAATATGTAATCTATACTATTAAAAAGAGAAGTCATGACTTGTTTCATGTATGATATTTTAAATGGACCATCCCTAGAAAGTTGCTTACATTATTTTTTTGTATTTTCATAACAATATCCTAACGAGATATTTAATTATCATTTTATTTCATCAAAATATTATTAATAATGGATCATTCCTTAAAATTTTATCAAATTTTACATGAATTAATTATAATATTTATATTTTTAATTGAATAACAATAAATATTTTTTAAGAAAGTTCTGAAAATCTTTTTAAAATATTTTCGGAATAAATTTAAATTCTATATCCAAAAGTAATTAATTTTAATTTTAGTTATAATAAACTATAATTAGAAATTAAAATTTATTTTATTTTTTATTTATATATGAAATGTAAAATTATATAAAGTATTATAATTATATATTCACTGATAATAACAATCTAAACTGATTAATTTTCAAAAATAAAATTTACAAAGACTTTGTTAGAAATATTCATTTCTATTTCAAATTAAAAGAAGATATTTTATCCAACTTAATGTATTTCTCAAATATGATATTTACTACAAACATATTTTGAAGTACAATGTATTATAGGTTTTTTTTAAAAGAAATTCTTTACAGTATCTCATAAAATATATTTTCTACTGTATAGATCCAATTTAATTTGCTTTCATATAAATTTAAAATAAAAAAGTATGTAAAGTAATATTGTTACATAATAAAGTTTCCAAAATAATTTTTGTTACAAAAATATAAAATTTATAATAATAATATATAAGCCACGTAAACATAGCTATTATAAAATTACATAATATATAACACTAAATTACGTTAAGTTATTGATAAATTTTGTTATATAAACTAAAACATTTTAGTATATAAATAAAAAAAACTTGCACGGTTGCGCGGATCAAGATCTAGTCTTTTATTAAAAGAAAATAAGAAAGGGAGCAGGAATACTTTGATGGCTACGATTTGATGGCTCAATAGAAAAAAAATGCGTACGTACAATATAATTTTTATGAAATAATATTTGAGATATTTTAGAAAATTAATTTTAAACTTAAATTTTGTTACAGTTAATTTTTAATAAAATAATATTTTATTAAATTCATACATCTTATAAAATCATAATATAAATTAATATTATTAATTTATAGAGATTTTAGGTTCTATGAACCAAACTAATCAATATACTTTTAAATTCTAATAGTTATTTAAGCAAATATACTTTATAAAATGGGCCCTTAATTAATTCTTCAAAAAGTACGCCGTTGGCCTTTTTCGTCAACTACAGACGGCCCTGGTTACAGTCATGTGGAAACCTTTGTTTAATTGAAAAAGGCTTAGTGCGGAACCCTTTGTTCGTCTCTATCTTCTTAATTACGCAGCTTCTTGTGTACTGTGTACAGTATGAAGTTTGAAACACTGTCATCATCACGACTGTTGGTTGCATCTTATTAACCTCAGAATCAGTCAAACATACTCTTTCTTGGACAATAAGATAATAACAAGGTCAGAAACAGTTCTTCGGGTAACAAATTGTTGGACCGTGTTCGATCACAAGTTTATGAAAGATCCACTGCACACGTACCGCATCTAGTTGGAAGAAGTGTGATTCACGAAATACCATGCCACGTAACATTAGACCATGATTATCGCGGGTTCTTAAGTTTTATATTTTTATTTTTTTTTCTAAAAAAAAAAAAAACCAATCGCATGGGCCCGCAAACAGTGTCAAAACCTTCCAATTACTGATCCTTATTTGGTGATTTTGGAAGTGATTTTGGAAGTGATTTTTAAATTTTTATGGGATCTACACCGTCAGTGGAACCCACATTTTGTCAAAAAAATATTCCTAAGAACTTTGGGATGTTCATGTTCTTAGTCATGGGAACAAAACTAACGGGTTTACCAACTCTATTGATAGCATGGATGCACCGGAGAGTTTTGTCAGAGTAATGAGGATTATTACAACACAAAGGACGTAGAATTGTATGGATCACCAGACGAAAGAAGTATATACTGATCTGGACATCATGTAGTTCTATAGAAACCCTTCTTTGAACATTTGACGAGAGGACGATAAATTTTAAAGACAAATTTCAATCTTTAGTTTTCGCTCTTAAGCAGCTACCGTATAATCAAATTCATTGGATACCCTTTTAGTCAATAAAGCTTGACTTTATGATACTTTTGCTCTCCATCCAGTCTCGTGTTTATACTGACTAAAACGTCATAGAAGAAACGAGAAAGTCACCTCCTCTTGTCTTATCGCATATTTCATCGTTATTTATTTCGGATTGTATTATCTCCTAGAACCTACTCTCTGAAGTCAGTACATTGAAGCTCATTCCTAGGGCTGGGCAAATAAACTGAACCCGAAAATCCGAACCGAACCCGATCCGATAAAAATGAATCTGAACCGATCCGAACCCGACATAAATACCGAATGGATCTTGTTTTATGGTATTTCGGATTATGGATATTATCCGAACCGAACCCGAAATTAAATGGATATCCGATAGAACCCGAAACATTCAAAATGCCAAAAAAGAACTTGTACCAAACATGATCTTAATTCCTGATATGTAGCTAAAATACACTAAGATATTATTAAACATCTACAATAACTATCTACTACTTGAAGGTTGATGGTTGAAAGTGGCGGTTGAGGCATGAAATTTTTAGATTTTGGTTTTATTTTCATTGAATAATTTTTTATTTCATGAGAACTTAATTTTTCGTTTTATGATTTCATTTATTTGTTTTCTTTCTATAGATAACAACGTATACCTTTCGTTTGACTTTGAATGATCATGTTTGATGTTTTTTTCTTATTTCTGAATCGATTTTACTTATGTTTTGGTTACAAAATAGGTACAAATCAAGTACTTTAAACCCGAAGAACCGATTTTACTTATGTTTTGGTTACAAAATATGTATAAATCAAGTACTTTAAAATCGAAGAACCGGTTGGAACCCAAAACCCGAAAGTACACCGGGTTGTACCGGTTCTTTGAAGATTTACTAACCCCGATCCGAACCCGATAAAACCCGAACCGGTCCCGAACCGAATTTTTATATAATCCGAATGGGGCTGATTTTTGATAAACCCGAAAAACCGAGACCCGATTGGATAAAACCGAAATCCGATTGGGACCCCGAATGCCCAGGCCTACTCATTCCACATAAACATCTGTAAATTACTTTCAAACACAAATTAATCACATTATTAATATAAGGAAACTTCATAAATCATATTAATTATCATAAAGCTATTTAAATCTTAAAAGTTCAGAAACCAGAATCTGGCTTTTAAAATGAGTATTAAAACTTTTTTAGGGGAAATAGCAAACTCTAAAAATCGTCTACTTTTTTTTGACAAAATTAGTTAAAGTTCTAGTGATATGTCAAACTATACAAATTTGGGTACAGAATAACCTTTTTAATTGTTGACAAAAATCTATTGTAATTTTGTGACTTAGGAAAGCTAATTGAAATAATGTCATATCAGTCAACTTTAAGAAATATGATCTTAATTTTTGTTGAAAAGGATAATTGTTTTTCATGCCATCATGACATCATTCATGCATTTATAAGTAGTTGTTTCCAACCTTTAGCACTTTAAAATAATTGAATTGAAATGTGAGAATATGTTAGATATGTTAATGATGCCTTGATGATTAGATGTACCATAGCAAACGAAAAAATAATTGCATCTAAAAGGTAAAAATAAATAAACAAAACAAAAGGACATGTAAAATCTAAAATGGAACAAACATAGACTTATTTTTAAGACACCAACATAAACTTATGGAAAGTACCTTTAACGGAAACGACAGGAGAAATATAAAATTATTACATGGTAGTATTTGCATGAATAAAACTAAATATCTCTTGGATGGAACTTGCAATGTCTTCTGCAGTAAACCTCGTCTCACTTGTAATCTGCACGTGTTTATACTTACCTGATGTTAGCTTTTTGCGGTTACTATATACTTTATAACAATACCGATTCGTAATACATACGTATCTTCTTTGTAACGATCCTTTATGATTTTCTCTTTTCTGTGTAGAGGGAAACCAAACCTGTAGCTAGGTGTTGCTGTAAAGTTTTTCCTTTTAAACTTTGTACTACCTTAATTTTTATTTAATAAAATTTGGAATTATACCATAAATTTAAATAAAGCATGCTTATAATGACAAAGCTATATGTAATACATATTATCTAATTGTAATTGTGTTATGTATATATGGCTCTTGCCTATTTAGTAAACCCATGCTAATCACTAGACTATTACTTTTTATCTCATAGCTTACTAGAATATGCATATTTATATTAAATCTATCCAAACATATGGGTAAAAAAACTTTATATGTACGATGTACTATATATAAACTCCTATAATTATAATGTAAGAAAGTAAAACTTGCCTTGACATTGAAGGAATAGAGGACAGTTTGTTCCATGGTAGTGATGTTAGTGTGAAGGATAGAGAGATGAAGATCCTCCAAAGCAGCGATAGTCTTAATGAGTTGTCCTGGTCTTCTTCTTGAAAGTATCTTGATCATAGCGTCAAACCCTAGCAGCTTCACCTCCACATCAGCCAAGCACGACTTGTTCTCCGCTGTTTCTTCCCGGATCCCTCCTCCTCCACCCTCTAGTTCAGTTACATTTCCGGTACTAATTAGCGGGTTAGCAACCGAAGTTATTGGTGAAGAAGAAGTCATTGTCGTGGTCATGTCCCCAATTTGCCTATTACCGGTTTCTCCGAGGATTCTCCGACGCTTTTGTGACTCCAGGCATTGTAGGAGTTGCTCCAGCTCTCTCACAAACTCTATTGCTCCACCTATGATCGACGCTTGATCTCCCTATTAAATACATGCATAGTAAAAAAGAATGTTTTCAGACAGTCCTAATTATATATATACACATGAATATAGTCACATAAAAGAATTATATGCGTAATCATACCCTTTGAACGTAGGATCCAGGCATAAGAGACCTAAGGACACGAAGATGCTCGTTCATTTGCTTCCGACGGTTCCTCTCGACCGCTATGTGAGTCATTCTTTGGCTTTCTACTTCTTCGCTGGTCTTGCTTGTTCTTGCTCTCTTCTTCTTGCTCTTCACCTCCTTTGTCGTATCATTCTTGTTTTCTCTATCTCCTTCTTCTTCTCCTCCAATAAAACGGAGTTGCACCGAATTGTTATCGTTTTCCTCGTCTTGATTCCCCTTTTCTTCAAGAAACACGTTGCCTATGTTTTCTTCACAGTCACCTCCTTCTTGAGACATGAGATTATGGGTTTGGTTATGGTTATGGTCCTTTATCTTATCATTCAAGACTGGAAACTTCAAGAAATAAACAGGGTCCATCCCGGTTTCTTGATCGTCTTGGTTTCTGGTCTGGTTTAACGCCAGTTTCGGACCAAAGTCTGCAAACTGCATCACTTCTGCGAAGCTCATTTTATCAAAAGTAGGTGTCGTTGCGCCAAAGCCTGAAGGAGACAGTTGATGCTGCTGCGGCATCGATTGCTTTTGTTGTTGAAGGTTTCTGTTGAACATATAGTCTATCATACCGGAGTTGTTATCGTCGTTACCGCCTGAGGATTCACCTAAGAAGTTCGGTGCCTGCAAGAAACCGTATAATTATTATTTATATATACACACATATATAGTCGAAGAAATAAATTATTAAGATATGGAGAGAAAACGTACGTACCGAGTAATCTTTATCCATTTGATCACAGAGCTTCTTGGCCTGATAACAACAATCCATGAGCGTCACAGTCAGTTGTAAACATATATGTGAATCAAAATCCCGCGTAGTTATGCATATATATACATGTATGTCTCCATAGCTGTTTTTGGAATTGGAGACATACAAAAAAACCTAGGCAAAATACATATTCCACCACATGCATATATGTCTTATCCACAGTATTTTATCAAGCTGAGTTATGAAAAATAAATAAGCGAATGATGAAATATAAGAGGGCTTACCTTGTATGATTTACTAGGGTTTACGAGAGATGTATAAAAGACATGCAAAAGTAGCAGAAGATGGACAAGAAATATGTATATTGAGCCGTCACGGTTGAGCAACCCCTACCAAGCTCTCATATATATATATATACACACGCATATATATATACATAATACAAAGAGAGAGGACCAACATATGCGTACATATGGTATATATAGCAAGAGGTATTAAGAAATCCTAACTGTACGTATATCCTCATTACTTTGTTTGTATAAGAGTAACTTAGGAATCATTAATGCATATTTAATAGAGGGTGGATCTTCACACAAATCATTTGACAATAATTAAGTCCACTTAATTAGATACATAAAAGTCTGTACTATCGTTGTCCGTTATCTTCAAAGATGCGATGTACCGAAGAATGTACATGTATTAGTCCTAAGTAATATTATAGCATGAGGTAAATCATCGTTCTTAAAAAAAAACATATTACATTACATTATATATTTTCCCCCTAACAAACCTATTTTTTGAAAAAAACTAACAGAATTCTGGATCTTGGCTTTTTTTTTGTTATGTATAAAGAAATTAAAATTGACCACTATTAAAAAGCTCTGGTATGGTTACAGATTTATCAATTGTTTCGTATATTTTAAAAAAATTAGTTCTGAAAACCTAAAAATAAATGTATTATGAATTTTTTGTGTTTTTTCGTGTGCTTATTTTAAGTTTGGAGACCTATTCAAATATAGTTTTCTATCAAAACCAAATTCAAAATTGGGATTGAGTTCAATTAACTACAGAAAATGAGAATTAGTCAAATGATAAATTATTGAGTATTCCAAATCATATCTTGTTTTTGTAATAAATACTATTTATATATTTGTTTTTTTATTTTTTTCTTAAATGTAAGAATGAGAGGAGCCATAGAATAGAGAAAAGTAGTAATGTGAAACACACGTGTATCACCTCTCTATCTTTTGAACCGTTAAAGAGTAGGATAAGCTCCAGAGTTCACAAGCAAGCCAAACCATTCCTCTTTTCTACCGCTTTTTCGTGAACTTAATCAAATCTCCATACGCGTCTCCTCTTTTATTTATATCAGTTCAGATTGAATTACTCATGTTATCTGTGTCCAGTACATTAATTTTTCCTTTTTATTTTCACGAAAATGACATATGCTATTATTGTGTGTGTGTTTTTGACGACATGTGAATTTTGTTTATTTTATTTTCTGTCGTCACCAGACATGTGAATTTTAATAAGGACAAGGTTGGATTAATAATACGTAAGATTAAGAACATGGTTCAAATAGTAATTTAATCACTGAAATTTTATTTTTCTTGGATGCCATTACACGTCCAATAAATAACTAAGCGCCATGCGTAGGAAAAATTGGTAACCATTGAGAAGACATTGTGAATGAAAAATAAAACTATAATATAAATGAAGAAAAATATTTGTAACTTATTTTTCATTCCCACATTTGATAAAAATGATTTTGTTCTATAAATCCTTATAACTAGAAAATGCGAAAGAAATTACTTTTTTTTTTTATAAATAGAGAAAATTTTATAAAAAAAGAATAAATCTTGTAAAGTTGTTAATATAAAACTTGTAAGAGCAACCTTATTGGTTGATTCTTGAATTTGGATATTTCTAACCAAAAATATTACTAGTTTAATTTGTTTTTATTTAAAATTTAATTTTTGTTTTATTTTTTTTAAAGTAAATCTAATGGGAGAAAGACAAGTGGCAATATCGACTTCTAATAAATGTGTCAGAATTTCTCGCAGACAAACTTCTTCCATTTCTTTCTCGTTTTCTTTTTATTTTTTTATTTTTCTTTTAACCCTAGATATCCACTACCATACTTCATTGGATCTGCTCTAACATCTATATTTTTCTTCTAAAAGTTCTCATTTATAATTTATTCTTACCAGAAATTATATCTTTGTAACATAGGCAGGTATTTAAAAAGAATTCATTTTTAATATTCACTTATTGTATTATTTTTTAGAATATTATCTGAAATCCAACTTTTTTTCTTGAATACCAACTTTTAAAAATTCCACTTTATTGGAAAATAAGAATTTTGTCAATAAAAGCTATCAAATCAGATTTGTGAGTTTTGAAAGATAATTTATAGTTAAAATATTGAATTAAATTGCCACCTCCTAAGATGAAACTGAAAAAAAAAATCTTTATTCACTTTTAAAAGAATAAAATAAAAAAATGAAACAAAAGAATAAAATCATTATTTGAAAATCATTTTAAATTTTATATATTTTCTATAAATTTTATCATTTATTTTTTTAACTAAACAAATATTTTCAGATACCCTAACACTACAAGAAAACAGCGGTATTCTAACGGACATTCCGACGGAAAATGAAATCCTCGGAATATCCCGAGGAATTTCCGAGGATATTCCGAGGAAACACAAAATTTGGTTTCCTCGGAATTTCCTCGGAATATACCGACGGAATTCCGAGGAAATATTAATCCGTCGGAATATTCTTATGGAATACCGAGGAAAAACGTATTCCTCGGAAAAAACCGATGAATTCCGAGGATATATTATAGCCGTTAGAAAGCCGTTGGGGGATTTTAAAAATTCCGAGGAAATTCCGACGAACTAGCTGTTTCCGTCGGAATTCCGTCGGAATTTCCTCGGTCTGTCGGCAAGATTTCAACTATAAATAGAAGCACCCCTCTTCCTCTTCATTCACTTCGTACCTTCATATCTTCATACAAGCACCCCTTTTACACACGAATTTGATTCATAAAAAACATGTCTTCTTCAAATTATTTTCGTTCTTGGATCGATCGACCTCATTTGGATCCGAACACGAGATTGCTTACGGAAGAATACCAACGAGATATAACCGAATTCATGGGGTTAGTTCACCGAAAATCGGAAGCAAAAACAGGTATGTTAAGATGTCCTTGCTCTAATTGTAAAAATAGAAAGGTTATTAAAGAGTGGGATGTTTGGACTCATCTATATTTGAGTGGGTTTACACGAAGTTACAAAATTTGGTATCATCATGGGGAAACTGATTATGAATACGGTAGTACTAGCGAACCTCAGCCAGCGGTTAGATTAGAAGAACCAATTAGAACGGATGTAGATTATGGTGTAGGTACTGAGCAGATGGTAAATGATCATTTTAGAGGGGAAGATTTACCCAATGCACAAGCTAGGAGATTTTATGATATGTTGGATGCTGGAAAGCAACCATTGTACGAAGGTTGCAGAGATGGTCATTCAGCTTTATCATCTGCTACAAGATTGATGGGCATTAAAACAGATTATAATTTGGCTGAAGACTGTGTGGATGCGATTGCTGATTTTGTAAAAGGTATTCTACCCGAGGATAATGTAGCTCCTGGTTCATACTACGAAGTTCAGAAACTCGTAGCTGGTCTTGGTTTATCGTGTCAGGTAATAGATGTAAGCAGCGACAACTGCATGATTTATTGGATGGCAGATGAACAGCGGGTTATATGCAAATTTTGTGGAAAGCCTCGTTATAAAGATACGAGTGGAAGAGTTCCACTGCCATATAAAAGGATGTGGTATTTGCCTTTGACGGAAAGGTTGCAGAGGTTGTATCTGTCTGAACGCACAGCGCAACCAATGAGATGGCATGCGGAGCACTCAACAGATGGTGAGATCAGACATCCTTCAGATGCAAAAGCGTGGAAGCATTTCCAATCAAAGTATCCCGACTTTGCGTATGGGAGAAGAAATGTCTACCTTGGATTATGTACTGATGGTTTCAGCCCGTTTGGCAAGAGTGGAAGACAGTATTCTCTATGGCCAGTCATTCTTACACCATACAACCTACCCCCAAACTTGTGCTTGCGACGAGAGTTTTTGTTTCTCTCGATTCTCGTTCCCGGACCAGAGCATCCTAAGAGATCACTTGATGTGTTTCTTCAGCCACTAATATATGAGTTGCAACAACTATGGGCTCAAGGTGCTGAAACATACGATGTTTCGTTTAAAGAAAACTTTCAAATGCGGGCAGAACTAATGTGGACGATAAGTGATTTTCCAGCATATGGTATGTTATCTGGATGGACAACGCATGGAAGGCTATCATGTCCATATTGTCAAGATAACACTGATGCTTTCCAACTAAAACACGGAAGGAAAACGTGTTGGTTTGACTGTCACAGGAGATTCCTACCACCTGATCATCCATATCGTAGGAGTAGGAATTTGTTTACGAAGAACAAGAGAGTGTTTGACAGTCCACCTCCGGAAATTTGTGGAAAAGATTTAAAGACACAACTAAGAGATTTTGGTGCAGAAAGGACGCCAGACGTCGGAGGACATGAGCGTTTTCCGGTAGATGTTGTTGGAGACCTACATATTTTGGTGCATATGTGGTTTCGTCAGTTTGCGGTAAGTATTCTAATTTTTTACTTATATTTTTAATCTTTAATATAAATTTTCTACTAATTGTGTTTTTTTTTCAGCAAGAATTCAACTGGAATTCCGATGAGACGCTCTTTATCTATCACAACTTCGTCCATAAAGTCATGGACAACTATGGGAAGCAGATCCACGAGTGGAAGAAGAAGTGGGAAATCAACAAGGTTTGTTTTTAATTTATTAAACAATTTTTTAATTTATTAAACTATTTTTTTATTTATTAAACTATTTTCTTTTTTTTATTAAAATGTCCCAAAGTCGATAAACAACACGGTCTGGACAGAGTTGTGTGCGCATTGGGATAAGGAAGAGACGAAAGAAACTTCTTCCACCAACTCCACCAACCGCAGGAGCGACCGTAAAGGGAAGGGCGTCTTCAAGCATAACTTGGGTGCTCAATCTATTGCCTCTCTGGGAGATCGCATGGTAAGTTCTGTCGCTTTTTCTTCAATTATTTAAGTTTTGAAATTTTATTTTTTGTGCATTTCTTCTAATTTCTAATGTTTCTTTAATTTATGTTTTTTTCAAGGCAGAAAAAAATGATGGCGAGCCAGTTGATGATCTCGCCCTAATGAAGAGGGCGTATACCAACAAGAAGACCGGCCAGATTGATGACGGTCTTGTGAGGGAAGTGGTGAGCCTGGTCCAAACTCAGGTGCAAGACGAAGTGTCTCAGCTTCAAACCGAGGATGACGATTCGACGGCTTCGACCAACTTGTCCCGGTTTCGAATCAACGAAATCGTTGAATCCGTAAGTTCTTTTTTTTTTAAGTTCAATTCATTTATTTCTTGATTTAAATTTGGCTATTTTCTATTTCAGTCGGTTCCAAAGAAGAAGGGACGTTTGGTCGGTTTGGGTCGTCGCACCCGGTCGGTTCCTCCTTCTTCTGCACTACCGCCCTTTGTTGATCCAGAAGTACTAACGGCTCAGTTGAAGGACAAGGATGATCGCATATCTTTGTTGGAGACCCAGATGGCGGCTCAACAGGCGGGCTATGAGGCACAGAGGAGGCTGAACCAGCAAATGATGGAGATGATGCAGAGGATGTACCCGAACGAAGTGTTTCCGAACGTGCCAGACCCGTAGTTTTTTTTTTCTCAAAAACTCGGAATGTTTTATTTTTATTTGTACAACTTTGAATATTACCTAATATGTTTTCAATTTTAATTTTAATTTTATATTTTCGAATTTAAATTTCAAAAATTTTATTTTTTAAAATTTTTTTTTTTTTTAAATTCCGAGGAAATGAACTCTCGGAATATACCGAGGGACATGTTCCTTGGAATATATACCGAGGGACTCATTCCTCGGAATATTCCGAGGGAATCGTTCCTTGGAAATTCTCGATGAAAATTCCGAGGAACATTTCGTCGGAACTTCCGAGGATTGGACTATCGGAAAGTCCATCGAAATATCCCGAGGAAGTTCTCCCTCGGTATTCTCCGAGGAGCTTTCCGACGAACTGGTGGTCCTCAGAGTTTCTTCGGAAATTTGTTTCCTCGGAATTTCGTCAGAAATTTGTTTCCTCGGAATTCCGTCGGAAATTTCCGAGGAAATTGCGAAGAAAAATGAATTTCCGAGGAGTTATTTCCGAGGATTTGTTTCGTCGGTATGTCGTCGGAATAACGTTATTCCGATGACATACCGACGATTTTTTTCCCTCAGTATGTCGCTGTTTTCTTGTAGTGTAATTGTTTTTTTCAAATAACCTTAAAAGTTGTAACAATAATTATAAAAATTTCACTTGAATCTCAGATTTCTTTTCTTGAACTTTCTTTATTGTATACTTTATATTACCTTTCCGTATTAAAATTCCAAATGCTCAAATTAGTAATATAGCAATGTATGTATATCATGCATATAAAACCAGAAATAACTTATTCTCAGAAAAAAACCCAGAAATTATATATATTTATGAATGTTTAAATATGTATTTTTGGGAAACATATGTTTAAATAATTATATTATGATGTAAGGTGCAAAACAATATTCTCATCATATTGTGTTTCTGTGGTAATTTTTATATTTTATTTTTACCTTCAAATAATTCAAAGTATATATTGTTTGAGTGGAATTTAATCCCTTTTCACCTGAAATCATGTAAACGTTTTCATTGCCAACATAACACGTACGCGCTTTAATTTTATGTATATTAAATTTTGACTGTAGATTTGAATTATAAACAAACAACTCAAAATAATTTTTACTTAATTTTTATGAACCGAAACATACATAAAACATATAATTTATATAAAAATATGTAAATTGTCATATATATACGATGATAGATATACGGTAATATATTTATAGAGTGGAAAATGTTACCGACATATATTAACTACGCATCACTCTTTTGCTTTAAGATAGTTATAAAATGTTATAAACAAAAAGTTTTATATTCTCTTTTATTTCCTTTTATTTTTTTTTTCAATGACGACTTTTTCTGTCACCTTTCCTCCCTTTTCTACTTTTGTTACTTTCACTTTCTTTCTTTTATTCTGTATGCATAATATACACCTAAATAATATTGTTCCAATACATATAACGTATGGTTGGTGTAATAACAACAAATATTTTGGGTTAGTCCCCCCGTTAGTCACTCTTTACTTCTTTAGAAATTACATATACTTTGGTTAATAACCGACATTTACATTAATATGGAAAGGTTCCTCAGCTACTTTAGTACTAAATAAATAAACTTATAATATATAATTTGAAATACAAAGACAGTGACAAATTAATTTGGATATGAAACTAAAGAATTTTTTTATCTGTATATCTTTATAAACTAAAAGTTATATCATTTACAAATTTAAGGATTTCTAGATAATTTCTATTAAAAATTATAAGCTTTTATCTATAAGGCATCTCATATCACCTAGTAAAATTATGTTTTCTGAGGTATATAAATAAAACTAAAGCTAAAAATATTATCAACGTACCAATCATATATCTATCAATTTTTTCTTTTACGTTTTATATCAATACCTACTATTTTCTTGTGTATATATTCATTAGATTAAGATTCATAACAAATAAAAATATAAATGTTTATAATAGATAAGAAAGTATAAGAACTACTAGATATGATTTAGTTAACCAAATTATTGACAAATAACATGAAAAATTAAAATAAAATAATATGTATCGCAAATCAGATTTTTTTAAATAATCACAAAAGTAAGAAAATTAACATTATTACGAGAGTGTATAAATTGTTTATAAGAGTATACAAATTGTATTACACAGAACTTAACAAAATTTTACTTCTTCGAAAATTATAAAAGTTTTAAAATCATTTCTTAATATTTATAAATCATTATTAAAATTATAAAATTGTCAACCATTTTATTAATTATCACGTAAGTAACATTATTACAGGGTTTATAAATTATTTCTAAGAGTAAATAAAATCCTAGTACACCTAACTTAATGAATATTTATTATAAATAAAACTATAAAATTAATCCTTATAAATTTTTATAAATAATTTATAAGAGTTTATAAAATATCATCTATAAGAGTTAATAAATCACTTAAGAGAGTTTTTGTCAACATTTAAGAGAGTTTAAATTCAAATAAATGTACATTTGTTAGATTTTATAAATCATATAAACTATATTACATATAGCTTAATAACTCCACACATGTGTAGAATTTATAAGTGCGTATAATTATTTATAGAAGTTCATAAATCATATATAAATTTTAATAAATCATTTTTAAAAGTATATATATATATATATAGTTACGTAAATATGTATTTATATGAATTTATAAATTAGATAAAACTGTAGTACACAGCTTAATATCCCATGTAAAATTAAAATTGTTCAAAAGAACAATCTCAAATGTCTCTATCAAATATTTTAATACTCCAATTCTTTCTCAATTATCCAAGAATCAGAGAAAAATACAGAGACAAGAATTTCATGGCACACAAGAATACTCCAATTTCCGACTTCAGTGAAAAATCAACTAATGTCGAAGTTTGGGTAAAGATAGTACGAGTATGGTAAACTACAAGTCAGCTTAATCTGAAAGAAAAACATCTTATTCTTGGTGAACCAAATGTAAATTCTAAGTTATATTTATTTGTTGTTTTATCGTACTAGAAATTTTGTTTAAGTTCCATGGAAAAATTAGGGTTGTAAAATCGAAGTAAGAATTTTTTATAATTTAGTGGAGAATCACTACTTTGACTATTTAGATGAAGACGGATGGAGGACTTTCCGGCGATTTGAAGTTACACCAAGTGTTGGATTGAGAATGAATACTCCTCGCCGATTCCACATCGATTTAGTCAAACGTAGTCAAATATTTTATAGATTTTCACTTATTGAAAACCTATGTTTGAACGTTTTCCATTCCAACGAGTTCTCTAAAGGAATGTTGACAACACTTATACGTCTGGTATGTATTCTCAGTTTATTTACAAGGAATGAATATGTTATGTTTAAGTAATTTAACATCCCAAGTTGCTCAAATTTTGTAGACGTCGTTGGATGGGTTACTACGTTAGGATATTTAACTCTCTCTCTTTGGATGATTCTTATGAGAAGATATTTCGTGAACATGTGTCTAAAATTGATTTTAAGATGAAACTCATATGTTCATAAAACTTGGATTTAAAATTCAAAGTCATCCTCTATGTATGTCACCAACACTACTATTTAGGTTCTGATCGGTAAGAGCTGTAGCTTTAAAATTTTTGCTGTAGAAAAAAATCTGTAAACTTTTTGTTGTGGTTTTAGATTTTATTGCTGTAGAATTTTATGGAAAGCACTAAAAAATTGCTTTGGATATTTGGCTCTGCAGAGCACTTGTACAACTGTAGGTTATTTCAAAAGCTGTGGTTTCAAAAAAAAATTTAAAGCTTGATTGCTTTGAATTTGGTGCTTTAAAAATAAATAGGACTGTGGACAGCACTTACAGCAACTACCAATCACCCTCTTAGTGGGTGTGAATTGGAATGCGAAGCTTCATGAGAGATTTTCCAAGATTTTGATCTGAAAAGTTGGAGGTTGACTAAGTACCATAAAATGTTCTTAGCTTTGCGTTTTTGGCGAATCAATTACATGGAGCAAGGCGAAATTTTTATGCATTTTAATATTAATGACTTCATTTGTGGCTATACTTTAACAGATTTACATTGTTGGCAATTTTCAAGAAAAGTCAAGATCACAAACTAAAGACTGTGTGTTAAATTCATCTTCGATCCACTATAGATTTAATAGTGATGTTATAATTATATTTTACAAACAAGGCGCAGAATAAACATTATATATAAAAATTATTTAATATATTAAAGGTCAGCAACTATTAAATATATAATTAAATTGATGCGTACATATAAATCAATTTTTTAATCTAAAAATATTTTTTTTAATATTTGATAGGATATGTAATTAAATTTAAATGATACTAACATACATAGTATATTTTAGTATATTTTTAATATTAATGTCTATTAAATGATGATTTGTACTCATATAGTTTTTTTGATCATTTGTATCTTTTATAGAAAAATAAATAAATTACTGATAACAAAATTTTCATTGTGAGATTAATAGTTTTAATAATTTATAATTTAAAAAAAAAATAAGTTGTCAATGTTAGTTCAAAACTTTCACCAAAAAAATGTTCAAATAAATTTTGAAACTAAAAGATTTATGTACTTTATATGGTTTATAGTTTAATTTAAAAGGATATATATATATATATATATATATTAATCTTAATAATTAATTAAATTATACTTTTTACTTATATAATTTTGTAATCATTTGAATGTGAGACTTTTAACAGTTTTAGTAATTTATAGTCGTTTTTAAAAATTCAAAATATAACATATACAGAAAAATCTAATTTTTTTATTATATGGTTATTGTGGTTGTTTAATTTATTTAATAGTTTAATATTAAACAAATATGATAGAAGATACAATAATTTTTATCAAATCTTTATTATTCAAAATCATTAATTGCCATATATACTTTAGCCACATTAGACAATTACGTAAATTTTATTTAAGGAAATAATAAATTACATTAATAATGAATTTATTGTTAGTTTAATAAAAAATTTATTATATAATTAGATGGACCAACATATTTCTCTAATGATTCTAAGAATCATTCTAGTGATGACTACAAAAAGAAATTGTAATGTTTCTCAAATAATATATATGTGATATTATTAGAAGTATTAATATACATAATATTTTAGATAAATATATTGATGCTTCTGATATTTTCGAATACGAGTAAAATTTTGATTCAGTTTGGTTCAGATCTGGTTCATCAAATACAGGAAATAAGGTGTCGTTCTGATATTTATGTCAGATTGGATTCGGTTTAACACCTTAAAATTTGTATCGGACCCGGCTTAGAACTTTGATCTAGGTAGTTTGCTCAGACTTATCATTGAACATAGAAGAGTACGTTGTTTAATAAATCATAAGAGATAATGTTGTCAATCAAAGGTTTTCTTTTGAGAGTTTTTTTATAGAAAATAATAAGAGTGTATATGTCATTTCCCATTAAAATTGTATTTCAAACTATTTTTGTAGTTGCAGTTTTGTAAACTTCTAAAGAAAAGGTCATATCTTACTAAACTTTCAAAAAAAAAAAAAATATATATATATTCTTATTCTAAAAATGGAAAACATTTATATTTCAAAAAGGAAAACCTACAAACTATCTTATATTTGAGACAGAGGAGTACTATTTTCTCAGAAAATAGAATTTACTATATAAAATTTACTAAGGAAGGTAATCATGCCATAAATCATTGTAATACTACATTTTTTTTCTAAAGTTGAAAAGAAATCAATTAAAGCTCCAATATATTGCTAACTTTAGTTCACATCTAAGGGCATGATTGCTTTTGCTGCTACCACCTGAAAATGCAGTTTTTGCGGTTGGTAACGGGTGTTGATGTTTTGCAACAATATCATAAAACACTATAAATCGTTTCAAACCGCTCTAAACCTCTTAAATTCAAAAAAATGGTTTAATCTAACGTTTGCGGGAGAGCAAAATATTGTTTTTAAAACTACATAAATATAAAAAGAAAAATATTCAATTAAAATGTTAAATTGAAGTGATAGAAATACTAAATTTTATATATTATATTTTAATTCGTAGTGTAAAAATTTAAAACAAAACTATTTTCTATATTTTAAAAAAAAATAATAGTATAATTTTATAAATATATTTTCTATATTTATTATAGTAATATTTTTTTTGATATTTTATAATTTTATAATATAAATATTGTTACTTATTATTTAACCATTGTTGCATTTGGGAGTTAACCAGTCATAAATATTTCGTAAATGCAACAATTTTTAACTGTCGTATCCGTCGTACAAATCTCTTAATAATGCTTAAAATCACAACCATCCGCATCCGCAAACACCCGCAACCGCTACGGTTACACTATCCAGGCCCTAAGTAAAGATTGGTTATTTATATTTCAGTGATACTTATAGCTTTAAATCCATTCATTTGATAATTCAAAGAAATAAATATTATAATCAAGCATGGGTTTTCATTGTTGTACTGATATGAAAAGGGAAACTCTAATAAGATTTTTGTATTAACTGGCAGTTCAGAAATCCCAAAACTTCTTGGTTCAAAAATAGAAATATATTTTTTCAACATGTAAAATTCTTTTTAACAAAGAAAATATTCACGCTTAGTTAAGATCCACAAAATAAACCAAATAATTGAAGTCTGGTGGCAAGGGCTAATTCGGGGCATGACGTAAATTCATCTGTTTTGAATTTGATTCCAACTGAGAACAAAGTTGTTCTTATTTCATCAGTTTGGGTTTGTCTTTCGGTCCAAATAGTTTCTACGGTAATACAGTAATAAACGATTAAAACGATTTGGTTATTCTCTGGTATTAATTGAAAAATATTTCAAATAGTGGAGGTAATTGTAATCAACTATTTCTAGAACCTACCGGATCACTTGATAGGACATATAAAATTACAGAAAATAAAATAACAATGGAGGAAGAAAGTTGAGGCTTGATTGTGATAGGAGTCACGGTAATCTTACGGTCAGTGGGTACGTAGCATCTCCAAAAAAGCATGCATTCTGGAGTTTTTAGATTTATAATTAAGCTCCTTTTAACTTATTGCATATTCATGCCCTTTTTCAAAAAAAAAAAAAAACTTATTGCATATTCACGAGAATGCAATGCTACTTTTTCGTTTAAGGATAGTTTCGGTTTTATTTATACAGGAAAATGTTTTGTAGAACTGGTATAAATGTTTTCACATCAACCAAAATTTACAAATTATTTACTGAAGCTACGGTGAACGATGAAAGTGCTATTAGGATGGGTAGGATAGATCAATATCCAATTTACGTTGGTATAAATTAGAAGACATAATAATAGGTACAACAATTAGAACATTTGTATTGGGCCCATACCTAAACCACCAAAGTCGTCATATATGTTTTTTGGGTCTGAACTGACCCAATTAACACTTGTGCATAACGAGGAGGCCTACGCATAATATTAGTAACCCGAAATCCAAACCGAACCCGAACCAAAAAATCCGATCTGTATCCGGTTCGAAATATAAAAAAATATCTGAATGGGTCTTGTAAGGTGGTACAAAACATATCCGAACCCGAAGTGTTATTAACCGAACCCGAACGGGTAACCCGAAAAACCGAAAAAACGAAAAAATCCGAAAAAATATCCGAAGAAACCGATCCGAATGTCCAAAATAATATACAATATAATTATATGAAACATGAATATATACTTCAAATATTCAATTTCATATTTATTTTGATATGTTGTCTAACAATAAGTATTTAAAATTTAAATAACTATCTTAAATACTTAATTATATATAAATAAATATTTATATTTCTTATATTTTACTTTTAAATTTTAGATTTTATTTCGGGTATATCCGAACCGATCCGATATAACCCAAATCCGAATGATATATGATTACTTTATGAGTTCTATGATGTGATACAAAACCGATCCGAACCCGATGTGTTATATCCGAACCCGACCCGTACTTGCAAATTTACTAGAATGAGACCTGGGAGGTGTTATAAAAAAAACCGAAATCCGAAAAACCCGATCCGAACGCCAGCGGGTACCCGAACGTCCATGCCTAATAACGAGACACTGAACATGTGGATGAAAGACAAAATCTTGGTTCATGAGTAAAACAACTGAAGGACCATTATAGATGGCGGAAGTGGGCGACGTTAACAGTGTGGCACCACGCTGCAATGACAAGAATTTGTGCTTTTTTCTAAAGAAAAATCGGTTTTATTCAGATGAAGCCAAAGGTTTTTCAGTATAGGAGAAATGCGATGTTAGATTTATATTTCACGTTTCATTTGGTTACGAAGATTACCAACCAAACTAATTGGAATGTGGAACTTAGATTAGCTCGTCGTTTGTCATGGTTTAGTCGAAATTTATCGCAATATACGACCTTTTGCAACAATCTACGCAGTAAAAACTCTATGAAATAATAATGTTGGGACTATAGTATTTTATTAAAATTTATAGAGTTATTAATGTACAAAAAGTTTTTTTAGATGTTTTTCTATTTTTGAATACTTTTATTTATAAAATAAAAAATAGTTCATTTTACTGATATACATAAAATAAATTTTAGAAATTAGACTTTAATATTGTTTTATTCTATTATTTAGTTTATATTTTATGTTTCATAAAATTTAAATGTGGTTTTATATATAATTTTACTAAATATTATCAAAATATATTGAAATTTTAAGAAAAAATAGAGATAATTTCATTGTGGATATAAAACCAACAATATAATGTTTAGTTTGTACTTATAATGTGTATATATATATATATATATATATATATATATTAATTTATAATTTTAACTGGACCATATATTTACATAGAATTTTCTATAAAAAATATTATTTTATTATTTTATCTATTTATATCATATTTTAAATTGATGCAACTCGAGACCAAAAAATTTTATTAATTTATAGTGTTTATTAATTTACTGAATATTAATTTATAGAGTCTATACTGTACTATTTTTTTACAGTACAATAAACCGATTCACGTCTTTTGTTTTGTAGAATTGCAGCATCAGTGCAAAGTTTCTTTCATGATCTTTTTTTTTCAAAAAGAGTATAAGTTTGTTTAGGATTTAAGATCAATGAGGGCTCTTCAACTTAGAGCATTCGATTTTTGGTTTATTTTTTATTTTTTGGTTCTTTTGGATAGAGATATAGGAACCATTCATATATTATCAGACTTTTTTTTTTTTATTAACCTGGGGGTATCCCGAATCTATGGAGAGCCCCAGACTAATCCCCAAGAAAAGGTGCAGCCCAGAGATAGATCCTCTCTCCGGGTATTCAAATGGACCCTAAAGCATAGACCCATATCTGTGTTAGGTAACCAATATAATTGTGACTTAGTTTCGCGCAGCAGGTGGATCGAACCTGAAACGTGTTGGCGTCTCAGTCCCGTCTCCTTACCACTCGACCACAATCACCCGGTCATATATCATAAGACCTGGTTCGGTTTTGTTTGATTTCTGTTTTTGTATAATTTTGGGTAAAATATTTGATAGTTCGAATTATTTGACTTAATTATCAGATATTCGATTTTGAGATGATAAATTTATTCGGATAATTCTACTATTAAATATTTTTGAATATAAATATTAAGTTTATATATGGTAATTATAAGTATTTGGTTATTTCTAAACTAAACATAATTAATATTTTTAAATATATAAATCATATTTCATATTTTTTGGTCTAGATTCGGTTCTCGGTTTTTCAAGTATAAAAAAGTAAAAACAATTTAGATATGTGTGAATTCGATTTTGGTTTTGGTTTCAACCTTTTTTCAGTTCTTCGGTTTTTGGGTAAATACCAGTCGTACTCCAACTTATGGTAATGACACATTGATAGCAGAATCTAATATATTAATTAAGGGTCCTATTTATATCTACTATTAAGTATTAACAAGTTATAGTAAGACTACATAAATAATTAGTTAATATAACATAGTTGATTCTTTATATTAATTATAAACCAACTATAAATTTATTTTTTTTTAATTATAACTAGATCTTGATCCGCGCGCCAGCGCGGATATGAATTTTCAGTTTTTAATTATTTATTTTATTAAACGATGTATTTGTAAAATTCATTCATATTATATTCATTAAGTAAATTTTTTTTTTGCATCTTAAACTATCTATTTTTTTTACGAATGTGTGATATCATATAAAACATATAGAAAAATGAGTATACATAGTTAATTAGATAATTGAAAAAACATAAATTTTTCTTTCGCTTTCGATATCATATAAATAATGATCCGCCGAGTTAACAAAAATCAATATTTTTTTATGTGTAATTTTGTTTTGACTATTTCCTTAAAACTAAACTAAATTTTATATATTTTAATTAGAATATTTTTAATATCTTTACCTTTTTATTTGAAATGCAACTCAATATTTTTTAAAAAATTATAACAAAATATTTAAAAAATATTTTTAGAATTTGTTTGAAAAATATGAAAATTACATTTTAAATTAAAATTATCCTAAATAATGATAAGTTTTGATGTAAACGAAAACTCAAATTATGTCAAAAATAATTATATTCAATGATAATAACAATTTAAATTGATTATTTTTAAAAAAATACATTTACAAAAAAATTGTTTGAAAGAAAATTCAATTCTCTTTCAAATATAAAATGAAAATATTATAATTAAATAATAAAAAATATAAATAAAAACCATAAATTTAGTAAATGACAAATGAGTTATATTAAGCTAAAATTTTATTTCTAACAATTTAGCGAATGACAAATGAGTTATGAGCAAATAATACCATATAATTTTTAAAAACATAGTCTTTCTTAAATATTTTTTGAATAAATAAATATTTTTTAATTTAATCAATTGAAAATAATATCCGTACAATTGTGTGAGTCAAATTCTAGTTTTATTGATGCATTTTATATATTAGTGTTGTATGTATTAGGTAACATTTTAATGATGCATGTTTTTTAAAATCTCCATTATTAAAATTATACACGTAAGGATAACTCATTACTTTTTTTTGTTGAATAAATGACATTATGTCCAAATTTATTTAAGGATATTTCATTAAGGTAACTCAAAAAGACAAACAATAAAATAGGAAGTTTAAATTCATTTAAGCATATTTCATTAATGTTACTCAAAAGACAAGTAATAAATTAGGCAGTTTTATTCGTTTTAGGATATTTCATAAATGCAACAGAAAAAAACAAGGAAAAAATAGGGAGTTTAATTAATGAAGTAAGAACATTTTCAAATGGGTACTTCTCTTTTAATAATATAGACAAGATCTATTGAAAAAGAATCTAACAATATCTTACTTAAAAATTTAAACATTTTATAAATAACACATTAGTTAATTTCGTAATTAGTAATATAATATTATTGTAAATTAATGTTAACTAAATTTTTATTATAAGACAAGAAAATAAAAATTCTATGCTATTTTCTTTTTAAAAATTATAATTATATTCTGTATTATATAAAAATAAAGTGCTATATGAATTAAATATGGCAAAATTAAATTAAATAAGTAAATTAGCAAATTTTATTTTTAAAAATTTTTTATTAAAAAAATTATTACTCATCAATAAAATGGTTTAAAATTCGTAAACTATATAACATTTTATACAAAAATAAGTGTATTAACATAGGTTAAACTTTTATATCTACAACTATATATTTTATTTTATTTATTTTGAAACTATCAACAATATATTGTTAAAAGAATTTATCTACAAAAATATAATAGTATATAATAACTTTTATAAATATACTATTTAAAAATATCTTATTAGAAAACTATGAAATATAATAATTCATTTAAAATATCAATGACAAATAAGTTTTTTATTAAAACTATAACAAAATATGTTTAGAAATATTTTAGAAAATATTACCAAAAATTTAAATATTTTTATAAAATAATATATTAATGTAGTAAAAAATAAATTAAAATTCATGTAATATTCCAGACTCAAAAATAGTTGTGTAATTTTCCAAAAAACTTTTGACAAAATATAAAATCTTGAAAATAAATATTAAAAATATACTTCAAATTTTACAAAAGATAAAATCATAGATAATAAAGAATAAATAATAAATTTTGAAATGCACCACGAAAAAACAAACTATATATGTTGTAAAAATTAATGCAATCTAATATTTTGAAATTTTAATTAAAAAAGAAGAAAATTTAATATCATAACACCCAAAAATATCCTAAATCAATGTTTTACTAAAAGAATATTATAAATGATACTATGTATACAACTTACTACAATAATAGGGCTATATTATTTAAAGAAAACAGTGTTTTTACTTATAAATCCCTAAAATACTAAAATGATATATGTAAAAGTATATTTTTTTAACGCAGCATGTAAATATAAATTATCTTAAACATATTTTTTTCTTTAATATAAGCAAATAAATTTTAAAAATGTATTATATGTAAAATGTATAACTTAAAGAAAAAACTATTTTGAAAGAGGTTCTCTATTGGATTATTTCAGATTGTTATTTTATTGTACCTACTCGAAATTATATTAATAAGTGATAAAAATTAATAACAAAGTAAATTGTATTAAATAAATTACTATATATTAATAATGCTGAATATGAAATATAAACAATAATATTATAGAGTTACACAATATATAATACTAAAATGAAAATTTTATATTTAAAACATTTGTAATAATATAAAATATATTTATAAATAAAAATAATTTATGCACATACGTGCGGGTAAAATCTAATATTTTCTTAAATACAAGATTTTCTTCGTAGATTAAAAAAAGACAAGAATTTTTTCAGTAATCGAAGACACTTAATTTATAGGCTATATAAGAGACTGTAGTTTTAGTAAAAAACACAAAATGAAAACAGTAATCTCTTGTCGAGAATTTGAACACCTACTTAAACTATCTACGCTGGTTTATGGTTGTTTATGTTTATCAGCTATTAAGAGACTATAGTTTTTCAAAAATAAAAATAAAATAATAATCAAGTGTCAAGAACCTGAACACCTATTTTCAATAGGTGACGACGTTGATGAAAAAAATTTATGGTAAATTCTTGATTCCTCAGATTTTATATCAAGTAGATTAATTTTTTAGTCAACTAATTAAACATGTCTGTCTCATTTTTTTCTTCTATTTCTCATTGATGAATTCATTTATAAAGAAAATTTTTCCTCTTCAATTATGATAAAGAATAAATGAAAAAAAAAATTATTTTTAAAATTTCGAAAATGAATTTTTATTTATTTTTTGTTATTTTTTTTGTCATTCATGGAGCCGTTACCAGTCAAAGCCTACTATCTACGTTAGACTTTTTTATTTTCCTTCTTTTAAATATGATAATGGAGAATATCTTCAATAGTATATTTCTATTTTAAAAATAAATGAATGAAATTGTTCCTTTTACTATTAAAATATTTAATGGTGATGTTTAACGCGTTAGCTGAGCCCCATATCAGAATAGACCGAGGGGTGAACCACACTCGAGCCTCTATCTCATCCCTTCGCTCTTTTATCGACTTCAGATGCCTCTTATTCCCTATGTCTCTTACTCTTGAGGGAGTGGTCGTAATTAAGTTGAATTAAATTTAAGTTGAATTAATGAAAACCTAAAATGCAATATAACATATATATACTCTTTTCAAAAAAAAAAATAACATATATTAAATAAAAATAAAACGACATAAGAACAATAAAAATTAAAATACCATGTTGTCAGGAATGAATATCATAAAAAGTGTTACGAACTAAATTACGTAAATTCATTTTTTTTATTTTGAACTCACTCAATACATACGAACAGAAAATACATTCACCTTACCGCTATATGTATTCAACAAAACCATCATATACAGATATTCGATCTTAGATACCTAAAGCTATACGTTAAAACACAAGGACTAATTCACAAAATTAGATAATAACTCTAATACCTACAAAAATATATGATTTGACAATTCAATGACAAAGTAACCTCTAGATTCTCAAATTTCTCCATGTGTCATGACAACAGCACAATGTCAAATTAATTCCAAAAATTTCACATATCTCAACACAAGGACACATAAACTTCCAAGATTCTCAAGCCTCTATATCAGCATTTCTATAAATACCATTAGAATCTCCATGTTTTACTTTCCTATATGTGCTATGTGATGTAATCTTACATATATCATCCAGATTTATTTCAGTAACTATTCCAACTATTATCTCCATATTTCTTTTGATTTTTATGTATAGTTGGGATGCTTATGAGCCTTGCTTTATGGGTTTTTAGTGTGAACTCTCTCGGATCTGTTGAATGATCTCATGATTTATGTTTAATGTTTCTCTTCTTAGATTTTTTTTCACGAGATAAGTTTACACGTATGTTTCAGATGAGGTTGGAGATCTCTGGTGTTGGACGTTAGTTTGGGCCTAATGCATGCTTATCGAACAAGTTTCTGATGAGAATTTGGACTTTATGTAAATGGTCTGATGAATTGGTTTTAGGACTTTGGGCTAACGGTTTCTTTATTCATTCTCTTGATTGATCGTATAAAACATATTATATTTCTTTTACTCTAAGACCATGATTAATCCGGATTAAATAAGAGATATAAAATCGGTTTTTAGACGAAAAATATATAAAAAAAATATCAAAAATATCAAATCATGAGTTAATAACTCCAAATTAAGAGCTCGGACTAATCACGCTCTAATCAACTCATGCATGCATGCAATAACTTGGTGACGTTTGGTGATTTGTTCTTAATGCTTGCTAAAACAATGGCACCTCTATTCCCAGCCGTCTATGGAAACGCTACCATGGGTCTCGAGCTTTTACCGTCTTTATTCACTTTTAGGGCCCAGTTTCTTGAGAAAAATATATAATAGGATTTGCATCTGAAACGAAACTTTTTTTAATGCTGAAGAAATTCTATAGAGTGTCAAAGAATACAAAACAAAAGTTTAGGAACCTAAACCATGATAAACAGAACCCAAATTAAAGACCATTAAGACAACAAACAAATGAAAATCACAGCTGCTGATCACACTGGTGACTGGCCACTTGATAGTCAACAAATTCTTGAACCAAAACCGGTCCAACAAATTCAATAAAGGCAAATGCTCTTCTACTGTGTAGGAAAACCTCTCCCTCTAACAATCCATGCGGATTGCAGCGCCTGCTAACTTCTGTTTCTTGGACCATGATATAATCCTATGTTACATTCCCTCGTAGTCTGTTCATTGATACGACACTCCAGAGCGGTGAACCATTGGTTACTATCTTCTCAACACTATGCAACTGTCTTGATTGCTAAGAAACTCCCTCTTTCTAACAAAAACAGGTTCATATTCTTCTTAATCATTTATAAGATCCACGGAAAAGCATTGTCCTATCTCCACTAAGACAAAAACCCAAAAGGTAGTTAAAATTACCATGGAGTCAATAATAATATTAAGGGAAATTTACTAGAATGACTCTAATTGATCTAAGAATTACTAGAATGAATGTTTTTTCAAAATTAATAGAATATTTTTTCTGGTCAAACTTGCCCTTTCACACAGTTATACAAAAAAAATATTACCAAAGTACCCTCGACGAAAAATTATATTTTTTAAAACAAAATCTATCGAGTAATAAATATATTTATAAAATCTGAGAAGAAATAAAAATCTACCGTTAAAGTGGTGCCAGAATTTCTTAGAAACGATAGATTTGTTCACACGGCAGATTTAATTGTCCGATTTGATTATAAAACAGATTTTTAAGCATATATATGTGGAATGATTAGCAGATTTGTTAGAGGTGATAGATTTACGTGGTCAACTTATTTTCTCATGGATCAATTTTTTTTTGTTCGAATTATTTTTTACGGAGATTTATATATCCGATTTAAAATATAACTTTCGCAAACCAAATATAATGCAACTCTTTCAGCTTCACAATAATTCTAATAGCTGATTCCCTCAACTCAGACCAAACATCTTCCCCAAGTTCTTCTCTCACGATTTGAATGTTGGAGAGATAACAACTATGGTTCATGCTTCTACTCTGAACTAGGGTTTTTCCAACCTCATACTGACGATGAGGATACTTTCTCATACCTGAAGAAGAAACCATACCTGAAAAAGAAAGCACTTAACAAGTTACTTTCTTCTCTAGGAGCAAAATTTCTTACTAGTCTCATAATCGAAGTTCTGAAGAAAAAAAGCAGAAACAAAATTATGAATAATTAAGGCTACTGGATTTTTTTCACAATTTAAGAAAAATTGTGAGTAATCTTGGTATCTATGACCATGGGTTCAACTGAATTTTCATCAAGCGGTAAACGAACTAGGAATTAGAGTCTACAAATTTTCACAATCAATAAACAATAGTGAAAGAGTCTGTCATAACCAAACTTTAATTACAGAAAAAAAAAAGTCGAGAGATTTCAAAGTGAAAGAATGTTGAAATTGAGATTTAGGGTTTTCGAAATTAAACATCTCAATCAAATAATATATGTTAAAAAAGTGTAATAACTACTGGGAATTGGATGATTTAGCACTTACAGTTGAAATTGGGATCTAGGTTTACACAAAAGAAAGACGATGGCGACTTGAGGGGGAGGTGTCGATGGCGGCTGTGACGTAGGAGTTGTCGACGGCGGCTATGACGTAGGAGATGTTGTCGGAGTGGGATAGGGACGACAGCGACTCTTGATTGGAGATTGTTCATGTCCTATGTTGATGTCGTCATGAGAGAGAGACCCGTCAAAACCAAGGTTTGTTTCTAGTTCTTGTTTTTGTCGATTTTGTTTTTTCAAATTTAACATATATTTTCCAATTTTTTAATTTATTTATGTGGCAGTTTTGCAGTTCATCAAATTAGTAATGGGCTTTTAGTAAATTTGCTTATACCTCATTTTAGTCTAGTAATTTAAATTTAATATGAGTTATTCTAGTAATTTTTAGATGAATGAGAGTTAGTCTAGGTAATTTCTCTAATATCTATATATATATATATATAAAGTTGGTTTTTTTCCTTCTTATGACATGTGGAAAGGGGTTTGTTGACATGTGTCCTCATATTTTTTTTTTAAAATCCTTCTTCATTTAAATTATTGTGATTTGCTCCATCAATTTTTAATTATGTACTATCTAATCTTTCTCATATTTGTTGGTCCCTAAAATTCAAGGAATAAATAAAAGAATATAAATATATTTTAAATATTTAATTTATTCACAGTTAAATCTATATATATCTATATATATAAAGTTGGTTTTTTCTCTTCTAATGACATGTGGAAGGGGGGTTTGTTGACATGTGTCCTCGTGTTTTTTTTTTAAATCCTTCTTCATTTAAATTATTGCAATTTGCTCCATCAATTTCTAATTATGTACTATCTAATCTTTCTCATATTTATTGTTCCCTAAAATTCAAGAAATAAATAAAAGAATATAAATATATTTTAAATATTTAATTTATTCACAATTAAATATATATATATATATATAAAGTTGACTTTTTTCCTTCTTATGACATGTGGAAGGGGGGTTTCGTCCTCTTGCAAAAGGTTTCATTCGTATGAAGATCCAGGACGGTTGTAGTGTGAGATTCTGGACAGATTTGTGGCACCCTAAGGGCCGACTGATTGACCTAGCGGGTGAAATAGGGACTCAGAAACTGGGTATTGGAAGGAGTGCTAGGATCTGTGACGTGTTCGTAGATGGTGAGTGGAGATTTCGTAGATGTCGTGACCATTTCCTTCAAGATCTTGTTCATGACATTCGAGAGCTCCCACTAATTTTGACTGCAAACGTGTCTGACGGGGTGTTATGGAGAGATGGAGACGACACCTATAGCAGCAGGTTTAACTCCAAGAACACTTGGAGTAATATTAGAAAGAAGAAGGATCAAGTAATGTGGAGTAGGCTGATTTGGTTTCAGCAAGGAGTGCCGAGATTTGCTTTCATCACGTGGTTGGCTGTAAGAGACAGGCTATCAACTGGACATCGCACTGCGCAGTGGGGTCAAGCACAATATTGTCTCTACTGTGGGGAGCCAGACGAAACCCGAGATCATCTATTCTTTGCTTGTCCGTACACATTCACACTTTGGCTCAAAGTTGCAGGAAACTTATTTGGCAAGGACCCAGATCCTGATTGGGATACTACCATCACGAGGCTCTTGACAGGTCACTATGATCGGCTTACATTTATTCTGCTCAGACTTGTGCTGCAGGTTACTATCTACTACATTTGGAGAGAACGGAATGAGAGACTCCACAACAATGTTTCAAAGCCGGTTGAGCACATTGCTAGATTGGTGGACAAGACAATTCGTAACCGCATCATGTCTACGCGTTATTACTTAAGGCCAAGGTTGCAAGGTCTGATGCAAAGGTGGTTTGGAGCTCATGATACTTAATTTGGTTGTTTGCTCTTATTATTCAATTGTAACCACATAGGCTTGTACATATATTCTTTCTTGTATGATCAATAAATTTGAAATTTCATCAAAAAAAAAAAAAAAGGGGGGGGGGGGTTTGTTGACACGTGTCCTCATGTTTTTTTTTAAATCCTTCTTCATTTAAATTATTACAATTTGCTCCATCAATTTCTAATTATGTACTATCTAATATTTCTCATATTTATTGGTCCCTAAAATTCAAGAAATAAATAAAAGAATAAAAATATATTTTAAATATTTAATTTATTCACAATTAAAAATGGCATAAACTTTCACCATTTTATTATTTTTACTAATTTTTATTATTTCATTTACAAATTATATATTTATTTCACTATTAATATCATAAGATAATCAAACTAAGAATAAGAAATTAGAGCATCAACGCAAATAACTAAGAAAGCAGGCCAAAGAAAGAATAATAATTGAAAGGCCAAAGCCACCAAGAAGCAGGAAGATATATGGCTAAAACACTAGAATCACAACCAGTAGCTAAAAGGTAAGAAACACCTCACAAACTAAACAAGAACATACAAGACGGCCATGCAAGTGCAAAACCACAAAGTTCTGGATAGAAGGGACCAAAGCTCCAAGAGACTAACTCCGCACACCTATACCAAGAGAAATATAGAAAGAAAGGAAACAATTTGAGAGAGGGAGAATGAAAGACAACCACTGAGAAATTAGAGACTAAACTTGAGACAAGAAATAACCTTCCAAGCCCACATAGCATACACGAACGAAAACATTATACAAACCTGAAGTGGCAAACATGGTGAAAAGGAGAGCCACCAGAGATGCGATGAAAGCTGCAAAGAGATACGAGAATAGAGAGGGAAAGGGAGACGAAACGAAATCAGAAAACTATGGAGCCGTCCTCGAGCCATAAAAGAGAGCATATAAACCAGAACACCAAAAAATAGATCTTAAAAACCAAGACGAACAGAGACACTATTGACGATAAGCCAACAACGATGAATACAACATCAAAGACGACTAAACTCTGGCTCAACCAAAGAGACGCAGTTCCAAACATCAGCTGAAATCTAAGGAAGAAGAAGACCTGTCAATATTGACTGGAACAGCCTACAATGACGTGAGAATCAACCGAACAACTGAAAACTCATAAACTTTATCTACAACAAATACCATATAATCTCACAGGTGAAGAAAGTAAGGAAGAACAAGAGAAAGAGGTGAATCTTTTTCCAGTGATGGTGAGAAGTATCGCACACCAGAAAGGTAACGAAATACATAGACGGTGACAGCTCAAGGTCAAAATATGGGGAGAGGGCAAAAAACACAGTTATAATTTTCAAAAAAAAATAAAATACAATAAAAACATAGTTATACTTATTTATATATAATTAAGTATTTAAAGTAGTTATTTAAATTTTAAATACTTATTGTTAGATACCATATCAAAATAAATATGAAATTGGATATTTGAAGTATATATTCATGTTTCATATAATTACATTGTATATTAGTTTGGATATTCGGACCGGTTTCTTCGGTTATCTTTTCGGATTTTTTTGGGTTTTTCAAATTTTCGGGTTACCCGTTTGGGTTTGGTTAATAACACTTTGGGTTCGGATATATTTTGTACAACCTTACAAGATCCATTCGGGTATTTTTTATATTTTGGACCGGGTACAGATCGGATTTTCCGGTTCGGGTTCGGTTCAGATTTCGGATTATGGATTTTATGCCCAGACCTAGTTTTAGGTCTTCTCCATGTGTGTTTATTTACATTTTCAGTTGTATATTTACTCTACAAAATTTGGTAACATTATATAAGAAAATAAAAATAGATGTCTATGTAACTCCGAAAGTAAACAAAAATAATATCTCTGTACAGTTATTAAAACATATACTAATGTTAATGTAAAGAAAACCAACCTGAGATTATGTCATGATCTAGATAGTAAATATGAAAGTCCCTAGCGTTTCTCCACCTTTTTTATTACGGAGGGGGCCTTGTAAATCTTTAACGTGAGCTTCGTACTTTCCTTTCTCGAATTCAAACAAACAGAGAAATAATTTAGTCAATTTCAGAAATGGTATTGACATAATTTGACGTTTACCTTATCATCACATATTCACAATACTGCATATAAATATATAGCTTTTGCCAATATCTAAAAGAGCAGCAGAAATGAAAACATTCATACGTAAGTTAGAAGAGAAAAAGGTTCATGAAAACTCAATATGATTATGTCTCACTAACCTGGATTTTAACCTTTATCTGCTAACCAGTTGACCGGAGACTGTGTCCATCTAAATTTAGAATAGTAGACTTAGTGATGTTGATACGACTGTCAGATGTCATCGATATGTCTTTGTTAGTGATAATTGAAATTTTATTACTCTCGTAAAGAGAAAGAGAGACAGTCAATGAAATCATAGCATGTCGAGAAGAATTCATGTCAAATTTTATAGGGAGAAAGGTTAGCGGTTTCAAAGATTGTGGGATCATGATATAGTGGGAGTGGGAAAGATAATAGAGATTATAAATCAGCTATTTGTTTTCGTGTAAAAGAATCTTTCTACATTTACTTTTTCTATAATTTTTTAATAAATTTCATGTGTCATTATTTTATTTGTTAGGTGATTTGCGATTTAGCATATAAGGGATATTTATTATTGCCCCCGATAAAAATGATTTCTAGAAGAGAAACTTAGTTTCAGTATTGTAAGAGCATCAGTATTGGTTTAATCTCTCAAGTCCAATTTCATAAATATTTATATTAATATTTCATCACCAATGATTTATGTGGGAACCGGAATTCACACCGTCGAGATTTGTTAATCGGAGGAAAGCCAAGCTAACTTAGCCTTCCCTGAAGGTCCCGGTTATCTGCTGGGCTACGCACAACACAATCAATATGAAAGAGTTGAAAGTAATAAATCGTAAAAGAGCGAAAAGAGAACAAAAAGGTCTTATTTCCGAATTCGCGTTTGAGCGTGAACAACATGTAAGATCCTAGGCCACGAGAGCTGTCGGTACGTTCGCTAGTCTAGCCACCTAAGTTCTAACCTAGTCGAGTCGCAGCTCGATAGTAAAAACGGAAAAATGCCTAAATTGCTCTAAGTATTAAGTTTGCTCTGAGAAAGCTCTCTGTTGCTCCTCGCCTTAAGCCCTCCTTATAAACTCTCTCTAGGTCGGTTTGCACCTTTTCCTGGGCCAAATTCGTCGCGAGACGGGCTTTTCCATTTTTCATCACCCTTCATGATTATTTTCGGAAACTTGACATTTATCTTTTCCTGCGAATACAAAATAGACCGTCATATCAGCCTTAGGCTCAATCATGTTCTAAAATCGTAAGTGGGCCGTTTAGCCGCTGTTCAGGTCCCTTTTGGGCCGTTTTGGGACTTGGACGTTTTTACGATTTTTCCTAAGAAACAGCCGTTGGTTTTTCCGAAAGGATTCCAATTCCCCGTATAGTTAAGGCAACTGGTGTTCAAGCTAATCGTAGCCGTTTTATACGGCAAGCAGGAATCCATTTCGACGACCAAGTTTTTGTAACTTTTCCCGAAATCTTTCTTTGATAATCCTAAGCGAGACGAGACATGGGTATTGCGTCCAAGGGTCCGAGGATTGTGTTATGGGAACTTAGACGAGGATGCACGGTTTCGGGACGGGAGGTCGGTACTCGCCCATGGGCGAGGTGACCTCGGCGCGGGTCGTCCTCGCCCATGGGCGAGGTGACCTCGGCGCGGGTCGTCCTCGCCCATGGGCGAGGTGACCTCGGCGCGGGTCGTCCTCGCCCATGGGCGAGGTGACCTCGGCGCGGGTCGTCCTCGCCCATGGGCGAGGTGACTTCGGTTTGGGTCGTCCTCGCCCATGGGCGAGGTGACCTCGGTGCGGGTCGTCCTTGCCCAGGGGCGAGGTGACCTCGGTTGAGACGGTCCTCGCTTGCGATCGAGACCTCATCCAGACTGATCCTCTTCTCGATATTCCTCGGTTCGCATCCGCGAAAAACTGTCTTTTACTTGATTAACCGTTTTCTGGGAATGTCTAGTTTTCAAGGATCGATCGAGAGTTGGTTTTCCGGGAACTTTCAGGCATTGATTCCGTCGTGACCGATTTTAACCCCAACAGTTAGCCCCCCAGCTAGCTAGGATCTGTGGACATGGGTGTGAGGTCCTAGCTTGCGGTATGACTTATTTTGATGGAATTAGACGTAGTCGTTTGTCGAAAGTCCGAGAATGAATAGTAAACTTTTTTCATATATATAGGTGGAGTAGGTTTTTTTTTTTTTTTTTGCAGCGAACAGTATCCTCCCCGCTATCCCCAGAGACCTGTTTGCTAAGCGCGATCTTCTCTGCAACGGTCCGTTCTTTTGGGATTCCTTCACCCTAGACAGGATCCAGAATGCAGTGAGGATCCCCTTCTGAACGACTTCTTTGCCAACCTTCCTCTCAGTTTTACTATTGCAGTGTCACTGGATGAAGCGCCGAGGAGAGAAGTGGTCGCGGAAGGGTTCTCGGTTAATCAACGAGGTTTAGTCTCTGAAAAATTATTTTTTTGGCGATTCTTCGTTTTTCGCTTCAATGTTTGACCCTTGATTCGTGTAGGGAATGCGGGTCTTTAATTCAACACTTGACTGAAGTTTCAGAGAGGCGCGTCTGCGCGTCTTTCGCACTTCAAGGCCGAAGAGATCGCGAGGAAGTTCATCCGCTTTGAGAATGAGGTTGCGGAGAGAGAGCACAAACAGGCTGAGTCCCATTCCTGAGCTCTCATTCGTGCGGAGAGGATAGGGAGGAGGACGATTGCTGCTGAGTTAGTGAGGAGAGCTACATTGTTTTATGCTGAGTTCAAGAGTTTCAAGGACGCTCAAGACTACGTGGGTGACTTCCGCGAAATCCGCGGTTCGGTTGGTACCCTTTGGAAGTCGCAGAACGCTGATTTCTATTTTCTCTCCGAGGTTGCTGAGATGCCGGGCCTCATGGATGGGTGCGCCCAGGCCGAGTCGATGGTTCCTCCAATCGAGGGGAGAGTCCGAGAGCTTTGGGAACCCATCGAGGTTTCGTAAGACACGACGGAAGCGGGAGCTGATGCTGCGGATGAGGGAGGAGAAGTGGATCAGCCTGTGGACTCATTTGGAGCCTCGATTTCCGGGTATCTTGACCTTGATCTCTGAAGGTCGTCGGGATTGTTTTCCCTTTGCCTTTATCTCAAGATTTCGTGTAGTGTTTTAGGCCGAGTGTGGCCGTTCGTTATTTGAGTGTGCTATGGCCTTTCGAGGTCATTTGACTATGTATGCGGGACTGGCCGTTGGTGGCTTCGAATCCCAGCCGCTCTGCGGCCTTTTTATATATAACGAATGTTTTTTTAGCATTCTATGGGTTTTAGTTTATACTTCTGCCAAGTGTCGAGGGAAAGACAACGAGTAGTCACTTCGTATCTTAACTCTTAATTTGTCATTCCGTTCGTTTGCTCTTTCGAGGGTATTCGAAAACGTTTAAGAGTTTTACGAAGTTTCGTGAGCGTTTTAGATGTGGACGATGAGACATGTCTTAAGATCTCATATCAGTTTCGATATCATGCCTTGAGATGTTAGTGGACAAGTAGGACTGAGTTTAGGGAAAGACCTAGGTTTACTTTCGGCTCTAAGGCTATGCGACGACTAATCGGCTTTCGTTTTGCCCGTTGGCGATTTCTACCTGATTCTTTCCGATTAAAGTCTGCGACTGGGCGCCGGCTTATATGACTTGTGTGGGAAGAATCGGGCACTCTCCAGAGAACGTCTGGTGTGATGACCAAAATCTTGGATTTTCTTGTATAGCGCGCTATGGTATCCTTGTCGGATGTAAGAGAACCTTTAGTTTTTATGAAAGGTTTGACTACGAGTTCTTTTTTAGAGAACGTTTTGGACTTGTCCGTTGGGGCCAATCGACGGGCATTTTGTATTTTAGAGTCACAGACAGACTCTGTATTTGGATAATATCTTTTGAGAAATATTTGCGACGTCTCGCTTACTCGAAGATATGTCTTTTGATGTGAGATGGCTACGATCTTCGTCTTTATAGAAGATGCGTTTTTCCGGTCTTGCTTGACCATGAGTATGTGTGAATTATGTAGGAATTAATTTTCGTTCAAGGACTGCTTGGACGGTATGCCCTTATATTGAGCGTTTCTTAGGCCAACCTTAGATTACTGTGACTTATTGCAAGTGAATCGTAAGATCGGAAGAAGGTAGAATTTATTGAAAAAGTTTCAAAAATATCGAGTACATTCATGGATATTTCGGACTTTGTGGGAGTATACGAGTATACGTACCCCCCCCCCCCCATTTTAACGAGGGGGATAGCTGAACTTATCGCTATGACAAGCTGCCTACGTACCTCTTTCGAGGATCAAGCCATGTCGTAGTTCTGCTTGTTGCTGCGGGTGTTCCTACTCGCTGGATGGGATCGTTCCGGTTACTTCAGCAGATGGGGCTTCAGTTGGATCGACGATCGTCTCAGGAGTCGGGCTGTCCGCTGGCAAGGCGATGGACTCGGGGACTATGTCACTGTTTGGAGTCGTTGCTTGGTCGGGTGATTCTGGATCACTTTTTATGGAGTTCTCGGGAGCGTTTTGAGCTTTTTTAGCCCGCTTCGTGTTAACCGCGGGGGTGTTCCAAGTTTGTCGTAGTTTATGCTCGGCCAAGAAACAGAGCCTACACTGAATCTGGCATCCCCAGATTACCGCTGTTCCGTTTGGAGTTGGGAACTTGATGCCAAGGTGGTAAGTCGACGGTGCCGCTTTCATGGCATTGATCCAAGGAGTTCCCATGATGACATTGTAGATGGCCGGGTTATCGACTACCGCGAAGTCAATGATTTTTGTCACCTCTTTAGCCATCACTGGGAGTTTGATTGATCCGAGGGTCATTGACGTTGCACCTGAGAAACCAGTGAGAGGTTTTGGTTATGGGACGACTTCTCCGAGTTCGATGTTCATCCTCCGGAGGGTATCGGGGAAGATGACGTTGACTGTGCTTCCCGTGTCGATAAGGATCCTTCCCACTTCCAGGTCTCGGATTACCAGATCGATAACCAATGGGTCGCATTGAGGTTTGTCGATTCCGATGGTTTCCCGCTCTTCGATGACGATCTTGTCGTTAGGGGCGTCGTCGGTTGGGGACCGAGCCGGCCAGCTTGAACTCGTCTAACCCCTCCGTCCATAAGCTTTGATCGACGAGATCGAATCATGATAGAATTACGATCCCCCGATGATCATACTCACCCTTCGACGGCTGCTGTCGTTTCCTCGGTTATCCTGCCTCTTTCCGCGTTTTCGCCCGACTGATTTTCGCGGGTGTCGTTTTCGGGGGAATCTTTATCAGTTTTGCCTGTGACCTTCCAAATTTCGCCGGCGAGGAGCTTCGCAGCAATCCTTGCGCCAAAAACCTTGCAGTTCATAGTGGAATGACATCTGGTCTGGTGGAACTCGCAGTAGGAATTATCCTTGAACTGGTTCATGGTCCAGGTATTTCCGGAAGCCTTTCCCTGTTCGGAGTTGATAGCGTAATTATGCTCACCCTGGAGATATTCTCCCTCATGGTGGACATACATGTCGTTACGAGGGTTTTTCCTTCTCACGGACGTCTTCTGCGGGTTGTACTTCTGGGAGAGGACTTTCATCTCTTCTTCCATCATGATGAAGTCCGGTTCGTTGTGAAGAGCGTCCTGGATTGTTCTCGGTTTTTCAAGGGATATCCATTGCCGGAGTTTCGACCTATACCAGAGAATTTTCCGCAAAGCGTCGACCGCCACTTTGTCGCTGATTCCAGTGACCCTTGCCATTACCAGCTTGAACATGTTCATGAATTCGCGAAGTGGTTCGTCTTCTCTTTGAGATAGACTCCAAAGGTCGACGTCTGAGGATTCCCTGTCCATGAACATGGAATACTGTTTGAGAAACTCTGAGGCGAGCTGACGGAAACTTCCGATAGAGTTTCGTTTCAGACGAGAAAACCATTCGAGTGCGGCTCCTTTCAGGTTTTCGACGAAGAGGAGGCAGTAGCCAGCGTCTCGTTCGCGTTCCTTGAGTTTGCACCTTCCCATCGCGATCTGGAAAGACTGCAGATGCCCCTTCGGGTCGGTGGTGCCATCATAGTTGGGAATTTTGATCTTCCCAGGATCTGAGATGTTAGTTTCCGTGATCCGGGCAGTGAACGGAGTTTTCCGCGCTTCCTCGAGAAGTCTGTCGATCTCAGGTGCAGCGCTTGTCGCGTGGTGAATCTACGACTTTACCGCCTTGACTTCTGCCGCAGTTTTTGCGATGTACTCGCGGAGATCATGGATCTCATTAGGATTTCTAGCAGCCTTGTGAGCCTATCGGCGTTGGTTGCGGTGGATCCGAGCCTGATTCTCGGCCAGTTCTTCCTGCTCTACCCAATGGAGGTTTTCTTCTTCCTTTGTCATGGCCTTTTCGAACGACGCGTCCTACCGAGCGGACTGGCTTTGCGTTCTTCTCGGATGGACATCAGCACCTCCGTCCGAGTGATCGGACTGGTCGCTTATGTTCAGATTGATCCGCTCGAAACCGCCTCCTTCGTTGCTCCCGGTGGGAGGTGGAAGGTTCTCCGCGGTCGGTTGTGCGCCTGGCGGGACTGTTTCTTCAGGGTTCTGACCTGAAGAATCCTTGTCTGCTCTTGTGGCCCGATCGCTCGGAGTCTCGAAATTGAGTCTTCTGCCGCTGCGAGCTCTTGTAGCCCCGCGCGGGTTTTTACTCTTGGCCTTCGCCATTACGGTTTCCACCTGTTTTGTGAGAGAGGCCACGAGCTTTCCTTGTTCGTCCGACTTTTCCTGAACGGAGGCGAACATTTCTTTCATCTGGTCCAGTATCACGGCGTTCGTAGTGACCGTGGATACGTTTCCAGCTGGAGTTCTTTCAGCGTTGGCATTGACGGAAGTCCCATCGTGCGTTTGCTTGTCTTTGTCAGCGTCGATCGTCATACCTGACTGAGCGTGCGCGGTTGCGTGAGAGATAGATCCGTACCTCCCCTCCTTCTAGCGCCAAACTGTGGGAACCGGAATTCACACCGTCGAGATTTGTTAATCGGAGGAAAGCTAAGCTAATCTAACCTTCCCAGAAGGTCCCGGTTATCTGCTGTGCCACGCACAACATAATCAATATGAAAGAGTTGAAAGTAATAAATCGTAAAAGAGCGAAAAGAGAACAAAAAGGTCTTATTTCCGAATTCGCGTTTGAGCGTGAACAACATGTAAGATCCTAGGCCACGAGAGCTGTCGGTACGTTCGCTAGTCTAGCCACCTAAGTTCTAACCTAGTCGAGTCGCAGCTCGATAGTAAAAACGGAAAAATGCCTAAATTGCTCTAAGTATTAAGTTTGCTCTGAGAAAGCTCTCTGTTGCTCCTCGCCTTAAGCCCTCCTTATAAACTCTCTCTAGGTCGGTTTGCACCTTTTCCTGGGCCAAATTCGTCGCGAGACGGGCTTTTCCATTTTTCATCACCCTTCATGATTATTTTCGGAAACTTGACATTTATCTTTTCCTGCGAATACAAAATAGACCGTCATATCAGCCTTAGGCTCAATCATGTTCTAAAATCGTAAGTGGGCCGTTTAGCCGCTGTTCAGGTCCCTTTCGGGCCGTTTTGGGACTTGGACGTTTTTACGATTTTTCCTAAGAAACAGCCGTTGGTTTTTCCGAAAGGATTCCAATTCCCCGTATAGTTAAGGCAACTGGTGTTCAAGCTAATCGTAGCCGTTTTATACGGCAAGCAGGAATCCATTTCGACGACCAAGTTTTTGTAACTTTTCCCGAAATCTTTCTTTGATAATCCTAAGCGAGACGAGACATGGGTATTGCGTCCAAGGGTCCGAGGATTGTGTTATGGGAACTTAGACGAGGATGCACGGTTTCGGGACGGGAGGTCGGTCCTCGCCCATGGGCGAGGTGACCTCGGCGCGGGTCGTCCTCGCCCATGGGCGAGGTGACCTCGGTTTAGACGGTCCTCGCTTGCGGTCGAGACTTCATCCAGACTGATCCTCTTCTCGACATTCCTCGGTTCGCATCCGCGAAAAACTGTCTTTTACTTGATTAACCGTTTTTTGGGAATGTCTAGTTTTCAAGGATTGGTTTTCCGGGAATTTTGAGGCATTGATTCCGTCGTGACCGGTTTTGACCCCAACAATTTATCTAATTAAGTTTTAGTTTTCTAAAAAAATGTTGCACTAATAAGTGAGAGACAGCCGGAGAATTGATTTCTCATGAGTTGGTTAACGTCTCTTTAAGAAGGGTTCTTCACTTCTTCCATTTTCTCTTTCACCATTTGCCATATTTTATTACTAATATTTTTTTTTTGAGGTACTGTCTGAGAGACTAACAGTAATGTTGCTGTAATCTCTTCTGATAACGGTGCCAATGGCATCATTAACTCTATTCCACACAGTATCAGCATTTGTTCGCAATTCCAAAGTCAGAAAGATTTGGTACGAAACAAGAAAACAGAACACAAAAAGAACTTGTAAGAGTAAGAAGAGCCTAAACCGAAAAATGGTTACTTTTAAAATAAAACTTTTCCCGTTGAACGGGTGGGTATAAAACTTTAGTAACCCGGAATTGAAATCCAAAATCAGGAAGAAATCATTAAAGTACCGGGATTCGAAAAGTAAACCGATAGAATACCAGACTGGACTGATATTCGGACAATACAATCGAAAACGACAACTGTTGGCGAATCAAGTTTGTGTCTACCACATCGATCCCGAAATCAGGGTCGTCTCCTCCTCCATTAAACATCTCTCTCTCTCTCTCTCCATCTCTCCCCTCGTGGACTTGTTGTTTTGTGAAGATGCAAGCTTTCTACGTATTCGTCGTCTCTCTGCTTCTCACCCTTAATTACAGGGTTCGTTTCCTTCTCCGAATCTGAATTTGCGTGTACAAATCTATGGCTTATGGATCTAATATCTGTTTAAATTGGATTTGAATGTTTGTGATAGGGAGAAGCTAGTGGCTCTGTTTTCTTCATCGATGGATCCAACAACCAATATCTTCGTCCACCATCAGATCAGGTAATCATTGGTCTTTTGTTACATCAATTAAGATCTCCAATGCAGTAATCTTAGATAAGCTTTCGTTGAAGCAATACAATAAAGATCCTTTTATTTGTTCTAAGTCGCATCAAGTTGAAGTTTTGTCGTCTTGTTTTGTTTTTGCTCTTGATTGGCGATTCTAAATTCATGTTTGTGCCTTTGGTACTTCTTTTGTAATGTTTCGAATGAATCACTTTTGATTGTTTGGGGTAGAGTCAAATTGGTGGTTAAACTACATTTACTTATTTTCTTCCTTTTGAAATGAAATCCACAACAGGCGATTCCCATGTCCCTCTCTGAGATATCTGCATCAGTGTCTGCCTTGTTGGGTTTTGCACCTCCAGCTACTTTGACTGCTCATGGCTCATCCCAGGTTTTAAAGTTTGCTTCTTTTTTTTTTAATTCTTGGTTTAAAGTCATGTACTTGATCCCTTTTTTTTGTTATATAGCTGAACAAGATTCTGAAGCCTAATCCATTTGAGAGGCCACGTGCTGCTTTTGTGCTAGAAATCGCCGGAGCTCATGGTATGCGAAGGAAAGCTTTAACTTTTCTGACATTAACCAAACCTTTATTTATTTCTAAAGTGTTTTTTTTTTACTTGCAGATGCGCTTGTGGAAGCCCATTCTTTCTTGGGAAATGCCATAAGAGGCAGTATCAGTTCTGATTCTTACAATGCTGATATTGAACTTCCAGGTGCCGTGTTAGCTTGGATACCACAAGTTATCTCATAAGCATTACTAGTTTTCTTCATTTAGGTTTAAGTCTTGCTTTGAATATTACTTTAATAATCTTTTCAAAATTGTGCAGAAAGTGGAGTGTCTGTTGTGTCTGTCAATGAACCTTCATCTGATGTGACTGACAAAGACATGAATGAGTTTGTAAGCTCACAATATCTTTCATTCTAATTGGATAACACTCTTTGCTTGCCTTTTTTGTTTTAATATGCTCACTAGTTAATGGGTGACTGTATTATCCATAGGCATCTTGGTTGGGTGGATCATATGTTACTGGCTCTACTGAAACATTGACTGGATTGCTGAGTATCCCTTTGGCTGGTGGCGCTAATGTGGAGTTCCATTTGGAGAAGGTGAAATTCTTAGTTCCATACAGTTTTAGTTCCACGTAGAAATTGTGATTCCCGTTTGAAGAAGGCCTTTTGACTTTTGTTACCGTGGGCAGGAAGCAGAGAGGAAGTTTGCAATGAACCTTTTGGATCTATATAAGAATATCAGAGGGGCAATCAATCTTCATGGTATTGAGGGCCCTGCTGAATTAACGGTTGGACGCTTTGGCGGTATCCATGTAAGAATATTCTATCATCTTTGTTATTCTACTTGTCTTTTCAGTGTGTACAATATAACTGATCTCGCTGGAAATTACAGGCTTTAGCAGAGGAGTATGGACAAGGTATGGCTAAGCAAGGGATGGATGTGTTGCTTGCCACACTATCAAAGCTATTCGATCTGCTAGAGACATCTCACAAAGGTAAATTGTCTCTGTGATTTGATAAACTCATTTTTCAAAGAAAATAATTTAAGACTGCTTGGATGTAAGCTTAAGAAATGTGTGGGCTTGTTGCAGGCCAAATTGTTGGAGTGATCGTCCTTGATGAGAGAGTAAACCAAGAATCAGCTAATCTGCTGAGCGTTGAGTCTTCTTCTGGTTCATCTGCACGGTCTATGGCTGAGGTAGAGGGAGTTCCAAGTGGAGCCATTATCGCTCAAGTTATACTTGTTAGGCTGACGCTTGCATGGTTAACTGGAATCATCCTACTCATTGCAACTATCCTTGGGGTAATTAAGATCACATTACTCCTCTTCTATCAGTGAACTAGCAAGCAGATTCTCATCTATTATTTGCTTTTCATGGTCGTTGCAGGTGTACTTCCTTATGTACATGCCTTTGACAAAGGACACGCTCCTATACTCAAACGTGAAGCTCGATTAAGACATAAATACAGAACTTCAAAACGTCAAGTGAATCTTCAGATTGATCGTTTACATCTTTTTGTGTGTTTCTCAACTGGCTGCACTTGAAACCAGTAATATTTGAATGTTTTAAGAGAAGAGGTTGACACTTTTTGTGGCCGGACCAGTGGATGTGTTTATCTGTATATTGTTGCAATAAGGTTTCATTCTTGATTTATTATTTGTTTTCTTCTTTACCTACATGTGAGTCTCAGTCCTAATAATAATAAAGAACGATTTGGACACTTTCATGTAATCTTATGTTTCCTGTAAGAGCTTTTGATCATGGAATATGAATAGATTATTGCAAAGGATTCAAGCAATCTATTACCAGTTTGGGAATTGTATAAACCATTTTTTTGGAGAATTTCCATATGTAAAACAGTAAAAGTGTCTTGAAGACTCATTGAAACATGGATTTTGAGAATGAGATTTAGCGTTTTTTTCTCAACTAACAGAGACAGAGAACCGGGACAGCGTCCTCCAGTCAAGGGAAACCTGGCCTCTGTAACCGGAGGATGAGGTACTTCATTCAGGTTCCAGCTTTCAGATAAGGCTGTTGTACCTCTTTACATTTCCATTAGACTTTAATAACATACCACGTTTGAGCAATTCTCCCCATGTATGTTACTCCTCTCCAAGCATATGACAGAGTCTTGTTCCTTCTCAACAGTCCAAGAAAGATTTGGGATCTTCCTTTGTTTTCTTGCAAAGAATATTTGAATGTTCCTCTTAGAACCCACGGAAATATTCAGGTAGAGTCCCAAGTATGAACCTTCACCTCCATCCTTCTCTATCCCCAAGAACATTTGTAACATCCTGTTTTTTTATCCAATTTAGCATGACACGGTTCTTATTTCGTTAAAAGCAACTACAAGAGGTTGCATCATTGAGACAAAACTTAACAAACCAGTTCAAGAACATGATATAACCAAAGAGCAGAGTTTCTTTATTCAAAGATGATGCAGATAATTGGTGATAAAGGTCTACATCAAACAACAAACAAAAACTACAAATCATTTATTGGGGACAAAAGTATTGATGAAACTCATGTTTCTGTCTGACTCTCTGATCAAACTAAAATGTTTTATGCAAACTGTCTTTTTAAATTTTGGAGGTTCATAGACTCGTCTTGGGTTTGGCTTTGTAGGCAATGCGTCTGGTCACAGTTCGCATTGTCACGAATTCCTCTGCCGAAGACGGATGTATCCCAACCTGTGTTTTGTTCACAGTGTCAAATTTAAACCTTTAGTTTAATAAAAACATCAAACTGGTGAAAGTGAGAAAAAAAAAAAAAACAGAGTGTTCGGGTCTATTTTACTTACCGTGCTGTCAAATTGTGCTTTTGTTGCTTCACACTTGAGCGCAATTGCAATCCCCTGGCATTGAGCAATGCAAGACATATTAAAAAGCATGAGACACCGCTGGATCAAAGTCTACTCGACTTAGCTTTAAAATCCTTGCACGGCTCAGTAATTCAAAACTCAATGGCGAAAAGGCGCACACTATTAGGTGGGAAGTAAATGAATAGTAGGGGGTATAAATAAAGGAAAACTTGCCTGCATGATTTCAGCTGCATCTGGACCGCACATGGATGCTCCAATAACCTTATCAGTCTGCTCATCAACTATTAGCTTCATCAATGACTTCTCCTGCCGTCTATCAAACAAAGAAAAATGTGATTAGATCAAAGAGAAGTCATCATGTTCAAGAACGTTGATAAACAAAGAGAAGATTCTAAAAATATGAAATCAAGAACTCTCTTGGCCGAGTTTATGGATTATTTATATGAATTAGATAGGACTTTAAATGCTTGCATACCCAGAAATGGTGTTCTTCATAGGATTAAAGCCTGAGGTGAAAACCAGAATATCACCAGTCGCTTTTTCTACTGCCTCTTCTTCGCTGAGACCAACCACAGCTAGTGGTGGTATGCTGAAAGACAAGAAGAACAGTGTAAATAACAAAACAGTGGAACTTTATGGAAGCTTCAGAAAGATTCGGTATCACTGTGAACACATATATGCTAAAAAATAAGAGAGAGATCTTTGAATTCTTTTTTTTTTAAGTTCTTTCCAGATTACAGTATTCATATATAGATGACCGATTGTAATAGAAAACGAGAGATTGTTTTGGTAATACAACAAACATACTTTAAGACAACACTAGGATAAGAAAGTAACTAGTGTCTGAGATATGACAGAGACAGTAAAATATCCTCCTAAAAGAAAGAAGGCTTACCAAAATACAGCACAGGCTACATTGCTGTAGTCTGCTTTAGTAGGCTTCCCACCAAAAACAGTGTTCTGTAGCATCAAAATAAATCCCACTTAGCAAATGGACTATAGAACTAGACAATCTCTAACACAAAAGCTGAAATATTGATTGGCATGAGTAAAATTATAAGTGCAAGATTAGAAGCGCAAACCGCAAAGCAGGTGGCCTCCATTAAGGCAACAGGTGTAAGGTTAATTCGGTTTGTAGCATCTCCCACAGCCCATATGCTAGGGATGTTAGTGCGTGAGTACTCATCAACCTGAGGATAATGTACTGAGTTAGTAGCTGCAAGAGTGTGGATTTTCCTTAGAAAGTAGAGGAAAAGTTTTCTTTAGAAGAACATATGTTTCTGCGACAACAGTAAATTTTTTACAACCTTCACAGCTCCAGCCTGATCAAGTTCAACACCAACAGCTTCTAAATTCAATCTCTTGGTATTAGGATTCCTGCCTGTTGCAGATAAAAGGAAAAGAGACATCCTTAGAAAGCTCCGTGAAAAAAACAAGAAAACTACTCTGACATATACAAACAGAAACCTGAGAATCGCATAACTATTGATAGATAGAAAATGTACCAGTAGCAAATAGTACAACATCCGCCATGAATTCTTCTCCGTGAGACGAGATTACTTTTATCCCGTCGTCTGTTTTTATCAGCTAAATTGAAAGATAAAGTATGTTCAGTAAATGAGACATGAAAAGTAATAATCATACTCAGATACCTGAGTCAAACTTGTTTGCGGATGCAGATTAACACCCCTTCCTTCCAGATTTCTAGCCACTAGTGCCCTCATCTCGTCATCAAAGCCCCTTTAAAAGTATATTTTAGAAATGATTACCAAACTTTTCAGTATTTTCCCTGAAAAGAAATTGCAAGAGACCAAAAAAAACAGAAGCTTATGGAGCACCTTAGTGGAAGTTCCTTCCTAAAGAATAGATCCACCGTACCACCCATTCCACGCCATATTGATGCAAACTCCACAGCAATGTACCTAAAGTAAAAAAGGTAAACAGAATCGGGATTTGAAACACTGATACATCAGGTTGAAAACAATGAGGGAGACATTACCCTCCTCCAAGCACTACAGCACGCTTAGGAAACTCTTCCAAACTTAAAGCTTCATCAGATGTAATAGCCAGCTCCTGTAAAAGACAGTTTATGTTCACGCAGACTAATTTTATCAGAAGATTAAATCCAAAACAAACAGATGTTCTGTAGTGTATTCACAGTTTCACACTCGTTGCTATTGTAGATAAGAAAAAAAAAGGATAAACACAAAAAAAAACTCACATGTCCAGGAATATTGGGCTTCTGTGCCCGACTGCCAGTGGCAATCAAAATGTGCTTGGCGGTGTAACTTATTTTGGTACCATCGATCTGCCTCACCTCAACTTCGTTGGGACCAACGATTCTTCCTTCACCTTCATACAACTTCACAGCAGCATTCGCCAACAATCGCTTGTAAATATTGTTCAGTCTCAATATCTCATCAGTCTGCAACACATATGAAAATTTAAAGACAGGTTAATACAGCTGTTACCACCAAACAAAGTCACAGGACACTAGTGCAAGTGTATCATGAAGTATAGCAATTCACGGGGTATACCTTCTTTTGCAGAAGCTTCTTCCATGTGAAGTCGACATTCTCATTGATTTCCCACCCATAATTTCTAGCATCCTGATAGAATATACCCACCAACATATGTCATCAACCAACCAATATATATATAATAGCCTAAAAGACAACTTGGAAACAGCAATAGAAGTCTGCACATAATATATTATGGGCAAGAACGTTTCTCTTACAGCAAATAGAAAGGCATAGAAATGATGGATAAAAGAAACAAAAAAAAAAAAAATCAAATTTGTTGAGTAACCTCAAGTTCACCACCATAAGTAGCACCGTAGACGAGAATCTTCTTGGGAACGCAACCACGAATAACACACCTGAAAGCAAGCCCCAACAAAAGTGGGATAAAGATTCAAAAGAGATGACGTCTTTATAACAGAAACAAACACCCAAAACAACTAGTAAACAAGCAGTGATAATAGTAGGGGTCACTTACGTTCCACCAACACCACCAATCTCCTCAGAGCTAATAGGGTGAAAAGGAAGCTCACAGATACCAACCTATATACCCAATTTTCATTCACCACAACAACACCAATATCAATATATAATTACGGATTGTTATTATTATTGACAATAACAAAAAGATGTTATCACTGCTCCTATTGATAATTCACCTTAGCGCCATTATTAGCGGAAAACCTAGCTGCACGAACACCGCCGCTCCCCGCGCCGATTACAAACAAATCGAAATCATAGTGAGTCTCCGTGGCTTCCTCCGCCGCCACCGCCTTGTCAAGCTCTCCATCGGTAAGCATCTTCCTCCCCATAATTGTGCTGAATCAGATATCCAAACTGCAAACAAAAAACGATGATCAATCAGAGTATCACAGACTCATGGGAACGAAATGGAAAAAAAAAAAACGGAATCTTGAATCAGTAAAAGGATAGATCGAAGATGTGTACATCTCTAAGAAGAAGAAGAAGATCCTCTAGAGAAGAGAGACACACAGACACGATTGCCTTTTGTACTGTTTTTACGTTTTTTTTTTCCTTTTTAAAATCAAAATCATTTGATGCTTTTTTTTCTCGAGCGTTCATACGTTATGATGACGTGGATTTAATATCTGAAAATCTTAATTATATTTTTTTGTCACCAACTTACTGCTCTGACCAAAACATATGCGAGTGTTTGATGATCTATCGAAAGCGACTTCCAAGTGAAAAATATGGAATCTTCAACAGTCAAGGGTCGAGATTGAACGCTGCAAAGGCGTCTAGGTGTGTTGTCATTGAATTTTCTGACGTGGCTTTTCATATAGCCAATGGAGTTTAGTTAGACAAGAATAACAACACCCACAAATTGTTCTTCTCATCATCATGTTACTACTACTAAAATCAAAACAAAACAAAGACAAGACTTGTGATATTCCTTCAAATCATAAATTCTCTCTCACCAAAATGATTTCATATCATCTTCCACAACAGTAAGGTGATAATGTTTGATTGGAGTTCTCGGCTTTACTATCATTCACCAAGGAGTTTTAATAGAGGGTCTATCAACTCCCCCTCTTTCCAGCAATCTATGCTTCTAGAGTTTTTAACTGCTCTCGAAACTCATTGGTTGAGTGTTTCAATGTCGATATTAGATCCGATTTTTTTTGCGTTCCTTCGAATGCGGGATTTATTACTATAAGTGAAGCTTTTCTATGGATCTCTTCTATCTTTAACCATTTATATCTTTTGTTATGTTTTAGTTAATTTCACTTATCATCTTACCGTCGAAGATCGCTCCGGTTGCGACTGTCCTAGCCTTTAGGCTTTTAAATTAATATAAGTATTTGGTGTTCAAATAAAAATGTTTGATTATAATATTCAAAAGTTTCAGGCATGGAAAATAACATGTGTACTGAAATAAACAAAATATATTTTGTACACTCAAATGCAATGTTGATGCTTCATACGGGATGAAGATTGTTTAGACGATTGGGGGCTCTTGAAGAGTGTGTTAGAGTATATACGGTTTAGATATTATACTCTAACAGAGTGGTGATTCCCAGTGTTTGTTTACGGGTATATTTTTTTGTCACCAACTTACTGCTCTAACCAAAACATATGCGAGTGTTTGATGATCTATCGAAAGCGACTACCAAAAGTAAAACATGGAATCTTCAACAGTCAAGGGTCGAGATTGAACGCTGCAAAGGCGTATAGGTGTTGTCATTATAGAGAAGGTATGCAACTTAAGTATTATTGATATTAAGCATAAGCTTATATACAGAGAGAATAGGAGTAGTGAGCAAGTCACGAGATACATCCATATCCTAAACTATCAATACAAAGAGAGATTATAGAAACTAGAGATATTTACGTAATCATATCTAAGATATAGAGTATATACTAACATCCCCTCTCAAGATGGACGTCCAGAGGTAAGTCCAATCTTGGCTGATAGAGTTTGAAATCTTGGTCGAGGCAATGGTTTCGTCAAGGCATCAACTAGCTGATCAGCAGAACAAACATGAGAGACCCGTATATTCTTTTGCTGGACTTGTTCACGTATGAAATGATAATCAAGTGCCACATGTTTCATTCTGCTATGAAAGACTGGGTTGGCACACAGCTGAGTTGCTCCTATGTTATCACAGTAAATTGTAGGTATGCCAGATAAAGGAATACCAAGCTCAGTGGCAATGGAGAGGATCCACTTTAGCTCCGCTGCAGTGTCAGCAACAGACCGGTACTCAGCCTTCGTTGACGAACGAGAGACACTTTTCTGCTTGCGTGAGGCCCAAGATATAGGTTGTTTACCAATGTACACAATGTAAGCTCCTGTAGAAGTGTAGTTGAAGGACCCTAAGATCGGCTCACTCGAATGGATCAGATTTGGATATGAACTCCGGATGGAGAACTGAATGGATTGAAGTGTCGCACGAAGGTTGCGGAAAGGCCTTCGATATTCCCGACTCCAAATGGTGCTTGATATGACTCACAAGACCACCAAGTGAAGGATCTCTCGTCGTTGCTTGATATGACTCACAAGGCCAACGATTTGAGGAAGTGTTTACTTGGATATGACTCACCAAGAAACAAGACAAGTTCTTAAACGAAGAACAAAGAGTTTAACTCAAAAGCTTTTGACAAAATCGATTTCTCCTTTATTAAAATGAAAGAGTTTCATACTTATAGAGTTTTGTAGATCTAGGAATTAAATAGAAAACCAGATCTAGATCTAGATTTAGTCAATACACGGAAATAAAGAGATAAGCTAGTCAAAGTGACCGTTCGGCTTCTGTCCAGATGCTTCCGAACCAGCTAAGTCCAAAGCAGTAAGGATTAGCACATAGGCGGGATGATCAGCAAGGGCCGCAGGACGTTCTGATCGGACAAGTTGTGTTCCAACAAAGCCCAAATCTTCTGATAGCTTAAGGATCCTTGCCTTAGAGAAATTTCCAAAGGAAAAGTCCATGATCGGATCGAACAAGGTAGAGAGATCATCAACACGGTCGTTGGTACATGCGGTACGAGCCAATCGAGCCAAAAGAGAGAAGTCTCGATCATTTTGTGAAACCTCATGATCCAAGTCAAGTCTGACATGATCTTTCTCAAGTCTGACATGATCTTTCTCAAGTCTGGCATGATCAAGGTCAAGTCTGGCTCTGGCTCGGCTGTTGGCTCTGGCTTGTCGAGATGGCTGGGAAGGTCGCGTACTGGTTCGGTCCGTTTGGTCTTCAAGACGTGGACTTGGTCGAAGCTTCATTCCGGATGTAAGTGGATCGAGACGGTACACGGCCCGATTGGTCTGTCTGATCTGATCGGAAGGATGAACCTCAACTGGGACGTCTGGAGCGTTCTGATCAGTCTGGTCCATGGACTGGGGCACATCATTCCCTCCTTATTTAAAAGGATTTGTCCACAAATCTGGATCGTCTACAAGAAAAGGAGAAAGATCAGACACATTAAAACTCGAAGAAATATCATACTTACCTTGTAAGTCAAGCTGATAAGCATTGTCATTGATCTTCCTAAGAATCTGGAAAGGACCATCAACCCGAGGTATAAGTTTCGACTTTCTTTCATCTGGAAACCGTTCTTTCCTCAAGTGAACCCAAACAAGATCACCCTCTTTAAAGATCACCTCCTTTCTCTTCTTGTTGGCATATCTTTTGTATCCTTCGGTTTTGGCTTTAATGTTTGAACGAACCTGCTCATGTAGCTTCTTGATAGTGTCTGCTTTCCTCTTGCCATCTGTGCTAACTCTTTCACTTAAAGGCAAAGGCAAAAGATCAAGTGGAGATAAAGGATTAAAGCCATAAACGACTTCAGAAGGTGAGAACTTAGTAGCAGAATGCATAGCATGGTTATAAGCAAACTCAACATGAGGCAAACATTCTTCCCAATGCTTGAGGTTTTTCTTAACCAATGATCTAAGCAAAGCGGACAGAGTTCTATTCACTACTTCAGTTTGGCCATCAGTTTGTGGATGACAAGTCGTAGAGAACATCAATCTGGTTCCTAATTTAGACCACAAAGTTTTCCAAAAATAGCTAAGGAACTTAGCATCACGATCAGAGACAATGGTCTTAGGCATTCCATGCAATCTAACAATTTCCCTAAAGAACAATTCAGCAACTTGCACAGCATCATCAGTTTTATGACATGGAATGAAGTGAGCCATTTTCGAAAACCTATCCACAACCACAAAGATGGAGTCTCGGCCAGTTTTAGTCCTAGGTAAACCAAGAACAAAATCCATAGAAATATCTACCCAAGGATGAGAAGGAATGGGTAGAGCCGAATACAAACCGTGATTAGATGTCTTGGTTTTGGATTTCTTGCAGATCACACATCGGCTACAAATCCTCTCAACGTCCTTCATCAAGCTTGGCCAGTAGAAGTGATCAAAAACTGTCTTGTATGTCTTCTTGACTCCAAAGTGTCCCATAAGACCTCCTCCATGAGATTCCCTGAGAAACAACTCCCTCAAAGAACATTGGGGCACACACAAGCGGTTATCAAAGAACAAAAAACCAGAATTTTGATAGTATTTTCCATAAGCCACTTTGGAACATTTCTGAAATATTTCTTTGAAATCCGGATAAGTCACATACAAATCTTTGATAAATTCAAAGCCAAGTAGTTTAGTTTCAAGGGCTGAGAGAAGAGTATACCTTCGGGACAAAGCATCAGCCACAACATTTTCCTTACCTTTCTTGTACTTGATAGCATAAGGAAATGTCTCAATGAACTCAACCCAACGTGCGTGTCTCTTGTTCAGCTTCTGTTGACCCTTAAGATGTCTCAAGGACTGGTGGTCCGTGTGGATAACAAACTCCTTAGGCCAAAGATAGTGTTGCCACATTTGGAGAGCTCTCACCAAAGCATATAGTTCCTGGTCATAGGTGGGGTAGTTGAGTGTGGCGCCTCCAAGCTTCTCACTGAAGTAAGCAATGGGTTTCCTATCCTGCATTAAGACAGCACCAATCCCAACTCCGGAAGCATCACATTCAATCTCAAAAGTTTTAGAAAAATCAGGAAGTACAAGTAAAGGAGCATGAGTCAACTTCACTTTTAACATCTGAAAAGCTTTTTCTTGGGCTTGTTCCCATTTGAAACCGATGTTCTTCTTGATCACTTCAGTCAGCGGAGCAGCAATGGAACTGAAGTCCGAAACAAACCGTCTATAGAAACCGGCCAGACCATGAAAGCTTCTTACCTCGCCCACGGTCGAAGGACTCGGCCAGTCTCGGATAGCTTTGATTTTCTCCTCGTCCACTCTAAGTCCATCAACACCTACAACAAAACCTAAGAACACCACGTGATCTGTTCCAAAAGAGCATTTACCAAGATTGGCAAAGAGTTTTTCTTTTCTAAGAACTTCAAGAACAGATTTTAGATGCATCTTATGATCTTCAAGGTTTTTGCTATAGACAAGAATGTCATCAAAGTAGACAACAACAAAATGACCTATGAATGATCTCAAGACATGATTCATCAAACGCATGAAAGTGCTAGGTGCATTAGTAAGACCAAATGGCATAACAAGCCATTCATACAATCCTAACTTGGTTTTAAATGCGGTTTTCCACTCATCACCTTCCTTCATCCTAATCTGGTGATAGCCACTTTTCAAATCAATTTTAGAAAAGACACATGATCCATGTAACTCATCAAGCATGTCGTCTAGCCTAGGGATGGGATGCCTATACTTTACCGTGATGTTGTTGATGGCACGGCAGTCCACACACATGCGCCAAGAACCATCCTTTTTGGGCACGAGAAGGACAGGAACGGCACAAGGACTGAGGCTTTCCCGGATGTAGCCTTTCTCAAGAAGGTTACCAATCTGTTTCTGAAGTTCCTTGGTCTCCACCGGATTGGTACGGTAAGCTGGCCGGTTTGGTAGAGACGCGCCATGAACAAGGTCGATCTGATGCTCAATGCCTCGTACTGGTGGAAATCCCCTAGGATTCTCATCTGGAAAAGCATCAGAATACTTCTGAAAAACATCTAAAAGTTCACTCGGAATCTCCGGTGCAAGGTCAGTAGAAGCCATAAGAGATTCTTTGTACACAAGTAAAGAAATGGCTTTTGAGAGTAAAGAGATCTCTTGACCTGACTTTGTTTGATATAGAAATTGGAGTTCCGTTGGGATGATTCAGGTTCATCTGGCTTGGGTTCCTTGTCACGGTTCCTCTTGAGCTGGATCTGATCATGATGAACCTCCAAAGGTGTCAAAGGAACAAGCGTGATCTTCTTCCCTTTATGATCAAAGGAGTGTCGGTTGGTGAAGCCATCATGCACGGCTCTCTTATCAAATTGCCATGGCCGGCCCAAGAGAATATGGCATGCGTCCATAGGAAGAACGTTGCAAACGACCTCGTCCTCATATCGGCCAATGGTAATAGGGACAGTGACTTGCTCTTTCACATACTGTTCTCCAGCCTCGTTTAGCCATTCCAACCTGAAAGGACGAGAGAGAGGCCGAGTAGCAAGTCCTAGTTTCCTGACAAGAGTGTCACTAGCAACATTAGTACAACTCCCTCCATCAATAATCAAAGAGCAAACCTTTTCAGAAACTAAACATCGAGAATGAAAGAGATTCTCCCTTTGTTCCTTTTCATTGTTTTTGGGTTGGACACTCAGAGTTCTTCTTGTGACAAGTAGAGGACCTTGAGCTGGATATTCGAAGCTAGGCTCGTCATCATAGATCGGGTCGGACTCATCAACAAAGGCTGGGACAGAACCATAGACCAAGCGGCCGTCCGTTTCATCGAAAATAGACTCGACCATGCCTTTCCTAGCAACGAGTAGTGGCCCGTGATGCGGATATCCAAAGGACTCGTCCTCTTCATCAAAGATCGGACCAAGATCTTCTTTGTTCTCCTGCTCATCCTCAGATTCAACTTCTCCATTCTCCATGAGAATCATCACTCGTTGGTTGGGACAGTTTTTGGCAAAGTGTCCTAGACCTTGACATTTGAAGCACCTAATGTCTCTTGCTCGGCCAGAAGCATCAACTGCCTTTCCTTTGTCATCACGAGCGAGGGCATCAGTTTTAAAAGCATTATGTGTTGTGGAAGAAGACTTACCGTTGTCTTGGTAGCTTGGCTTAGGAGCAAAAGCCGGTTTGGGAGAGTAGGTCGGTTTAGAGGTAATGGCCGACTTTGAGAAACTCTTCCTCTTAACTTGTTGTTCAATCAAGATGGCCTTGTGTAGCATCTGTTCCACACTACCATACTCTTGAAGCTCCATGCGGTCTTGGATGTCTCGGTTAAGGCCAGAGAGGAACCTAGCCATAGTGGCGTCCATGGGCTCGTCTACATCAGCCTTGATCATCAAAGTTTCCATCTCCTGGTGGTAGTCTTCCACGGACTTAGTGCCTTGAAGCAAGCGTCTGAGTTTCTGGTGGAGGTCTCGGTGATAATGAGCAGGAACAAATCGTCTCCTCATCAGCATGGAAAACTCATCCCATGTCTCAATCGGTCTCTCACCTGTTCTCCTCCTGTGGGTCACAACTTGATCATACCAATTAATAGCATAGCCAGAGAATTCAGTAACAGCTAGTCTAACTTTCTTAAGTTCAGAAAAGTTTTGACAATCAAAGACATGTTCAATTTTTCTTTCCCATTCAAGAAAAACATCAGGATCATTTTTACCCTCAAAAGGTGGAATTTTTAGTTTCAGTCCACTTAAGCTATCATTAGTACGTTCATTTCTAGCAAAAGGATTGACATCACCTGGATCTCGGGTTCTAGGACCTCTTCTTGGACGGTATGCTGATCTGGCCTCGTCCTCTTGATCATCCTCCTCTCGGATCTCATTGTCGGACCGAGTGTTCCTACGCGGACGGTCTCTTCTTGCTCCGGCTCTAGAAGGAGCTTTGCTGGCCTGAATCTCATCAAGCCTCTGGTGGATCTGATCTAAACCTGCGTTCAACATGTTAGACATAGAATCATTCAAGGCACGCATTTGAAGGTTAGACAATCCAGCAACTGAGTTTCCGGGACGGTTCCGTTCATCATCACTACTCATGGTTCCTGAAATTTCTTAAACACAAAACGTTAGATAAAAATCCTCACTCTCTCAAGTGTTTGATCCTCACCCACACACGTGTTTCTCTCAGAATTTTGATGGTCACACAACAAGTTTTCACTCAAAGTTCTAAGAAGAACAAATCAAAGAAACTCAATGGACAAAATCCAAGTAAACACAAGAGAATTTTAAAAGAGAGAAAGATAAGAGATTTTTTTGTTTTGGGAATCCGTTTTAACCACCTCAAAGGCGGGATTTCTCCTTAGCCAGCAGGCTTTCTCTTCCACCACCAATCCCCAAATGAAAAACTTTTCAAATTTCCTTTTTTTTTTTTTTTGATAGATCTTTTTTTTTTTTTTGATAGATTGAGGATGGTAATGAGGGGCCCGGATTCAAGATAGATAGATGAAGAGTGTTTATGAAGAAATGGAAGATGAGAAGGATGAAAGATTTAGAAGATACCAAACGAGTGGCTCTGATACCACTTGAAGGACCCTAAGATCGGCTCACTCGAATGGATCAGATTTGGATATGAACTCCGAATGGAGAACTGAATGGATTGAAGGGTCGCACGAATGTTGCGGAAAGGCCTTCGATATTCCCGACTCCAAATGGTGCTTGATATGACTCACAAGACCACCAAGTGAAGGATCTCTCGTCGTTGCTTGATATGACTCACAAGGCCAACGATTTGAGGAAGTGTTTACTTGGATATGACTCACCAAGAAACAAGACAAGTTCTTAAACGAAGAACAAAGAGTTTAACTCAAAAGCTTTTGACAAAATCGATTTCTCCTTTATTAAAATGAAAGAGTTTCATACTTATAGAGTTTTGTAGATCTAGGAATTAAATAGAAAACCAGATCTAGATCTAGATTTAGTCAATACACGGAAATAAAGAGATAAGCTAGTCAAAGTGACCGTTCGGCTTCTGTCCAGATGCATCCGAACCAGCTAAGTCCAAAGGAGTAAGGATTAGCACATAGGCGGGATGATCAGCAAGAGCCGCGGGACGTTCTGATCGGACAAGTTGTGTTCCAACAAAGCCCAAGTCTTCTGATAGCTTAAGGATCCTTGCCTTAGAGAAATTTCCAAAGGAAAAGTCCATGATCGGATCGAACAAGGTAGAGAGATCATCAACACGGTCGTTGGTACATGCGGTACGAGCCAATCGAGCCAAAAGAGAGAAGTCTCGATCATTTTGTGAAACCTCATGATCCAAGTCAAGTCTGACATGATCTTTCTCAAGTCTGGCATGATCTTTCTCAAGTCTGGCATGATCAAGGTCAAGTCTGGCTCGGCTGTTGGCTCTGGCTTGTCGAGATGGCTGGGAAGGTCGCGTACTGGTTCGGTCCGTTTGGTCTTCAGGACGTGGACTTGGTCGAAGCTTCATTCCGGATGTAAGTGGATCGAGACGGTACACGGCCCGATTGGTCTGTCTGATCTGATCGGAAGGATGAACCTCAACTGGGACGTCTGGAGTGTTCTGATCAGTCTGGTCCATGGACTGGGGCACATCAGTAGTCATCCTTGTTTCCAGCCCTATCAGTATCTGAATAGGCATGAAGAGTTAAGGGAGTTGATGCAGAGAAGAATATACCGTGAGTAACCGTCCCAGCCAGATATCGCAGCACTCTTTTTACTGCAGCCCAGTGTGCATCAGTTGGTTTATGCATGTACTGTGAGAGCCGATTCACTGCAAAAGCAATATCTGGTCTTGTAAGATCGCTCCGGTTGCGACTGTCCTAGTCTTTAGGCTTTTAAATTAATATAAATATTTGGTGTTCAAATAAACATGTTTGATTATAATATTCAAAAGTTTCAGGCATGGAAAATAACATGTGTACTGAAATAAACAAAATATCTTTTGTACACTCAAATGCAATGTTGATGCTTCATACGGGATGAAGATTGTTTAGACGATCAGGGGCTCTTGAAGAGTGTGTTAGAGTATATACGGTTTAGATATTATACTCAAACAGAGTGGTGATTCCCAGCGTTTGTTTACGGGTATATTTTTTTGTCACCAACTTACTGCTCTAACCAAAACATATGCGAGTGTTTGATGATCTATCGAAAGCGACTACCAAAAGTAAAACATGGAATCTTCAACAGTCAAGGGTCGAGATTGAACGCTGCAAAGGCGTATAGGTGTTGTCATTGTAATTTCTGACGTGGCTTTTCTATAGCCAAATGGAGTTTAGTGAGACAAGAATAACAACACCCACAAATTATTCTTCTCATCATCATGTTACTCCTAAAACTAAAACTAAACAAAGACGAGACGTGCTATTATTCTGCAAATCATAAATTCTCTCTCACCAAAATGATTTCATATCATCTTCACAACATTAGCATATCTTAAAGTGATAATGTTTTGATTATAAGTTATAATATTCAAAAGTTTCATGCGTGGAAAAGAACATTTGTATTGAAAACAACAAAATATATTTTGTGCACTCAAATGTATATGTTGATGCTTCGTATAGGTTGTGCTAATTGATAGATACGGGATGATAAAGAAATGGTTAGATGGTCATCAGGTAATGTGCACACAAGAAAACTTATAACGCTGAAGCTATATAACATTTACATATTAATATGTTTGACATGTACAACTTTGCCTCAGCCTCAGCCTGGATCATGTCTTGACAGTGTGAATCTTCTTTTGATCCTTTTAATAGAGTGCCACCAATTCACTTAGCTTTCAAAAGCCGTGAATCTTAGAGTACGCCAATTGCCACATGTCGTCAAAATAATTTCAGTTGTGCATTGTAGCTTGAGGTATTGTAATCTCTTAATATCTTGCACCTGGTCTTGTCTATTATCTACTCCATATGTAACCTTTTAAGAAGATGATATTTATTGTTGCTTTTTCTGTTTAATATGGAAAAACTGAATTTAGGTGTTAGCTTTGTTGATTAAAAATGCTTTCTATATCTTTTAAAGACTTCTTAAGATGCTAGAATTAAATTTGGCCTGTTCTCATTAGACATAGTTCTTGTAATTGGTTTGTTGCCTAAACCATTGTTGGCCATTTTTGTTATGTCTGAATGTGATCTTAATTTTTTTGGTATGGTCGGATAATACCATCTTTGCTTTTGATTTTTTAATTTTTTTTGTAATAGTTAGTTTGGTAAATTAATTATTTTGAAAAAATATATGTCTCTCTTAAACTACACCCAATAAAAGGTTCATTTATGTCATACTAGGGTAAACCCGCCATACGGACGGACAAATATATAAGTTAATAATATAAATCTACTTTAAAATGTTTAATTATTTAAGTAAAATATCATTAACTTTCATAATATTTTCACAACAATTTTAACTTTATTTTACTATTCATTTTAGAGATTATATACTTACCTAACTATTTCATTACCATTAATAACTTAAAATAAAATTATTTACTTTATTTCATTATTTGCTTTAGTCTATGGATTAAAAATTACAGTCAATTAGATTCAGTAGAGTTATAACTAATAAGTGAACTAAAGTTATTTTCTATTTCATTTATATGTTTGTTTCATGAATTAAATTATTTTTATTTTTAAAGATATATTTTCGTAAAAGTAATGCTTTACACGATGAAAAAGAAAAAACTTATTCATTAATATTTTAAAATCTATCTAATTACATTCGAGCGCTCACGCTTATTTTGTGTAATAATTTTTTTTATGGACTTCCAACTTTAATCTCTCATTGTCTTGTTTTACATACATTCCGTCTTGTTCAAGTAAATTCTCCCGACTGCTAACTTTTCCCTACATAACATGAGAATATCGTATAGACAAATGGCATTGATATAAAAACTTTGTGTTGATGTTTGAAAGTGATGCATCCCTAAGTCGACACTATTTTTATGGTAATATTCTTGTATGTTTTTCACATACTGAGCTTCTGCGTTCCGAGTGGAAAAGCATCTCGTCATTAGCGCTGCTCTCGAATAGATACATATGTTCTTGTAGACCTAGGGATCCAGAGCGGCTTTAGCTAAAATAAATAATGATTGCATGACATTTCCAACATTGATCTTTGGAGATGTGCTAACGCGGGCGATGATATATGTCTGGATTTTGAGAGGAATTAAGATCCTCAAAGCATAAAAACGGAAGAGTTAAATTGACTTTTGATGCTTTGGTTGTGGAACAGAGGTTGGATTTGGGTGTTTTGTTTTGATGTATATATATATATATATATATATATTAAAACTTACTGGAGCGTTTTTTTGTGGGGTTTATAATGGAATTAATTGGATTTATCGACATATGTAGTTTACTGGGTCATTTTGTAATGTTGACCTTACATTTTTCATTGTGTTTATCAGTTGTCAGAAGGTTTTTCTAGCGGTCTCTCAAGTTTCATAATATTGTGTTAGCCGAATAGAGAAACTGGAGTGGATGTAGTATACATTTGGGTTAGTTCTGGTTGGTATTTCTCAGAAATAATATTTTGGATCCAAAAAATGGTGATGGAATTTTTTTTAAAACTATTATATTCACTAATTATTTTAAATTAGTTATGAGTAAATATTTATACATATGTAGCACATGAAAATATCAGAATAGATAGTTATTCGAATGACACGAAAATTAACCATATTTATAATCTATGGAATAAGTTCTGGATTTTTCTTCGAAAATAAATAAGTTGAGGGTTATATTAATTTTTTTTATTCTTTTTTAAATTATCTCACACATGTTGGTCTCACCCAAAAATAATAACCAAGTGTTTTGATTTTGACCCATTTAATGTGTATTTGAAACCACTTGTAAAGCTCATTCGGGATTTTTTAAAAGTGTAGTATACAATTTCTGGAGAACCATTATCATATATGCACGTATCTTATACTTAGAACTTCTACATAACAGTTTTATCTAAATTCTTAAGTAAAAGATATTGAGCATGTACTTTTACAAAAAAAAAAGATATTGAGCATGTTGATGACAAACTAAATGCCATAATCCAAAGTCCATATCCATACTCATAGGCCATAACCATTATAACACTAATATAACACGTGGAAGATCATGGCATCAACATCTAAGCAAGTGTCCTTTGATTAGATGAATTTCCCACTGATGGAGAGAGCATCGTGCTCAGCCGTAAGCTTCACCAGCAATCATTTTGAGAGCTTAGTCATTGCCGATGTTTGCCCAAATCACCTCCTTTTTTCTTGGTGATACAATCTCTCCGCCGGTAAGGAATCAGAGCATAACCCAATAAGCATCTCAGTGAGTTTCTTTTTTTGTGCAGCACTAATTTGTAATCTCTTTCTTCAATAAGTATAACATGAATTACTGACGCCTCAAATCTGAAAAACAGAGAACACTCTAATCAACGGAGAGCGGACTCTTTGTAGGGGGAACACCGAGAGTACTGAATCCGACCAGATGATTAGAAGAAATCCAACAACAACATTATGAATGAAGTAGTGAAAGGTTGCCTTCTGGATTGGTCTTTTGCAGGCTGCAATCGTTTATCGAAGCTATACATGGTTGGTGAGTAAAACAACAGTTATGTTTTCCCCTTTAGTTTACACTTGCTCATTTGAAACTACGATTGTTTTTTGATTTACCATTTACATTTGTAGTATCTCTCGGGTGCTGTGGTTGATCTCGGGCAAATGTAGTTTCTTACATGTAGCCAAGAAGCACTTCTCTTGCAGAAGGTGTTTTCTTAAGACGACCATTTCTTGACAATCTGGTGCCATTACAATGTCTGAATTTGTTTGGATTACAACGATTGAGAAGGAGAAAGTGATGAATCTCAGGGAAAGAAACTCCCATATTTATAGTAGTAGATTCATAAGAAGGAGGTGGTGTATTGATTGAGACATGGTGGTAGCAGTTGGTCGGTGGCGTTTATGAGGAGGTTAATGGAGCATTAATGGTTGTGATTGAATGCAAACGTTCTGCGTAACGGTGCCAGATCTCCGCCGGATCTCCAGAGCCGCTGGGAAGCACATCGTTGTCGTAACGGCGTCTTCGCTTTCCAAAGAACCGTTTGGAAAGAAGATCGGTGGACATGAGAAATCATTGTGGGCTTAGGTTTGTAAAATTATGGAAGCCCAACTACTAAAGAACCTAATCTTTTCTAGCGTTTGTTTTTAGAAGCCCAACATGCATAAGCGAAAAAAGCCCATGACGACATGCATTTAAATGAAACGTCGAGTTTCATTAACTGGGGACACATGTCAACGCAAGAAAACTTGACTTTCCTAGGTGGAATCCTAGGTGGCACAAGGAAGAGAGAGCAAAACAGTATTGGTATGCGGGTGGATAGTATACATTTCCAAAGTTACTTTGGAGTATTTGGATTATATGCAGTTTGATAAGAAAAAGAAAATGTAGTTTTGATAAGGTCATATAGTGTTTGTTTTAACCAACCCAAACAATGAATGATTTTTTAAAGTGAATTTTGTTCTATGCTACGTAATGATTTGATTTTACTGTATAAGGGATGTTTTACGCTATCTTTGCTTTAAATCCATGGATTGTTTTACTATTGTTAGAGCATGGTTTATTATTCTTTCAATCTAGGTGAAAGAACATGCTAAACCCACTTATTTTATCATTTGTTAGGTTGAGTTATTATCACGACGGTAGTAACGGTGTGAATCCTAAACAAGGTCAACCGTGAAGTTTCCTTAATTGAATATATATAATTTAATTTTTATTAAAACATTTTCCCTCTATTTTCTTTCCTCCTTCAGCAATTCTCGAGCTGCTCTCTACTCTGCTTCTCTCTCTGTCTTGGTTTCTCATCGAATCTTAATTTTGGTAAAGTGAAAATCTTCGATTTAGGGTTCTGATCCGATCGCAAATCTTGAAGCTAAATGGATGATCAATGGCGTCCAGGATCACCGCATTATCAGTCTCCGCCGCCGTGTCGAGCTCACCACGGAAACCATACTGCTGTAGATTGTCACAACGAAGCTGATAGGCTCTATACGAGAGCTCGAATTGATGCCATCGGACGTCAATTTAGTGGTGTACCGCCTCTTCTTCCGGTGTCACCACCACCGCCTCTGCCTCCATCTCATCACGGTTCTACTCGTCCTCCTCGAGGTTGTTTTCCCGAGCCATTTTTATTTGCCTTTCGCGTTGGCTGGCGAATGATTTTAGTTTCTCTAGCGTATAATCTTGCTTTGTTTGTTGTTAATAATACTAATCTTCACTTTGTTGTGGCGGTTGAATGATTATAGAAGGTGTTTGGATTGCCTAATAACTATATTTTAGCTAAGTGGAAAGAGTTATTTAGCCAAGTCGTTGCCTAGGAAACATATATTGATTGAGAACACATAGGTAACTGATACAGATTCCATTCTGTTGATTTGTATGTTTACATTCAACTATGTGCAGGATTACTAATGAGGAACTTGTACTTTTATGTCATGTGCTTCTGCACATTTGCTGTGGTGAAGGCCGGTTCGAGTCCACAGAACAACACTGACATCAGACTTGATGCTTTGTTTGCGATATTGGGGGATTTCGGCTACCACCCTGTACTCGCTGAGACTTGGAAAGGGAATAGCCCTTGCGACAACTGGTTCGGGCTAATCTGCGTGGAAGGTCAAATCAAGTATATATTTCTCATGTCCCTGAACTTGACTGGCTCCATCTCTCCACGGTTTGCGGATCTCACATCAGTACATGTGATCGATCTATCCCATAACCTTCTCAGTGGTACCATTCCCTTCGAGCTTACCAAGATGAATCTGAGAATCCTGGATCTTTCCCACAACCAGCTACACGGGAAAGTTCCGCGTTTTGAGACACTGGTTCCAGTCACGGAAGGAAATCCAGAGATTGTAACTGCGGCGGGCATCATTCGCGTTCCTTTACAGAGAGGTGACAAGGAAACTGCAGGCGTTGGGGGATTTTACGTTGGGATTATGGTTCTTGGTTTCCTGCTTATTGGAGGAGCAGTCTTCCTTTTCTATCTGGCTAAGAAAATAAACCACCCGGTCTGACTGATACTGCTTGTCAAGAATGAAGTCTCCAACTTTTATTATGTCTAGTGTTGTTTGTTGTTTAGTAAGAGATAGTCTAGTTTGACAATGATACTATCACTATGTCATTACCTAATATACGATTAAAATAATTTTTTGTACTATGTTATGTCATAGTATCATATAAACAGGTGGAAAAGAACTTATCACAAATAAGCAGCTTCAGTTTTGAATAATCGCCATGTTCACATAATACGTTTCAAGAACTTTTAGTTTAGAACTCAGAACTCAGAACTTTTAGTTTAGTAATGTTAAATACCTACGGCATGGTGGTTTTTGAGGTTTTGACTGGGTACATATAGATTTCAAGGGTAGCAGAACGGCTTTACTTTTTTGGATTGGGTGAGGTAGAATAAAGGTAGCCTTGAAGTTCTTTGACTCAGAGCTTGAGATCAAGAACCGAATCTGAAGCCACAAGATCATACAAGTGTTGGGCACCGCTTTGTTTTTGTGTTAACGCGTCCTGTGACGAGAGACACACCATGAAAGATGTTGGGGCTATGCTGAAGGTGAAGAGTACGCAAATGTTCTCCTTCAATCACAACAACACAAAAAAGAAGGTCGTAAGAATGAGATGATGGCAACGGTGAGATGAGACGATGATAAAGATTGGTGAAGAGTAAGAGCACGAGTTTTTCTTCTCTGCTTTACTCTTCTTCATATTTGATGGAGTAATCTACGGTTTGAAGATTACGTGAGAGGAAAGCTTTTCTGTGTTAATCGCTCACTGGATGGTATAGTATAATACTTACATTAAGAAAGCTAGAATATAGTCTTCAGGCATACAGTTTGATATTTATGGGTGGAATCAGTTTATCCTAAAAGTCCTATATATATATATGTCATGTGGTTCTTGGATTAATAATTTCATTTTCTATCCTTACTTTCATAGTTTCCTCGCTGAATAAAACTTGATCAATTTTTAAGAGGTACGGGTAATGTTATCCTGCATAACAGTTTTGTTGATCTCTTACTCTCTTGTCATAATGTATGTATCCTTTCTTCGTGTAACTGTTTTTGTTACAGTGGACACACTTACATGTTTTTTTTTTGCATTTTGTTTCACCTTTTTACCTTTCATATTGGTATGTTTTTATTCATACGTCTTTTGTCTTGGAAGATGGAAGTGAAAAGTTGAGCAAAGTAAAGAAAAAATTGTTTTAGTAACAACTAACAAGTGGTTTATCCAATGTGGCATTGACAATTGGCTATGGATTGCAGCACGATTAGCTCAGCCTTAGAACTTTGATTGGCTCAGGCTCTGCTATTCAAACAGACCGCTTTGGAAATTGGCTTTAGAAGCTTTAATTAGAGCCATAATGTCAAAGTCAAACAAGTAAAAGTGATTTGTTCAACGTATTAGAAACCCATAGTTGTGTTCTCGTTAGCTTTTAACAAGTCGTTAACGAATGCAGAATAACTTCACATGCATCTTAGTTTCTTGTGAACGGATCAAAGTCACGACACACGAAGCCCATGCATGCACATAACCATTACATCTTCCAATAAAAGAGGACAGTATCATCACCAGTTAACTTTGGAGGACAAGGCATTAAACTGTTTCGTCTTCTTTAAATTACGTCTCTTAATCCAATTTATTATCCTCAACTCTCAACTGTACTCTGCCACTTTCCTCTTCTATATAAACCATCCCATTCCAAGCATACATGCTATCAAATCAAACACAAAACATCACATTTGTTCGTGGTAAAAATACAAAATGGCTATGAGTTTCTCATCACTCACCAACCTAGTCATTCTGGTCTCTGCAGCTGCGTTGCTTGTATCCCACTCAAGTGCTCGCAACTTGCAGCAAACTCAGACACTGCCTCTTCAAGGAGCTGCTTCTCCTACCATAGCTGAGGCTCCTACCGTCAATGCCCCTCTCGACGACCAAAAGAACTTCATTGTCGGTGGTGCTGCCGGAATAGGCGGATTCATGGGGATGCCAGGTGGTGGGACCGGTATGACGTTGCCTCTTCCATCCGGGACACCGCTTCTTGGTGGGTCCGGTGCGTTTGGTGGTATGGGTGGTGCAATGGGGTTTCCTGGTATTGGAGGTAATGGTGGCGGTTCTGTTCCGAGCTCAGGAGGTGGTTTGGTGTCTCCATGAGAGAGTGTCTGAGAGAGATTAAAATCATTGGTCTCTAGCTTTAAGATGTGTTTGGTTTCTTTTGCGTTCTAGTTTGGATCATTGTTCTTGTTGTTTCTGTGTGTTGTTGTCTTTTGCTGCGTTTTCTCATCACTTGTTTAATGTTGTCTTGTGCTTGCGTGTTGTTTCCTTTCCTTAAATGAAAAATGTTTCCTTATTATTCAAAATCATTAACCGCAAATGTTTATGTACAAGTAAAAGTGTAAAACTATATACCGTATCACTTGGTCACTAAACCGGCGAAAAGACAAATTTGGTAGGATTGAAAGGTATGAATCTAGCTCTGGTTCATGGTGGTCTATTGATGTTGTGGCTTGATACCATCAACGAGAAGAAAGTGGCTGTGCGCATTATTTGTAGACTTTAAATTAGGCAAAACTAATAAACAGATCCATATAGCAAAAACAGGCAATGTCCTGTTTAATTGTTTTTATTGGGCAAACACGGGCAAAAACAGACTCCTACAAGAATCGTGTCCCTCCTCTCTCTCAAGTTAAGGTGTGATGATTGGTGAAAAAAAGGACAAGAGTTTTAGTGATGTAATTAATAATCCATGCCTCCCATTCCACCCATGCCTGCTCCAGCCCCTGCTGACTCGCTTTCATCTTTGGGAAGATCCACCACTACAGCTTCAGTTGTCGTCAACAGAGAAGACACACTAACAACAACAGCAACCACAAACAAGTATGTTTACAGACTTTGCTTTTGACAATGAGGAACTGAGTATTGGTAGGGTTTTAGCTTTTGATTTACCTGGCAGCGTCAACCAGAGCTGTCCTGATCACTTTCAGAGGATCTATGATACCAGCTTTCACCATATCCACATATTCACCTATTTTTTATTTTCTCCAGTGTTAGCTGAAGCCAACCTTCCGATAGATTGAAAGTGAAGTGATAAGGGGATTGCTTAACTTACCTTTAGCAGCATCATAACCGAGGTCTGTGTTATCTTGCTCCAAGAGCTTGCCAACTATAACAGCACCTTCGACTCCAGCGTTTGAAGCAATTGTGTGAACAGGAGTCTGGAAAACCAAGATCCATTAAACTTAAGAATCATCAGCAGATCAAATATGGCATTCGTTTTAAGACTTTGCTAACCTTCAAAGCGTTCTGAATGATCTGCACACCAATCTTCTGGTCAAAGTTGGCTGTTGGAAGTTTCTCCAACTCTCTCGCTGCGTATAGAAGAGCCACACCTCCTCCTGCAATAGTTTTAATTTGTTTCTTCTCAGTAAACTTTTTAGCTTTATGTTAAAGAAGTGTTTCTCACTAGAGGAGACATACCTGGCAAAATACCCTCTTCAACAGCTGCTTTAGTGGCATTCAAAGCGTCTGTCACTCTGTCTTTCTTCTCACCAACTTCAGCTTCACTTGCTCCTCCAATCTATATCCAAAAATCCAGAGCTCTTAACACGACGATACTTGCAAACCAGACTGCTATTATTTACTACTGAAACATGGACTAACCTTCAAAACAGCAACTCCTCCAGAGAGCTTAGCCAACCTTTCTTGCAGTTTCTCCTTGTCATAATCCGAGGTGCTCAGTTCAATTGCTGACCTAATCTGTTAGTTGCAATACCAAAGCAATTAGAATGATAGCTATTTTCACATCTTGCAACCACATCATACTTTCTTGCATACAAATTCTACCATCTAGATTTATTACCTGCTCGCATCTCTCTTCAATTGCTGTCTTGTCACCGGCCCCATCAAGAATAACAGTGTCGTCCTTTGAGACAGTAACCTACAAATAGCCATGCAACAAGGGTATGCGGGTAACGTCATAGTCTGATCAATCTGACTTCATACTAAGTGCAATCATACATACAACAAAGATTTCAAAGACTAACCCTTTTGCAGGTCCCTAGCATGCCCAAGTCCACCTTCTCTAGATTCATGCCAAGCTCATCCGTGATAACCTATATCAGGCAAAGCAATAACTCTCTAACTATTAGCCAATCATTTTGCATTTTAGATTTCAAAAGACAGACACAGACTGCGACTTTACCTCTCCACCAGTAAGGGCAGCAAGGTCTTGCAAGTTGGCCTTTCTGTTCTCTCCAAACCCTGGGGCCTTGATGGCACAAACCTGTAACAAGGGCATGTTACACGTCAGAAACTAAAGAAAATCATAACTTCATGTCAGCAAACAACACGGATACAAATAGGCGTTTATTTGTTTAAATTCCAGACCTTGATTCCGGCACGTAGCTTGTTTAGGATAAGTGTCGCAAGAGCTTCACTCTCCACATCTTCAGAAACAATCAACAGTGGTCTTTGTCTCTATAAGTTTGACCACAAAATGGATAAATCACATTAGATACCTTTCACACAGCAGTTTCAAGAGATTTCCAAATCTACCAAGTGAAGATAAACCATACATACCTTCATAGCCAACTCCAACACTTTCACTATAGAGTTGATGGAGGAGATCTTCTTCTCATGGATAAGAATGAGAGGCTCTTCCAGTTCCTACATATTAAATCACAACTCTGCAAACTAAATAACTGATTCGAAGCATCAAGTAAATTGATTGATTAGTGGGACTGTGGGAGTAAAAAAACTTACACATTTTTGCGTTTTCTGATTGGTGATAAAGTAAGGGGAAGTATAACCTCTGTCCAACTTCATCCCTTCTACAACTTCCAACTCGTTAATCAACGTCTTCCCATCCTGCAAATCGCCTTACCAACATAAGTGCCTTGACCAATCTATCAGCAATCATTTCAGTTCAGCGAGAGTCACTTACTTGGATTGTGATCACACCTTCTTTGCCAACCTTCTCCATAGCCTTTGCGATCAGTTCACCAATCTCCCTCTCTCCATTTGCAGAAATGGTCCCAACCTGAGCAATCTCCTCAGATGTGCTGATCATCCTCGCCCTGCTTTTAAGGTTTGTCACCACAGCATCAACCGCCATGGAGATACCTCTCCTCAGGTCCATAGCGTTCATTCCTGCCGCAACTGATTTGCAGCCTTCCGTGAATATCGCCCTGGTGAGCACAGTAGCACATGTAGTACCTGCACAACAAGTTAGAAAGAGTTCATAACTGATTCAAAAAGAATTTTCAATCAAAAGTGGATAACTTACCATCACCAGCAACATCATTAGTAGCATTAGCAACCTGCTTCACAAGACTGGCACCAACGTTCTTCACTTTATCTTTGAACTCAATGCTTTTGGCAACGGTGACCCCATCTTTAGTCACTTTAGGAGCACCCCAACTTTGTTCAATCACAACAGTACGTCCCTTCAAAGTTATAGGATCACAGAAAGTCAGTCACTTTAACGATTCAGACCAAAATTGGCTTTCAGACGAATCATATTTTAGAAAGTTTCAGATTTGGTAACAGAGATAAAGCTCTAGTCAAATCCATATGTATAGATAAAGTACCTTGGGACCCATAGTGACTCTAACAGCATCGGCAAGCTCTTCAACACCTTTAAGCATCAAGGCACGAGCTTCAACCCCAAACTTAATCTCTTTCGCTGCATAGTTCCTGCTCCAGCTCATTCTGCTGGAAACCTGAGCACACGCGAGACTTAATCAAGCTACTCATAAGACCAAAGACAAATCGAGTTACAGACCAAATGCAAAAGTACCTGTCTTGTGTTACTTGCAATCCTGAGAGTACAGAGAACAAGAGAAACCCCATTAGAAAGCAAGCATATTTAGAGAACCCAGATGAAATCAAGGAGATTAGAGATCGAATTAGCTCGCTAAATTCATCAGAGATGTAAATCAATAAGAGGAAGACAAGTGAGTTGTTACCTGGCCTTGGAGGCGAGACTGGAAACGAAACGAAACATGGTCGCTGAGAAGGAAGAAGATGCACGATGAAGAAGCTAAAGAAAAAGAGACAAATAGGAGAACGAGCAAGCGAGATCGATGGAGGGGAGGACACACTTAATAGACGAAAGGAGAAGACTCTAGAAGCAGCAGCTGCTACTTGTTTAATGCCCCCCCCCCCCTTTTAGGGTTTTAGTCCTTTAGGGTTTCTCTGCATTTTAAATTTAATTTTGTTACTTCCCATTTTCCATTCTAATTTTCTGGATTTTTATTCGGCCAGAAACTATTAAGCATTTTCCTAGATTTTTAATGGACAAATCTCCAAAATAGCGATTTTCTAAGTTTAGGTCACAAAAATAGCTTTCAAAAACTAAAATGACCAAAATAGCATTTTCTCTTTTAAAAATTTTAATTTTTTTTTATCTTTCAAAATTTGAAATCTTATCCCAAAACCCCACTCTCCAACTCTAAACCCTAAAACCTAAATCCTAAACCCTAAATCCTAAACCCCACCCCTTAATTCTAAACCCTAAACCCCACCCCTAAACTCTAAACCCTAAACCCTAAACTCTAAACCCTAACCCCTAAACCCTAAAACCCTAAATCCTAAACTCCACCCCTTAACTCTAAACCCTAATGTCTAAATTAATTTACCATTGGGGTATAAGTGTATATTTATCTCTTTTGATAAAACACTAAGTGCTATTTTGGTCATTTTTATTCTTAGAGATTATATTTGTGACAAAAACTTTTTTAGTGTTATCCTAGTCATTTTCTCATTTTTAATTCTTTTAAGAGAAAATTGTTTTTTTTTTAGCAAAAAAATAATAACTATATCATTTTAGACTAATCTCATATACTTTATGTCCCATTAGGCTAATTATTTTCAAAACGACAATAATACCCTTAAAATTATAATTTTTAAATATAATAAATAACGGGTTCAATCAAGCGGGATTGATCGATCCGAAATTACAAGGTCGAACGGATCGATCGTTCATGATCATTATGCAGAACAAAAAAACGCGGAGCATATACTGATCGACCTGGTCCATTTCACTCGATCGGCAAAGGTGGATTTCATACAGATCGACCGATCTCGAATTATAGACCGATCGATCTTGTGCCTAGGTGAGTATTCAAAATCGATTTCCTGGTTTTCTTCGGTGATATCCGATTTGATTCCCAATTCGTTTGAACCGACTAAACATAATTTCAACTCTTTAAACTCGATTTCTTTGAGATGAAACCCATAATTTCTCACCTCCTTCACGAACAAAGGGGGAGAAAATCAAAGTCTCAAGTTCATAAACCCTAACCCACTCAATTTCACACTGATTTGGTAGATATAATGTGAAAATTTTGTGAAAATTTTGTGAAAATTTTGTAAACAATCAATGGAATATAGAAGACGACAAGAGAAGAAGGTTACCACGTTTTTTTCGTTTTTTTTCTTAAAAATCGATTTTTTTCAAAATATGAAAGTGAATATTTCCAAATATTTTGTTTCCATATTTTTAGGAACTGATTTTTTATCCGCAGAATACAGCTAATCTGTAGAAATCGGTTTCTACAGGTTTTTAGAATTATAATAATGTGTAGATTTTGATTTCTACATGTTTTAGATTTACAGTAAATCTGTGGAAGTCAGTTTCTACGTGTTTTAGATTTATATTAATGTGTAGTTTTTGATTTCTAAAAATTTTAGATCGGTAAGTTAAGCGCGGAATGTGTATTCTAAATCTTTTTAGAATATTCTTATTTACATATATCACATATTCTAAACATTGTAGATTCAATGAAAAAAATAGATTTCGTTTTCTACTTCGTATAATGTTATTTCTACTTTATTTATAACAGAATCTGAAAATTATGATTTAAACATTTTTAGAACTGAAAAAAATACCACTAAGTTCATATAGGTATTTTATCAATAGTTACTATTTTTCCAATTTTTTTTTGTCTGTAAAACTATTTATTAAATTTATTTTCAAAAATATTAAAAGTTATTAAAGACAAAAATGACACAAAATAGATATTAGTCTAAAAAGACATAGTTATCATTTTTTTGCTCCAAAAGAAAATTTTCTCTTATTTTAAAGAAAACAGCAGTTCTGGTATTATTGTTATAAATCAATTATTGGATGTCCATAACCGGTCCGGTCCATAACCGGGCCATACACCTAGAGAGAGAGTCGGCCACGACTTAGAGAGAGAGAGAGAGAGAGAAGCGGCTTGGAGAAAAGGAAACCATCTTTCATTTTCCTTGTAATTATTATCTTTCCATTATTATGTATTAGTAGTTTTCCTAATCTTAGTGGATTTAGGTTTTGGATACTTTCATTTTTTTACTTATCTTGTAATTCTCTATATAAGGGAACATTTATTCATTAATGATAGACAGAAACATTCAGTTCTCAAACCTTCGTTTACAACACGTTATCAGCACGATAGCCTCTAACACCATGAGCCTAAAACCAAAATCACTAAAAACCCTAAAAACCCTAAACGAAGAGGAATCTTCCCCGGAACTTCAAAGAGGTTGTTCTCCCAAACCGTAAGGACCCAAAAAACGATCAAGATATCAAATCGAAGCTCTTGCCAAGACAAATCAGTCAGTGCAAACCGTTTGTCAATCTGACCACCGACGCGCCCTCACGCACCGATACAGTGTGCGCCGATTTGCTTTGGAGCCCTAATCCGAACCCGACGAACCCTAATCTGTTCTATCAAGCGTTCCAGCTCGTGTTCATCCGATCAGCCCCAGCCCTAAAGTGTTCCTGATACTAGACGAACTCAGACTCAACTCCATCCGTTCTCAGCTTACATCCCGGACAGCTACAACTCGCGTTCTCGATCAGACGCGTTCCGTTCCAGCTTGTTCCAGCTCGCGTCCGATCGTCCAGCTCGAGGTTCTCTTGGTGGTCCGGTTCTACAATCTTCAAAACCCTAAAGGTAATTCGAAATCTGAAAACATGAATCGAATCTGGTTGTTTTGTAAAGACTGAAACCCTAAAATATAATCTCTAAAAAGATGAAAGCCATAGGATAATAAATCAATACCCTATGAGTAAATCAAAGCTCTATAAGTTCGATCCAAAGCCTAAAATCGAGATTTGATCCATTGATCAATTAAAATCAGAACCTTGAAGGTTTTTGAATTTCAAAATTAAACTCCCTTGATCTAAGATCAAATCGAATTCCCAAAACCCTAATTTGAAAAATCGATTTTAATTGTTTGAAATTTGAAACTTTGTTTGATTGATTGATCACCTAGAACTATGATTATGATTGTTTAAACTTGAATTTGAAATCTGAATTGATAGGCATGTTTAATCTAAAACCCTAATGATCTAGTTTAGATTGTTTAAAATTGAAATCTGAAACTATAGGATTAGGTTAAACTATTCTAGACATAATCATATTTGTGACCGTGTGGCCTTGTTGTATTCATACCTAAACCTAATCACATTGATTGATTGCAATTGCACTTAGAATCTCATGTTAGAATGGTATTGAAATTGAAATTGAAATTGAAATCAAGTATGATTGTTCTTTGCTTGGCTGATTAGCTTGCTTGTGTTGAGTACATTGTATAAACTGATAGAATGCATCTATGCTAGGATTGCAATTACACAACAAACTATATGCATTGATCTTGAATTGAATCATTAGCTGTGCGGCTTGTTTTCCTGTTTTGGCCGTGTGGCTTCCTCATGGCTGTGTGGCTTCTTCTTGGCCGTGAGGCATAAACCTTAGCCATAAGGCTTGCTTGCTTGATTGATTCTAGTGATTGTGAGTTAAGTCAGCTAGATTGATTGCATATTGAATCTGAAACCCTAAATCTTGAATTTGAATCCCTAAGGGCCTTGAAACCCTAAATCCTATGATATTGATCCAAATTGAGTTTAGGTTTGATTCTTGTTATTTTGACTGATCTAATTGATGTCTTGAAAGCTAAGGTGCTAGATTATTTTGATTCTCATAAAATCTAAAACCCTAGCCACATTTCGTATTGCTAAGATGATAAAACCCTAATTGGATCAACATAGATTGTTTGCATCATAGCTTGGCCGTGTGGCCTTTATTGCACCTTACTATCATAGCCATGTGGCTTGCATACATCATATCACCTTGATCACATATAGAATCCGAAAGCTAGGATCGTATGCATCATATATCTATCTAGCCGTGTGGCCTCTTTGCTTGCATCATGACTGTATGGCCGTGTGGCCTTGATTGTATTGCATTAAACCCGCATAGCCGCGTGGCTTACTTACTGATGCATTGATCATTACTTGATTGCTTGCTTGGCCGCATCATACATCACCTAGGCCGTGTGACCTCATTGCATATCACCCCTATAGCCGTGTGGCTTGTTTATTAGAAATGCATTAACTCGATTGTTTACTTGGTCACACGATTTATTTTCTTATAAAGATTGAGTGATATATGATTACAAATGTCAAAAATCAGCAATCTAGATTATGCTGCCCTAAATCTCTTTGGAGATAATTATTTACAATGGGCATTAGACACAGAGATTGTCCTAAAATCAAAAGGCCTCGGTGAATGTATCATCGAGGACAATAATGCAAGTGAAAGTAATAGATACATGGCAATAATGATTACTCGCCAACCCCATTACCTGAAGCCAATGGGGCTGCAGAGGAAAAGAAAAAAAAATCTAAAGAAAGCAGCCACGTCCATCATGATAAACCATACGGCTGTAACCGTGATGGATGGAAAGGACGTGGGCATAGCCAAACTACTTTATACGACCATGGACATATGAATCACTATAACCGTGGTTGTGGACCCAGGTTTAGCCATGGTTAAGGAAGAGGAGGCCGTGGCATTTCTAAGCCACCACACTCGACCAAGTCAGTGTGCCATAAGATGTGTAATGGGGAATCATTAGGCTAAAACATCTGATTATCTAAAAAGAATAATGTTGATTTCGATTTCTGTGTTTGCTTTGCTTTATGTTTGTGATTTTCTTGAATTAAGAACTTATATTATAAGATGAATGAATGATTTTAGATATGACTAAGAAAACACCAATATATAAGGCAATGTTGCAGGTATAGTCAGTCAGATAAGGCCATGCGACCAGTATAGAATTGCCTAAAGGGCTACGGCTAGACTTAGTTCATTGGCGCCTAAAGAGGCTAAGTACATTGGTGCCTAAAAAGAGCACGCATAAAAGACCTAATGTTCCATATCCACCCATAGAAGCCCATTGAGTTTATAAGATATATGATAATGGTTTCCATATAGAAATAATGGGCAAAGGAAACAAAGAGCGATCGAAACTATACCTGCATTCTCTACTGATCTAGACTATGCAAAGATCAGTATGATAAAGGCAAAAGCCATGGTAACCAGATTGGTATACCCCACGAAAATTATACACTATATGGCATGACCGGATTAGCCATAATGGTCTAAACTTGATACAAAGATTGATATTGAATAGGCACACAGAGTTATCCCATAAGATCTCACGTTGTGTAACATGTACACAAGGGAAACTCATGAGGCTTTATTGTCCTAAGCATCACAAAATTATAGTATGTTCATGAGGGGGAGAGAGGATAAACCCGTGATCCATGATCACACATGATCAATACTACAAATTCGTGTACTACTATGGTCTATGACCATGCTATAAATGGCTCGGCCGCAAAGGCCATTACCTACAAAGGTTTGGCCGTATAAGTCATTATCTATATGGCTCAGACTCTAAAGTCTATAAAGCTTAGGGACATCACGAGTTTTACATGTATATAAGGTTAATATGCATCAGGCCATATAAATGAACATAGATATTTTCATCTCAGATTGAATACGGTTCATGAGCCAGACATATACCATCTTAAGAGACTATTGAATAAACCACCACAGACATATGTGCCGTCTAAGATGGAACCTCAGAAGAGGATTGGGAATATATGTTGGATAAAAGTATGTCTTTCTCCCACGAGTTTTAAGAGACCTTGAGCCAAATATGGGTGATCAGATTGAGGCCAGGTGCACGGATTGCATGACTAATGAATCCGACTATCCAACATTAGAAGGAGAAAGTTATAAGCTGGTAAAGATTAAAAGAATGATAAGAGAAATAGAATGATATCAACCATCATTGTCTTGGCAAGATCCTCAGACAAAAAGTATGATTTAAGACGTCCAAAGAAAGATTATACAAAGCTAGCTAATCTAGATGCCAGACACTGACCCAAAAAGAAAAAAAAAAGAATGACTAAGTCATAACCAGCTTAGCACCAAACGAAATCTGATGTCCTAGAGACACAGTCAAGTTGCTACAGAGTCTATACAAGATAGACCAAAGTGTTCCAGAAGATAAGGAACCTCGGAAAGAATAGGTGCATAGAATACAGATCCGAGGTCAAAATAGAAACCATACCAGACATTGAGAAAATGCTGAGCAGGTAAACATCTAAGGTACCAAACCATGTAGCTTGAGACGCCAAGATACTAGGTAACAAAGGTCCTGGATAATGAAATCTCAAATCGATTAGATCATGTCTGGAACACAATGGAACCACACATATATATAAGTGTCGACACATGAGAGTTATATTTGTATAAGGATACATAAAGTAGTAGCACTTGAGGATCATGAACCCAAGAAAGAGTACTCATAAAGATTAAAGATTAGATTGAAAAGATAAACGTGGGGTTTAAAATATCTAAAGTAGAGATATGCGTATTGGCCATACACATATAAAGAAATGCCATCTGATAAACCAGTGAAATAGATGGGTCTTGTGAGGGAAAAGAAACCGTGAGATATGGTACATGATCACGTGGTCTAAAGGTGTTCATGTTTCCTACTAACAGCATTCGATCATAGCTTGTTACACAAGGATACTCACAGAGACCAAAGGAACATATTATAAGGAGATAAACTCCTATGTGGTGGATGCTGCTACATATTTTCGAAATTGACAAAGGTCTGGTCATAAGAAAGAAATTAGATACAAAGATGTAGTAAGCAGCATATGGATCAATGGATAAAGAACAACATTGTTCCTAAGCTGTTCATGGATAAAGAACAACATTGTTCCTAAGTTGTTCATGGACTGAAACAAAGCAGCTGCATATATTATATAAAGGAATTGTATAAGGACAATCCAAATTCAGTCCATACATATACTTATAAAAGAGATTTGAATTCCTTGTGTTTACTTTATACTAAACCAGCCTAAAGAGAGGTTAATTGGTTGATACAAATTATTTATTAAATCTGTCTGGCTACAGATGTCCGGCCCTTCTTCTTTGATCATGGCTAGTGGAAAAGAAAGATCAGCCATCATGATTGCCGTCCATAAGCTCGTGTAGTCGAGGTCCATGACCTAATAGATCTTCCGGTGCGTGGTAAGATCCACGGCAACAAAGGTCATGGTACACCATCAAGGTATGGATAAAAGACTGCAATAGCATTACCGAATGCAAGATAGATTACTGATCGAGATCCATGAGTGTGTTCGGCCGAAGAGCCATAGCTTGATGAGATTATAAAACTCATTACAACAATAATCATTGATCACATCTTGATCTAGAACACTCATGAGACAAGTTATAAACATGTATAGAAGAAGTCTATGACTCAATATGGATCGATCAGATTAGTGCATAGTCGATGATAATAAAGAAAGATCTATGGACAGAGACATTGGTACACATCCGTGTAGTAGATAAACCGGAACATCGGTTTACGACCTGAGACTATAAGTTCATAAGTACCATGCTCAGTATATATTGTCCACAGTGTGTTTAGTCTGTCCGACCTAATTAAGAGTAGTCGACAGCCAAAGGTCCACTTCTTGACCATGCACACACGATGTCAGAAGACATGAGAAGAGACCGGAAAGGTCAAAGTAATCCAATTGCGGTTCAGTAATGAACTTGGCCGATTTGTTTACTCCATACCTGCACGTTCAGGAAAGATCACGCATCAGATGCGTAGTCTGAAGAAACATCCACTGAGGTCCACATCAGGGGGAGTAGTACATGTTGTACTCTTTTTCCTTCATCATGTTTTTGTCCCACTGGGTTTTTCATGATAAGGTTTTAATGAGGCAACATTAATCGTATTACAATCCCTGAATGGTTATGGCATCCAAAGGGGAGTGTTATAAATCAATTAGTGGATGTCCATAACCGGTCCGGTCCATAACTGGCCCATACACCTAGAGAGAGAGTCGGCCACGACTTAGAGAGAGAGAGAGGCGGCTTGGAGAAAAGGAAATCATCTTTCCTTTTCCTTGTAATTGTTATCTTTCAATTATTATGTATTAGTAGTTTTCCTAATCCTAGTGGATTTAAGTTTTGGATACTTTCTTTTTTTTAACTTATTTTGTAATCTTCTATATATGGGAACACTTATTCATTAATGACAGACAGAAACATTCAGTTCTCCAACTTTCGTTTTACAACAATTATCTTATTGTGAAATACACTTTTGGTGAAAAGTACTTATATGTTGGACAAATAATCTTAAGAGCATTCTCATTGGATCGGATGTGTTCCACTTCTCACAGATGTTCTCATATTAAAAATAAAAAATTAAATCCATATCAAGAAAGAAAAGAAGAAAGTGATCTTTTCGAGAACTCTCCTCCGCACAAGTTCAAGAACTTTATTTAACATGTATATCATCGATTTAACTTTTAAAAATTTGCAATATTAATTTATATGAGTATCTTATGTACAAAAGACTCTAATATCAACACTCAACAATGGTGATGCTCTTATGTATAAAAGACTCTGATATCAGTTTCAGCGGTACGTAGCTGTGGGAGGTCTTTGCTGGCTACATGCTATTAGGAATCGCTTCCATTAGAGACGTCCATGCATCTTAAGTAGACTGACCGGTAGGGGTGTCAAATGGGCCGGTTGGACCCATTTGGATGTGTCCGTATGAGCGTATCTTTTTGTTGGACAGTTTTGCTCGACATCGAAATAGGACTATGTCCAAATATGACCAAACCCAAAAAATATCATGACTAGTTGGACTGTCCATGAGGCTCAGACGCCCATTTAGTATAAATAGCCTATTTTTCTTGGGTTTGAACCAAGAAAATGTAATTTTAACGAGAAATTGCAATTTTGCGGTTTTGGTGGAAAAACACGATTTTATGGTTTTGATGGAGAAAATGAAAATTTTACGGGAAAATATGATTTTTCGGTTTTGACAAGAATTTAATTTTATGATTTTGGTAAGATAAAATAAAATTGTAATTTTTTCCTAATTTCCTAAACCTAGATATTTTAGGTATTTGGGTTGCTCAATGTCCAGATGGTCTAGCCCGGTTTTACCCATGAGACCAATTGTGCTTACCTATTTAAACCCATTTAAATTTGGTCAACCCATAATAATTTGGACACGGACCGCCCATGGACAACCCGTCCATTTGACATCCCTAGTGACCGGTTATCTAATGGATATGTCAAGTGTTATTTATCTTCTCTGGTGAGGATGTTTATATCAACGCTTACTGGTGTTTTTTTTTCATTTTGGGGTTTGTGTTTTGCTTGTAATATATAACTGATGAGAACCCTAATTTTTGTGTAGAAAAAATGCGTTTATGAATATCCTTCGCAGTTTTTGACCTTTTCTTTTTATAATCTACTTGTTTTTTTTTCTCCAAACTAGTTTAATATTGTGCCGCTTTTAAAACAAGGGTAAAATTGCATACTAACTACTATGAGAAGAAAAATTAACAAAAAATTAGGTTTGGATTTGATAGGTATGCATATGAATTGACGTTCTTCTCTTTCGCCAAGTAGATGTGTAAACCACGCGTTGGTGAGTTTTGCACATAAAATATCATTTTATTTTTGTATAGAAATATAGGCTACGAATGGCAAGCAAATCAGAAAAACGCAGATCAAATATACAATACAGATCAAGCAGAACAAATGCAGATCAAGCAGAACAAATGCAGATCAAATTCGTTTAACTAATTTATCGAATTAGCTTATTTAACTAAATGCTAAACAACAAATTTATTAAATTAAATATTTAAAATTGCAAATTATTATATAAAAACTAATTATTATTTTTATTAAATAACAATAAAATTAAAACATTAAAAAGTACAATTACAACAAACAAATCAACATGGAGCATTTTTATTTGCCCATAATGTATTTGCAATCATTTCTCTAACGTTTGCCATGAAATTTCCTTGTGCTGTCTCCGCTTCTTCCATATCATTTTGTTCAGCCGTAGATGTAGCATTCGGAATCTCTGTATGTGTCATTGTATCAGCAAAATCTTCATCAGAAAAATTTGAAATTCTAATAAAATTATGTAATCTCATTGTTGCTGTTACCACTCTTTTCTGAACATGCATATCATATCTCGGAAATTCACAAAGAATCCTCCATTTCTTCTTCCAAACTCCAAATGTCTTCTCAATAACAGAACGCAAAGATACATGATATCGATTAAATAACTCTTGTTTCTTTCTCGGGGGTGGACCACTTTCGAACTGTGACATATGATACCTCACAACCCCATTTCGTGAAGACCTATAGGGAGCCAAAAAGTCTTGTTTGTTTGGATAGCCAGAGTCAACGAGATAGTACAAAACTACCAATTTTAAATTTTAAATATAATAGTAAATATTTTACCCGTGTTGATGTTTCCGTATGACGTGTACTGGAGTTCACGTTTTGTCCACGGTTAGACGCCATATCTACACATTTGAAAATGATATTAGTTTTCTTACATAATCGAATTTTTATTATAAACTGTTATGTTATTTATATGAATAATTAAAAAAATAATTTTAATGAGCTCTATTAGATAAGATATAAAAATATTCAACTAGTAAAAATACATTTGAATTAAATAAAAGATATAAATCATGTTTCTGTTATAATATATTTGTAGAAACTAAGTAAGTCTAACATAATATTATCCAGCATAAATTTCAAGTTTTGTATACATATTAACATTTTTATAATTCACTAAGGAAAACAAATTATGTACCATAAGTTTTCAATTATTATAATAAATATAGATATAGAAGACAACTTGAAAAAATAAAACAACTGGTAATATAATTAGTTTACTTGTATTTTCTGATAACAAATTTTAAACATAAAGTAGATGGAACTATATATAGAAATAAATCATATCAACTGTGTATCGAGTCCGTCAATAACTACAAATAATTAAATTATAGTTCTAGCAAGTTATTGTTTTTTTGCCAAAAATACATTTGTGTTCTTCTAATTTCATGTAGTGAAGGTCAACGTGTTTTCCTTTTATAGAGACATATGTATTAAATGAACAAACTGAATAACGTAAATATATATTTGGTAACATAAATTAAAAAACAATCACGCCTACTATACGCTTTTACAACAATGAACTTACACAAAATTAATAATATCTTAAACTATAATCAGTGGTTGCAGAAGAAACGCATGCTAACTACTGAAAAAATAAAATAAAAATTAATTAAACACAAGATTAAAACGCATGCATGTGTTATAGTACATTTAAAATGAAAAAAAATTATTATTTCATAGTTTCAAAATATTAATTAATTATATCAGTAATTATTTTAATATATAAATATATTAAACGAGAATACATGAAATATCAATAACATGAATAAATTCATTAAACTAATAAATATTTAATATAAGTAGATGATTAAAATGCATGCAAATTGTATCATATATTTTTTAAAGAATTAGTTAATTCGTTTCTAAGTATTATTGAGTATACATTTTGACTTATTTTTAACAAATTAAAATTTTCAAAATAAAATTGTAGCTTAATTTTTGATTGTTTTTATGGATATAAGTGCATTAGACAATATGAAATATGAATTTTAACTTATTTTTAAACAAATTTAAATTTTCATAACTCATTAAAGAAACAAAATGAAAATATACCTTGATTTCTTAATTGTTTTAGTGGATATAAATGGATGAGACAACCTGAAAAATAGGAAAAACTAGTTAAACACAATACAAAAATTCATCATAAATTTTCATATAAAACGAAAATTAAAAAAAAAATAACTTACTTGTAGAGAGGATTGTTTGACTTGTGAAAGAATGAAATGAGATAGTTGTAGGATTTATAGACAAAACAAGGAAATAAAAAAAAATAAAAAAAGAAAGTAACAATCACATGCATTGGCCCACTGCTCTCCCCCCAACGTCTTTTTCTTATTTTGTGCAGGACAGCCTTTTTATCACATATCTTCTTCTGCATGCAGTGGTATGTATTTTTTATTATTATAATTTGTTCTGCAATTTTTTTTTGATTGGGCTTCAGTTGCAAAGCAATCTGCATGCAATTTTCTCCTGCATTTATCCTGTGTTTCTCCTGCCACTCATTCAAAGCCATAATAGTTTTGTGTCGTAGAATACAACAAATAGTGAGAGAGAGATATATATAGTACATTTCTATTCTATGTTTACCAAATAGAAGAAAATGAAAGAAAATGCTGTTATATTTTGAAGATGAAATTAAACTAGACTATATGAAAGTGTAATATAGTATTAGATTTAACATTGAGTTTATGTATTATTATTTAAAATTTGTAAAATATATGTTTGTTTAAAATTTTTCAAAACATGTTAAATGTAAAAAAAATCTTTTTTTTTTTAATATGTAAACTATAAAACTATAAAACTGAATAATTGTTTTTAAAAACACTGAAACCAATTGAAATATGAAAGGAAAATACAAGAAAAAAAAAACAAAAACAAAACAAAAAAGACATTACACATACGGGGTATTATAGCAATTAAAATATATCGTATAGCCTATATTCTAACCATCACTTTTCTTATGTGAATTTTCTTAATTATAATTTTTTTCGTGTTATACAATCAAATTTCCCTTAAATCAATTGGACCAAATTTTGTTTATTTAATGTGTTTTGTCCGAAAGATGTAATCCATGGCCAACATTCGTCCCTAGTGTTTTGAGTTTTTTTTTTTTTTTTTTCCATTTGGAGTTGTAGACCATTTATACCTTAGAACATCTCCAAAAAACACTCTATAATTTTGTAATTTTTGCTCTCCAAAATGGAACATCAAAACTTCAAATTTGAAGTTTTGAAGAGTGAAACTCTATATTTGAAGTTTCACTACTCAAACTTCAAATTTGAAGTTTCGTATTTTTATTTGCTACAATCATACATCACATTTATGATTCATAAATATTTTCTTGTTTATTGTTTTAATCGTTAAAAAATTATACCTTATAAATATTTTAATTTTTGTTTACAGATTTTAAATTTTACACATAAAATTAAATAGAACTTTTAAAATAAGATTTAAAATATTTTAAACTAGATTTAGACAACAATAATATAAAACAAAAAACTTAACAAAAAAGATTTTTTAAAATTACATGAAGACATAACTATTACACAAATTTAAATATTACAACAATACTAATACTCATCTAAGTTTGATCCAGAACTTTCAAAATTTTCAAATATTTTCCAAATTTTGTTGTGTAACTGAAGATGGTTGTTGTTGTTGTTGTTTTAGATGTCTTTATTCATACAATTCTTTATTGTTCATATCGAATATATTCACGAGTATTAATATCATCGAAAAGAAATTAGTATTTTATCAATATTTTATATTTCTCTTTTACTTTCTTGTTCCGATCTAATGTATTTACAAGTATCAGTATCACCCGATTTCAACAATTTTTAGCTCGTAATCTACAATGTAAAAAGGGGGAGAGCCATTTTTACTTCGAAATGCACTAATATATTACGAAAATCAGTTTATGCAATAATATGGTATTTTGTTTGAAGTTCAATATTAATTAAGTTATTTTTATTTAAATTTTTATATTTTAATAGAATATTTTACTAATTAATATTGTTATAATATGTTTATATATGTGCTATTTATTTACAAAAGTTTTGTGAATTCAAATTAGTAATGACAAATAGTTTTGAAGTTGAGTTTGAAGTTTTGCTTTTGGAGAAGAACACCTTTAAACTTCAAATATAGAGTTTTGGAAACTACAAAATCTAGTTCATTTTTGGAGATGATATTAGTGAAACCTAGGCCTGAGCATATTTCCCGGATCCGAAGATCCGAACTGGTATTTACCCAAAAAATCGGGTTCCGGATCGGGTTCGGGTAGAGGAAAATACCCGATCGGATGATGTTTTAAATTTGGTCGGGTACCGGGTCGGATACGAGTTATATCCGGGATCCATGCGGGTATCCGACTAGACCCGAGTTAAAGCTTAGTTAAGTTACCCATAGTAGACTAGCCCTAGTTAATGCAAACTACCCAGTATCCACGCCTTATGCGATTTCGATTTCCAAAACACTACCTTCTCTTGATTCTTGTATCAGCCGTTTCTTCTTCCCGACAGACCCGGCCTTTGCAATTTCAGATGCTCTTCATCTGCTTATTAAAAGAGAAGAGATGAATTTCAGAACCAAATCTCAAATTCATTCTCTTTCTTTTGCTTCTGAGTCATCGAGAAACATATCTCAAGTAAGGATCTATTTTTTGTCTTCGATCATTGATTGTGTTTCCGTTAATTGATTTGCATGCCCATGCCTAATCGATGTTCTGAGTTGTGATTGAAATTGTTTTGTCGATTTGTTGTGCTTGAAATTGATTTTTTTGCCTAGAATTGACATTGAAATCGATTTGTTATATAGAGTTGAGATTGAAATCAATATTGTTATCAGTATGTAACATACTGTATGTTCTTATTGATATGTTATTGTAATTGGTCTTCTCTTATTTGATGTTGTTTACTCTTTTTATTTGTAGATGGCTTCTTCACCATTGCTGGCAAACATTGACTCTGAGACAGAGAATGGAGTTCAGAAAACCCAAGAAGAGATAGCTCGCCGTGATAGGAATGGGAAAAGGAAGGTTTGTTCAAGAGGTAGTTCTCGGCCAGCAGCAAAAAAGCAGTCATGCACAAGATCAGACGTCTGGGAACACTACACAAGAACAAATGACGACCGTGATAAGTGCAGATGCAACCATTGTCAGCGTGTCTTCGGCTGTGCGTCTTCACAAGGAACTTCCAACCTTAGGAAGCATCTACTCTCCTGTAAGTCTCACTTGGCGTGGAAACAGAGCCAAGCTCTAGGTTCAACTGTGATTACGAATGATGGAGGTCTGACGAATGCAAAAGTTTCTGAAGCTGTGTTTAGAGATGCGACTAATGAGCTGCTAGTGTTGGGTGAATTGCCACTTTCTTTCACTGAAAGTGTTGCTTGGAGACACTTAAGCGATCGGGCTGGTCTGTACAAACCTCATTCAAGAAGGACTGAAACCAGGGACATTGTCCAGATGTATGTGAGAAAGAAGGAGGCTCTGAAGAATTGGTTTAAGGTCAGTAAGCAGAGGGTTTCACTTACCACAGACATTCGGACAGCAAATCCTACTGGAGCGAGCTACATAGTGGTGACGGCTCATTTTGTAGATGATAGTTGGCAGCTAAGGAAGTTTATCATCGGGTTTAAGCATGTATGTGATCACAGAGGCCAGACGATTGCTACTGTTCTTCTGGAGTGTTTTGCTAAGTGGGCTATAGAGAAGGTGTTCACCATCACAGTTGACAATGCAACAGGTAACACATCTGCCCTTCAAAAGTTTCAAAGGGAGTTCATCTTGCTTGGCGATGAAGCATTGGTGTTGGATGGCAGCTTCATGCATATGCGGTGTGCAGCTCACATTATCAACTTGGTTGTGAGAGATGGTCTGCAGGATATTGATGGGAAAGTGGAAGCGATACTTAATGCGGTGCAGTATGTGAGGTCTTCTACTCAGAGACAGAAGTCATTTCAGCTGAGAGTTGAGTCGGGAAAGATGACTCGAGGCAATTTATCTTTGGACATCAAAACGAGGTGGAATTATACTTATCTCATGCTTCAGCGAGCTATCAAGTACAAGGTTGCTTTTGATAAAATGGAACAAGAAGACCGGCTCTACAATGACTTCTTTAACGAAGTTGAGAATGAGAACAAAAGGATTGGACCTCCTGCTACTGTTGATTGGAATGCAGTGGAGAGGTTAGTGAAGTTTCTTATCATCTTCTACAACTCTACATTAGTTGTCTCCGCTTCCACATCAGTCTGTTCTCACAAGTGTTATGGTGAGATAGTCACTATAGATAGGAACCTGATACGGTTGAGTCAAATTCTAGATAAGGAGTTGAGAAGCAAGACTGATGGTACGAAGACAAAGTTTGATAAGTATTAGGGTGGCATGAAGAATGTCAACAAGATGGTTATTGTTGCTCCTGTGTTTGATCCTACCAAGAAAATGCAGTTTGCGAAGCTATGTTTTGAGAAGCTCTACGACAAAGAAACACCTGCGGCTAAGGAGATGTATCAGTCGGTTTACAGTGTCTTGACTGATATGTTCAAAGAATACAGTCTTCGCTTGAGGAGAGAGTCAACTGCTGGACCATCATCACAGTCTACTCAAACATCGTCATCAAATGGAGAAGGTCAAGAACATGAGCAAGTGTTAGGTGAAGACATTGAAGAAGCAATGGATTTGGTTGATGATCTCGGTTATGAAAGGATGGACTTTTCTTATACTGCAATGGTTGCTGAAACATGAGTTGAAGAAGCAAGGGATGAGCTAGAGCTGTATTTGAAAGAGAAGGTAGAGAATCCCAAAAACTTTCTTGGAACAGAGTATGATGTGTTGTCTTGGTGGATGCTTAACTGTCAGAAATATCCGGTCTTAGCAGAGATGGCCAGAGATGTATTTGCAATGCAAGTCTCCTCTGTTGCATCGGAGAGTGCTTTCAGCACCAGTGGTCGACTGATTGATCCGTTTAGGAGTTGCTTGACACACTACATGATTGAAGTCTTGATGTGCATAGAGCAATGGATGAAGACTGATATCAATATGTGTGAGAGACGTGTTACCAATGCTTAAATGCTAGCTGAGGTTGAGGTACATGACAAGCTAGAGAAATGTACATTTTCTTCTTTCTTTTTAAATATTGCTTCATATTTACGTGTCTTAAGATAAGTAGTAACATATTCTTGTGATATTTGTAGAGTTTGATACTCTCAACCTAGTCTAGAAGAATGTATGCAAGTCGGGGAAGATGGAGATGTTGTTGCTTGCTTTGTTGTTGGACGGATTCTATGGTTTTTTTTTCATTGTCGGATGCTATGTTTTTTTTTATTGTCGTAAGCTATGTTTGTTTCATTGTCTCATGCTATGTTTGTTTCAAATCTGATGGATGCTTTGTTTTTTTTTTTATTTTGGAGTTGAAACTTTGGCCTTTGTTATGTGGTTTACGGTTCTATCGGATATTTCGGTTCTTTAAGATGATTTTTTGGTTCTATCGGATTAAATGGGTTGCTAATACACTAGAACCGAACCGAAGCCGTTAATTGTTTGGTTACTTCGGATGTAACCGGATCCGAACCGGAACCGACAAGTACCAAACCGTATCCATACGGTACCATTTTCTTTAGTTCTGAAATATCTGAAATCCAAAAAACCCGACCCGGATCCGAACCGGTTATCCGAATGCCCAGACCTAGTGAAACCAACTTAAAGAAAAAGAAACTCAATCGAACCAAGAACATCTTAATATTTGGATAAAGGTGAATTTTACGTCTAGTTAATATGGGTTAAACTAACTTGGTAAAATTTCCCAACTTCAAAAGGAAAACAACCAGAAAAATAGAGAGAGAGAGAGAGAGATCTGGCGGAGAAGGAAACCAAAAATATTATAACTCCACCACCAACCTTCGTTCCTCCTCCCCTCCAGATCGAAAACCCTAAATTGAAATTCATTCATTGTTTTTCGGTGATTTCGGAATGGTAATTAACAAAAGGGATTGAAATTGAAGTCCTTGGGGACATTTTCCGCCTGATTGTCAATGGCATCAGCTCAGGTTAAGCCTAGCTCGCGGAGGCAGGAGGTCGCCGAAGCTGGACGCCGTAAGGTAAATCGACCCCCACCTTGTTCGATTCTCTCGTTACTTTGAATCATCATCAAATTTGTCCATGATTATTAGAATTGAGATTGATCTGATACAATGTTCTGAATGTGTTCAGCTTGAGCAGTTCCGAAAGCAAAAAGCTGCCAAGAAGGCATCACAAAGTAATAATACTACTACACAGCCTGTTGTCTCAGATTCAGATGGAGATGTTGTTGATGCATCCATCATGTCTAATGGGCAATCTTGCTGAATCGAGTGGAGGTTTCGATCAAAGGGATGATTTTCCCTCTCCTTCTTCTGGAAGCACTCTGCTTTCAACCTCGGTGCAAATGGACGGTTTCATGCATGGCGGTGGATCAATCTCATCCACAAAAGGTACGTGGCTTTCATATGAGATTGCTGAAACGATTTAGTGCCTTCTTTAAAGGGAATGAACAACCTAATTGATCTTTACGGTTTTTGTTGCTAGACTCTCTACAACCTACTACCACGATGGCAGGATTTGTTCACGAAGTTGACAAAAATGAACATGGGAGTGGTCAACTAAGAGGAGGTAGCAGTATTGTGCAGAAGTCGAGCAGTTATTTGTTTACTTCTCCCGAAACATCATCCGAACCTTCAGATTACAGCGTAAATATCGCAAGCTCTTCGCCCTTGTACTCAGCTATAAATGAATCAAGTGCGAAGAGAAATCGTCCATCTTTTCTTGATTCCCTTCATATTTCAAAAGCTCCAGAGACTCAGTATCAACACCCTGGGAAGGAGGCGGATCTGACTACGCCAAGTGGTTCCCAACTCACTGGCGGTGATGGTTTTGGACTATCCTCACGCCAGCACGTACCAAGGAAAATAGACAGCAATGGACCATCATTTACAAGTGAATCTCCTTATCCATTTGGAGTCCTTTGTTTCCTGTTGCCAATGGAGTAATGCCTGGTTTTACTGATTACTCCATGCCAAAACAAAATGATGATTTTAGTACTCTGGAACAGGTAATATACTTATTTCTTGCACCATCTTTTGTTTTGTATATGTATTGTCGATATGCTACTAAATATTTTGAAAGTTATGTTTTGATAATGAGCGAGAAAGGGTATGCTTTTCTCATTTAGAATAGTTAATTGGGAATTGCTCACACGATAGATGAAGCAATTTGTCAAAGATTTGTGATTGATGCCTCTCACTTGTGGTTTATATTCTTTTTAAATTGTCATGCATTTTGATTTTATGTTACTTCAGGATCCTTGCTTCACTATCGCTCTTTGTACACCCTTTTTGACCTACGGTTTCATATTTCCACTTGTAGCATATTGAGGATTTGACACAAGAAAAGTTCTCATTGCAAAGGGATCTTGATGCTTCACGTGCTCTGGCAACATCCCTAGCATCTGAAAATTCTTCGATGACAGACACTTATAATCAGCAGGTACTTGAAGAGTTATGGCATCCTAGTTTCATAGTGTCCAGCATACGTAGAGAACAAGCTTAACCATTTGTAGTAGTTGACTTATCATTTACATTACTCATGCTTCATTGTTCGCCAGAATTTTCTGTCATGTGGTTTGGGATTTATGGGAGATGCAAAGAGTCTTATAGTTCATGATTTGGACGGATGTGAATGAGTCTCTTTTTGAAGTGCCATGCTCTTAAACCATTTTAAAATTATTTAATCATCACTGCACTCACAAGTGAGACAGAGATGGTTGTTAAACAAATAATTTTGAGATTATTTCTTCAGGATGTCTACGTATTTAGCATTTACTAAGCTTATCTACTACTGAGAGTGAACGATGTCTTATCTACTGTTGACTTGTGTCCACTGATTTTTGTAATAGTCACAAACCTCCATATGAGGCAATGATTCATGTAATGATTGTTCTCGCTTCTATTTCATCCAGAGAAGTTTTGTCAACCAACTAAAAGATGATATGGAGAAGCTTCAGCAACAGATCTAAGAATAAATGGTTAGTATCCTGTTAACAACCTATACTCAACTAAAAAATTGGTTAGTTGGTAACTACCTATACAACAAAACCCAGTTGTCTATGCCCTAGCAGTATATTTTAGCAAAGGATGATTTTGCATTTTGCTGCACTTACATGTTATCCAAAATGCTCAATGTTTACTTATGAGACTCGAAATTTGAGTATTCCTGAGTATGATTCTGGATGTGCATCCGTATGCCGTGTTCAGTCATCTGCTGTAGCTATTGTCTAGATTTTTCCAAAAGTTGTTACTTAATTCAACTCTGTTTCCTTACAGGCGGAACTTGAATCCTTCAGAATTGAGTATGCAAATGCACAGCTCGAATGTAATGCTGCTGATGAGCATTCCCAAATACTGGCTGCTGAAGTCATCAGTTTGGAAGATAGGGTAATAACTACCACATTAGTTCTTAAGAACGAAATAACATTTTTAACTTATTGCAAATGTGTGGAATGACATTTTTAGTTTAATTTTTGGATTTTATGCTGTGAAGATGTTTGTTTCCTCTACCCTCAGATGCTCATATTCATCTGTTTAGCGGTTGACTTTATCGTGGAACATATATAGGTTCTCAGACTCAGATCTAGTGAGTTAAAGCTGGAGAGGGAACTGGAGAATGCACAAGCAGAAATGTTATCTTACAAGTATGCTCTTTACTGTATTGTTATTTACCTACCAGTAATTCCTATGGATTTTTTGAGATATATAATTCTCGTCTTTAACTATCACCTGTTGTAGGAAAAAATTACAGAGCGTAGAGAAAGATCGCCAAGACTTACAATCTACTATTAAAGCTCTTCAGGAAGGTAAGTACACTGCAAAGTAATGTGATCCTACAAATTCTGTATAAATCTTATACACTTCATCGTCCATTTCAGAAAAGAAGGTCCTACAGACTATGATGCAGAAAGCTTCCTCTGGTGGAAAATCCACTGACCTTGTTAAAAGCTCCACTAGCAGGAAAAACGCATCAACCTCTACCGAAGGTCTTGGTAATGGTCCTCCTATAAAATCACAGTAGTATATGCTCACTATTATGGAAATGTGAAATATATTTTGGATACCTGAACTAATATATCTGCATTTTCGCATCCTTATAAACAACTTCAGGTTTAATCATATGCCTACGTAGACTCTAGTTGATGGGCTGTATAGTCTTCCAAACCAGGATTTTACTATTCTATAATCCCATCTTCTTGTTTGCTTTTTGCAATTTCAGATACTATGTCAGGGAGCTCCAACCAGGAAACAGATTCTACTGCGCTGCTCGAAAGTGATTCGTCTAACACCACTATCATTCCTTAAACTGGGCAATTAACTCTTGAAGGATTTTCATTGAGTGTCCCAGATGATCAGATGAGAGTGATTGATAACATTAATACGCTGATTGCTGAGGTAGTGTTCATGGATTATTAATGTGAAGTTATCTCAGATTTTTTTTTGTTCTTTAGCTGTGAGAATAAATACTCTTCAAGTGTTACGATGCTCTGCCATTTCTCAATGTGGATGACAACATGAGAATTATTTTGCATCTTTGGCTGCAGTTGGCAATTGAAAAAGAGGAACTGGTGCAAGCATTGTCATCTGAGTTATCTCGAAGTGCGCATGTGAAGGTACATTAACATCAACTGAAAAGCATGAAAATACAGGAACTAGAACGTGTCTTCTTTATATTCGGCGACTTGTAACAACATGTCTGACTGTGCTTTGTATATGGTTTCGTCCTTGTTGGCTCAAAATCCCACGCCATTTTTATATGTTCGTTTAATGTTTATGTGTTTATTAGGCACATTGTGTTTATATTTTTCTCATGTTTGGTAACCATAGGAGTTGAATAAAGAGTTATCCAGAAAACTTGAAGTGCAGACGCAGAGGTTAGAGCTACTAACAGCACAGAATATGGCGATAGACAATGTTTCACGTCCAAACCAGCCAGATTCTCATGTTGTTCAAGAGAGACCACCGATTGCAGATGAGGGCGATGAGGTACACACACACACACTCTCTCTTTCTTCTCTGGAAAAGATGAGGTACACACACATTAATCACTTTCTCTCTTTAGGTGGTGGAAAGGGTTCTAGGATGGATCATGAAGATGTTCCCAGGAGGGCCATCGAAAAGAAGGACGAGCAAGCTCCTCTAATGCACTACTTGCTCAGCCTTGACCCTTGTTTCCATTCTGTACATCCCGGCATAGCCATGGACCGCTCGCTATTGCTTCCTTCTCCGTTTTGTTTTGGAAGACCTTTTGGATAATTGATCCAAAATTTTGGGTTCATTGGAGTTGAGTAAAATCAAGAAGACAGCAGAAATGGTATAGTGAGACAGAGACACGTTTATATATGAGTGCGTTTTTGTTTGACTTGAATTTTGTAACTGTTTTTATAGTCTTAAGGTTAAAGGTGTTCCAGCCAATATGCTAATTACAAAAAAAAAAATCGGTTTGGTTTTGTATTTCACTGTTTCCATTTTAGATTCAAGATTCGGTTAAGCAAATATATAAAACAAGATTAATTGTTTGTCTAATTTCATCTTTTACTGTGCTTTGATTCTATAAAGAGTAGACATGTTGATATACATTCTAGTCTAATACTCTGGGGAAATGCAAAAATTTAGATCAATGCAATTGAGTCGGTTTGAGAATTGTGTTGGTTCAATGCTTTCTGGTTATTTTCGGTTTGACACTTGTAAGACAAGGATGTTAGACGGATAAGAGTGAGAGTTGTTGTAGACGTCATCCTTTTTCCGAGCCATCTCTGTGATTGAGATAGCTGGTTTGTTTACAAGTGAAAAGTCCAGCTAGAAAGAAAGATAATCATCCATCAAAGTAAAACACCACAAACAATAGGCACACTCAAAGTAAAATAAAATTGATGTACCTTCTCCATGTTAATTTTGTAATATAACGTTTTCAAAAACTTATGCACCGAATTAATTGAATAATAAACCAAAATTAATTATATTAGCATATTTCAAAGTAAAACATCATAACTGAAAACGTTGTAGCTACGTTTGAATTCATATCCTTTGAAAATACATAATAGTGTTTATAAATGCTTATATTGATCTAAAAAGTAATAGTATACTACACTTAAAATGAAACTACCAAAAGATGTTGTGTAAGATTTTGTTAAAGGTTTTCAACTATTTAATTAAAGATTTTGGGAACTGTATATTAGTAACAATATTCAGGTTTCATCTATTCAAGTAATAATTTTTAGTACTCTTAGAATTAGTGATTTTTAAAGGTTTCAACTATTAAGTTTTATTTTAGACGAGAAAAATATAAAGGTTATGATATATTAAAATATGTAGCACATTATATCCATGCAAAATTCATGTATATATCAAGTATAATTTTTATTGGAGAGAGTAAAGGCTCTGAATTAGTTATGGATATATAGGTAAAGGTTTATTTGAACCTAAAAAATGCTGTCAAAGTCTTAAATCCCTATAATTAGAGCTCAAAGTGAGAGAATACATGTTGTTCGAAAAAATCCCTATCATTGTCAGGTATATTGATTATTTTTTAATTAATTAAATTTTGAAACCAGTTTACTTTTAATTAGAATAGTTTTATATGTTTGTATCTACATCATGCTATTAATTGTACGTACAATCAAGATTGATAAATATGTAGTAACATTATTAAGAGCTAAAACCAATTTAAAATATTTATTTTATTAAAATGTAGATGAAAATGATGATCATATATTAAAACATTTCATGCATGTAACAAAAAATTTGTAAGGTATATTGATTAATTAAATTTTGAAACCATTTTAATTTTAATCAGAAGAGTTTTATATGTTTGTATTTCCATCACGCTATTAATTATACGTACGATCAAGATTGATAAATATGTAATAGCATTATTAAGTGCTAAACCAATTTAAAATATTTTTTTATTAAAATGTAGATGAAAATGATGATCATATATTAAAACATGTGAGAGATGCATGTAACAAACCAATTTATCAAAATACATATTTGTAGAAGATAACTCAAGATAAGAATTTATGTATTCTCTCAATGATTGTCCTTATGACATTTTCGTATTTTCAATCAAGTTAGACTAGAAAACTAAACAAAGATTTATTTTCCTTTCTTGATTGCATACATATATAAATAATTTAATTAGATATGTAGACATGTAAAGATTTTATATTTTTTGCATTTACCAAAAAGCTATGCGTTGATGGATCAACAGTTAACAAATAGACTTATTTTCTAAATTGTAAATGTATTTACATATATACTTCAAAGTTTTGAACTTACATTATATATCAATATATGTGAGAGATGCATGTAACAAACCAATTTATCAAAATACATATTTGTAGAAGATAACTCAAGATAAGAATTTATGTATTCTCTCAATGATTGTCCTTATGACATTTTCGTATTTTCAATCAAGTTAGACTAGAAAACTAAACAAAGATTTATTTTCCTTTCTTGATTGCATACATATATAAATAATTTAATTAGATATGTAGACATGTAAAGATTTTATATTTTTTGCATTTACCAAAAAGCTATGCGTTGATGGATCAACAGTTAACAAATAAACTTATTTTCTAAATTGTAAATGTATTTACATATACTTCAAAGTTTTGAACTTACATTATATATTAATTTAAAAGTGGAATTCCTAGTTCTGTTTAAAAAAATATAATTAGATATGTAGTCATGTAAAGATTTTTACATCTTTTTGCATTTACCAAAAAAAGTTATGCGTTGATGTATCAAAAATTAACAATTAGACCTATTTTATAAATTGTAGATGTATATACATATATACTTAAAATTTTTGAACTTACATTATATATTAATTTAAAAGTGTAATTACTACTTGTGTTTTAAAATTAAATTATTTACCGGATAGCAAACTTGTAGATCCATCATTAATTAAATATATAATAAAAACACATATGTACATTTATATATATACACATATATATGAGATTTTAGTCTTTGAAAATCACATATTTTTATATCTTGACTGAATTTTCTTTTGGTTTGATCCAAGATGTAAATTACTTTCAAACAGTTGGCTCCATTGGCTCAACGTCCAAATCAATATTTTCTAGGAATCAAAACATCAAAACTGTTTGATATCTTAGAATCTGGTTTGAAGTATTTTGAAAAACTTTGGTTTGGGTTAATAACTAAAAGAATCAATTTCTAGATCAACAAGAGTCTTAAAATAAACAGTTTTGAGATCTTACTACAGTACTATGAAATGAATATGGTGACCACGTCCGGCAGACGAATCTCATATGTACTGTAGCACCGCATTTTTCTGTAGAGTTTTGGGATATTAGAGATATTATGGTGATATTATCTATCAACAGTAATCTTCTTTTTTTTTTGAAAAACTATAAATAAGCAATGCGTTCAAGCATCCATACAATGAGTATATACTCTTTCTAAACATATCAATTTTTTCGAAGCATTGTGTTCATAGTAATAATGTTTAGGCTCTTTTTTATCGCATGAATGAGTTTAAAAAAAAAATAAAAACTTATGCTAGATTAAAACATGCATCAAGTTATATGTATGCAAAATCCATGTATATATTAGGTATAATTCTTATTGGATATAGTAAATTAATATAAGTCATGCATTAATTTTGGAGATATGGAATTGTAAAGGTTTACTTGAACTTACAAAATGCAAAGTGTTAGATATCTATCATTAGAGCTCAGAATGAGATAATACAATTTATACAAAGACATATTTGACAAATGCGAGTGAATAAAGACTGTGTGAAAATTCTGATGGTTATAATCAAGATTGTGTAGTATACAAAGAATTTTTAAGATGCCTCAATTATTTTTTACTTCATTTAAATTTTGAAACTCGGTTAGTTACTATTGAAGAAGTAGTATATGTTTGTATTTCCATCATGATATTAATTGTGCTTACAATCAAGATTGATAAATATGTAATAATGTTATTAATAGTTAAAACAACTCTAAAATGTTTATTTTTTGAAAATTTTTATTTTGTGAAAATTTTTATTTTGTGAAAATGTTTATTTTGTTAAAAAAATCTATCTTGCTAAAATATTTATTTTGTTATAAAAATAATTTTGTTAAAATGTTTATTTTGTTAAAATGTTTATTTTGTATTGATGTACCATATATTAAAATCTGTGAGAGATGAATGTAATAAACTAAATATTAGAAATAATATGAGCAAAATTAATTTCATTGAGATAGTATATTTCATTTATTTTTGTGAAAATTTAAACTAATAAAAAATTCTAAAACATGTTTAGACCATCATTTGTAAAAAAAAAACCCAGAAAATAGAATTATTTTGATTGGATTATATGATTTTAAATCACATACTAAATCATTTAGTTATATGAATGTGATTTAATCTTACATTTAAATGTGAAGCTTAGAATTATGATAGGTTACAAACGTATTATTAAAACAATAATGGTTTTTAAATAAATCACTATTTTTTGGAAAGACATAAATTTTCACAATGAATAAATATCTCTTTCACCAATTTTGTTAAATAATGTGACAATCTAACAGTTATAACTATAAACATATATATTTGCCATCTTTTATTTATAAAACAATCATTTTATAATTTATTTCTGTTTTAAACTTACTTTTCTTTTGCTATTTTTTTTTTATTTTTCTTATATACCAAAACCTAAAATGAGTAATTCATTTTGGTTTACGCTTATAAATGCATTGATTTCTTTGTTTGATTTGATGTAAAAAAGTCCAAATAAGATTAATGAGGGTTAGATAAATTTTGAAGCATAAATTATCGATATCTTGCATATTTACATTTTCTTATCCATTTATTCATGTGCATTTTCATCATATAGATTAGGATTTAGCCATGTATAGGTTGCATTTTGCATACATATGTCTCTATTAGGTATTGGAGTACCACATGGAGTTCTTGGAAACATTTGGGTGCATTTGGAGCTCAGAGGAGGTGATTAGAGTAATCTTTGGACGAGCACTACCTGGAGCGACTTCCCGGAGCGACTACATGAAGTCGCTGTACACCACATCCCAGAGCGACTTTCCCAGAGCGACCGCACGAAGTCTCTCGCGTTTTCACGTCCGGAGACACACGGTTTTGACCCCTGGAGCGACCTCCCAGAACGACGTCCTGAAGTCGCTCCCGATGTTCAGAGCGACCTGTTGGAGCAACACACCAAGGTCGCTCGCGTCCTCTCGTCCGAAGACACCAAAATCGAGCATCCTGGAGCGACCTCTCAGAGCGACCTACCAAGGTCGCTCTCAGCCAGAGCGACCAGCCAGAGCGACTAGCTCAAGTCGCTCGCGTTTTGACGGGGCGAGACACGAAGAAACGCGTCGGGTGCGACCTCCTGGCAGCGACTATGCTAGGTCGCTCCGCGTGTTTTGTTTGGACGAATTTTATGTTATTTCAGGGGCCTTTTGGTCATTTGTTTTGTTGTTTTGCATGGCCTAAACCTAAGTTAAGTACTTGGGAAGCCATTGGAGGCAGACAATCTTTTTTCAAAAAGAACAACTAGTAAAAAACTTCTTTTGATTCAGACTTGATTGCTCTCGTCTTGTGTTCTTGTTGATTTCTTATCTATTTCTCTACACGATTAATCTGAAATCCACCATGAGTTTAAGAGGAATCATGGAGATTAGTGAGTAATCACCTTTTGAATTAAGGGGTTAGCGAGATCAAGGGTGATTAGGTTAGTTCTAGGATGTTTTAGTTTAGATCATTCTTGTTCCTTGCTAGTAGAGTATTCATAATGCATTTTCTGAGTTGGCCACTCAAAAGTTGATCGATAGGCATTTCCCACCCGAAAGGTATTCGATGAAATGCCTGAGACAACTCTCCTAAGCTTTTAACATACTTTACCAAAGACATTTGTTGTTAAAGGTGTTAAGATAGCCAATAGACTTGTTAGTAATGATTGCTTTCATATTATTCAACCAAAGACATTTGATGTTTGAAATATGTTAGCAAATGAATATTCATCTAGACATAGAGTTTGTTTAAGATTGTGTCTAAGCTTAAGGTCGATAGTCTGATTGATTATTTGTCATCCTTAGTTGGATACTTGATCACCCAAGGTCTAATCCCTATGCCCATGAGTTCTCATTTCTCTTAGTAAAAAAGTCATTTCATTTATCATTAATTATTAGTTTAGAAACCTCTTAAATTATCGGTTGCACTTAGATTAAGTGAGTACTTGCATTCTCATTGCTTTGATATCCCTCAGAACTGGTTCGACAATCACTTATACTACAACATTTGTCTTATCCATTTATTCATGTGCATTTTCATCATATAGATTAGGATTTAGCCATGTCTACGTTGCATTTTGCATACATATGTCTCTATTAGGTATTGGAGTACCACATGGAGTTCCTGGAGACATTTGGGTGCATTTGGAGCTCAGAGGAGGTGATTAGAGTGATCTTTGGACGAGCACTGCCTGAAGCGACTTCCCGGAGCGACTACATGAAGTCGCTGTGCCCCACATCCCGGAGCGACTTTCCCAGAGCGACCGCACGAAGTCGCTCGCGTTTTCACGTCCGGAGACACACGGTTTTGACCCCTGGAGCGACCTCCCAGAGCGACGTGCTGAAGTCGCTCCCGATGTTCAGAGCGACCTGTTGGAGCGACACACCAAGGTCGCTCGCGTCCTCTCGTCCGGAGACACCAAAATCGAGCATCCTGGAGCGACCTCTCAGAGCGACCTACCAAGGTCGCTCCCAGCCAGAGTGACCTACCAAGGTCGCTCCCAGCCAGAGCGACCAGCTAGAGCGACCAGCTCAAGTCGCTCGCGTTTTGACGGGGCGAGACACGAAGAAACGCGTCGGGAGCGACCTCCTGGCAGCGACTATGTTAGGTCGTTCCGCGTGTTTTGCTTGGACGATTTTTATGTTATTTCAGGGGCCTTTTGGTCATTTGTTTTGTTGTTTTGCATGGCCTAAACCTAAGTTAAGTACTTGGGAAGCCATTGGAGGCAGACAATCTTTTTTCAAAAAGAACAACTAGTAAAAAACTTCTTTTGATTCAGACTTGATTGCTCTCGTCTTGTGTTCTTGTTGATTTCTTATCTATTTCTCTACATGATTAATCTGAAATCCACCATGGGTTTAAGAGGAATCATGGAGATTAGTGAGTAATCACCTTTTGAATTCATGGGTTAGGGAGATCAAGGGTGATTAGGTTAGTTCTAGGATGTTTTAGTGTAGATCATTCTTGTTCCTTGCTAGTAGAGTATTCATAATGCATCTTCTGAGTTGGCCACTCAAAAGTTGATCGATAGGCATTTCCCATCTGAAAGGTGTTCGATGAAATGCTTGAGACAACTCTCCTAAGCTTTTAACATACTTTACCAAAGACATTTGTTGTTAAAGGTGTTAAGATAGCCAATAGACTTGTTAGTAATGATTGCTTTCATATTATTCAACCAAAGACATTTGATGTTTGAAATATGTTAGCAAATGAACATTCATCAAGACATAGAGTTTGTTTAAGATTGTGTCTAAGCTTAAGGTCGATTGTCTGATTGATCATTTGCCATCCTTATTTCGATACTTGATCACCCAAGGTCTAATCCCTATGCCCATGAGTTCTTTTTTCCCTTAGTAAAGAAAGTCATTTCATTTATCATTAATCATTAGTTTAGAAACCTCTTAAATTATCGGTTGCACTTAGATTAAGTGTGTACTTGCATTCTCATTGCTTTGATATCCCTCAGAACTGGTTCGACAATCACTTATACTATAACATTTGTCTTAGGAGACTTGAAATTCCTAACATCAAATTGGCGCTGTTGCCAAATTCTGAGTAGATTTAAACATTGAGATTTAGTCACTTGCGTGAGACGAAGTCATTTTAATTTTGTTTTGTTACTGATTCTTCTTCTTCACCTACCTTTCACTTTCAGGTGTATGAACTTGAGGAGCAGGGGTCCATCAAACCTAGTTCCAATAGTAGCAGACATCAGAGCTTTCGAGAGGGAGTGTGCTAAAGCTAGAAGAGAAGAAGAACAACAAGCCCACTTGTAGAGATTGGATATTGATATGGCAGATCCACCGCAAGGGGCAGAACACCAACCGCGGGCAGCTCGACCCATTGGTACTTATGACCGGTCCAACATTCATGGTCATAGACTGGGAATCCGAGCACCGGCTGTGGCAGCCAACAACTTTGAGGTCAAGTCAGGACTCCTCAACGTGATCGAGAACAACAAATATCATGGCTTGGCTTTAGAGGACCCATTCGATCACTTGGACAGGTTCGACAGCTACTGTGGGTTGTCAAAAACCAATAGTGTGTCAGAGGATGCCTTAAAGCTGAAGTTATTCCCTTTCTCTTTGAGGGATAAGACGCGTCAGTGGGAGAAGTCCCTACCCAGTCACTCTATCATCACTTGGGATGACTGCAAGAAAGCATTCTTGAAGAAGTTCTTCTCTACTTCAAGAACTGCTAAGCTGAGAAATGAGATCTCCAGCTTTCAACAGAAGGACTTGGAAGGATTCAGCGAAGCCTGGGAGAGATTCAAGGGCTACCAAGCTCAATGCCCTCACCATGGTTTCTCTAAGGAAAGCCTGTTGAGCACATTCTACAGGGGAGCTCTTCCTAAGTACAGAGCCAGATTGGATACAGCTAGCAATGATTCTTCTTGGGAAGAACTGAGGAAGATGCAGAGGAGCTGGTTAACAACATGGTGAAGAGTGATGCAGTCTACAGTGCAAACCACTACAGAGGCAGTAGGGGTGATGATAAGCAGACGAGGAAAGAGATCAAAGCTTTGGAAGACAAGATCGACCTACTCATTGCTGAAAAAGCCACCCAAGAGCAGCTGAAGTTTGTTGGTAACTCCAAGCATTATGATCCACCTGCTGTCAATGAGGTTGAGGGGGTCAAGAGGAGTTGTGTTTCATTAACAACAATGGTAGCTAGTACAAAAAAGAGCCCAACTTTCAGTACAACAACTACCAACAAAAATCCTATCCCAACAACCAACAGAGTGGTTATCCGCCTAGAAACAACCAGCAAGGCAGCTATCAGGCTCACCAAAACCCCTCGTCTAGTTCCACTGCTCCTCAAGAGAGCAGCACTGATACCTTACTGAAACAAATCTTGGAGTCTCAGACTAGAAGTGAGAAGCATGTTGGTTATGAGTTGAAGAACCTTCATTCCAAGATTGATGGGAGCTACAATGAGCTCAACAACAAGTTCTCACATCTTGCTTTTACAGTCAAGAATTTAGAGAATGAGTTTGCTTCCAAGAAAACTCACCAGACTCGCCAGCAAGGATCTCTACCTGGAAAATCTGACCAAAATCCCAAGGAGGCCAAATCTATCACCCTTAGGAGTGGTAAGCAGTTACCTCCTACAACCCTCACCAGGGATGCTGAGAAACTAGGTGAGGAGGTGGCCATCAACTTAGATGATGAAGTGGTGATTGTTGATGAGAAAATCAATGATGAAATCTTGGAGAAGATTGTGGAAGCCAAAGGTAAAGGAAAGGTTGGAGAAAAGAAGGAAACAGTGAAAGATGGTGAAGTTCTTGCTCCAGCAAGTGAAAATTCTTTTGTTCCTCCTCCCTATGAACCCAAACTACCATTCACTGGTAGATTCAAGAGGCAGCTGCTAGAGAAGTACAAGGCTTTGTTTGAGAAGAAAATGAGTGAAGCTCAGGTTGCAATGCCCATCATCGATGCTTTCATGTTGATTCCTCAATACAACAAGTTCCTGAAAGATGTTGTAGCTGCAAAGAAGAAGGAAATGGAAAGCATGATGATTCTTACCCATGAGTGCAGTGCCATCATCCAGAGGCTTGATGTTCCAGAGAAGTTAGAGGATCCAGGATGCTTCACACTACCTTGTGCTCTTGGACCTATGGTATTTGAGAAATATCTCTGCGATTTGGGAGCTAGTGTCAGCGTGATGCCTTTGTCTGTTGCAAAGAAGCTTGGATTCACTCAGTACAAGAAGTGTAGACTCTCTCTGGTGTTAGCTGATCGTTCAGTGAAGTACCCTGTGGGTATCTTACAGGACCTCCCTGTGAAGATTGGAAGGTATGAGATACCTACAGATTTTGTGGTGCTCGAGATGGGTGAGGAGGCTCAAGACCCATTGATTCTTGGAAGACCATTCCTAGCTACAACAGGAGCAATTGTTAATGTGAAAGAGGGCACGATTGATCTCCATTTGGGTAAAAGGCATGTTCTCCACTTTGACATCAAGGGGAAAATGAAGAAACCAACTGTGTTCGGGCAAGCCTTCTATATTGAAGAGATGAGCACTCCTACTGATGAGCACCCTGAAGAGTTACCACCTGAGGACGACGAGGAGGGAGCATCTCCCTCTACTCATTCCCCATAGAAGGTAACCCACTACTTTCCCTTGTATATACTATTTTGTTTTTGTATATTAGTTTTCTCTTTTTGGGTATCTCTCTCTCCTTGACAACACAGACACTGTGTCATTTAAGTTTGGGGGAGGTACCAAATATTTGATCACGTTTGCTTTGATGATTTTGAGTCTCATGCATTGCATTATACATATATATTTGCATAAAAAAAAAATTATTAAGTTTGCATCATTTGCATTTCTAGAAGAGTCTATAGCATATAGGTTGCATTTACTTGCATTGGGAGCAATGATTTGAAATGTCTTGTAAAGAACATTACTTGGCACCTGAGTAGCTTATGCACCTCTCAAAAAAACTTGCATGCTTCGAGCCTTGAAAACTCTTCTTGAAACTTGTTGATTGCTGAAACTCAGTCTTTGAAGCCAACTACAACCTTATTTGAACTGAACGAACTTAATGCATCTTGCTCATGGTCCCTTGTGTACTGAATCATGGATATACACACTTGAGTTGTCACATCTTTTATGCCAATCTTTTTTGACAAACTCTAGTGGTACACCATTCCCAAAATCCCTTCCTCCTTTTAAGCTTTCATTATTTGATGAGTGAGGCTTTTTTTCGGAAAATCTTACATGTGCATAATGTTGAGAGTATCGGGAACGACAATTCTTGGTCTTCATTCTTGCTAGATTAAGTACTCTATTGTCTAGCTATAGGTGGGGGTGAGTGTGGTGACTATGGTTTGGAAGCATGAAAAGTTCGAAGGAAAAGAATAGACTCTTTGTGTTTAAATGGATAATCTTATTGGAATTAATAGATAAACGTCTAGCTCGAGTTTATGAAAAGTCTTGGCCCCCGAAAAAAAATATATATATAAAAAAAAAAAAAAGCTGGCAAAGTTGTTTAGAGCTAAGATTTGTTTAGAAGTTGAGAAAATCTTTTATAGATTTCAAAGAAAAAGAGTTTTATGTGCAAAGTATTCTTGAGATCTTTTGGTGAGAGATGAGAGTTGAGTTTGACATTGGGAAGTGATTGCGTAACCTGTATGTTTGGGAAAAGGGTAGAACAATGGAGATTGAGCACTGTATGCATGAGTTGGTCCCTTTCTTAGATATATTATGTGCAATGTCAAGGCTACTTGTTTTGAGAGTAAACCACTTTAAAAGATCATGGATTTTGAACCTCTTGACCCACTTGAATAAAAGCCTTCCCTTACTCAACCAAATGATTTGGACCAATTGACCATTTGCAAGAATTCACTTGATGCTATGCTTAATGAACTTGAGAGTTGGCTGATTTGCATGTGCGAATGCATGATGATGAGTGTAAGGATGAAAAGAGTTGAGATATGCCTAGAGAAGCTAGAGTATAATAAGAGGGTGTACTAATGCAGAATTTAGATGTTGATTTGAGTGCTTTGTGTGTTTCTTTTGGCTATGAGTTCCCACCTTCAAACCTCTCTCCCTATGAGTTCTAGAAAGTTTACTTGAGGACAAGTAAAAGAATAAGTTTGGGGGAGTTGATATCTTGCATATTTACATTGTCCTATCCATTTATTCATGTGCATTTTCATCATATAGATTAGGATTTAGCCATGTCTAGGTTGCATTTTGCATACATATGTCTCTATTAGGTATTGGAGTACCACATGGAGTTCCTGGAGACATTTGGGTGCATTTGGAGCTCAGAGGAGGTGATTAGAGTGATCTTTGGACGAGCACTGCCTGGAGCGACTTCCCGGAGCGACTACATGAAGTCGCTGTGCACCACATCCCAGAGCGACTTTCCCAGAGCGACCGCACGAAGTCGCTCGCGTTTTCACGTCCGGAGACACACGGTTTTGACCCCTGGAGCGACCTCCCAGAGCGACGTGCTGAAGTCGCTCCCGATGTTCAGAGCGACCTGTTGGAGCGACACACCAAGGTCGCTCGCGTCCTCTCGTCCGGAGACACCAAAATCGAGCATCCTGGAGCGACCTGCCAAGGTCGCTCCCAGCCAGAGCGACCAGCTAGAGCGACCAGCTCAAGTCGCTCGCGTTTTGACGGGGCGAGACACGAAGAAACGCGTCGGGAGCGACCTCCTAGCAGCGACTATGCTAGATCGCTCCGCGTGTTTTGCTTGGACGATTTTTATGTTATTTCAGGGGCCTTTTGGTCATTTGTTTTGTTGTTTTGCATGGCCCAAACCTAAGTTAAGTACTTGAGAAGCCATTGGAGGCAGACAATCTTTTTTCAAAAAGAACAACTAGTAAAAAACTTCTTTTGATTCAGACTTGATTGCTCTCGTCTTGTGTTCTTGTTGATTTCTTATCTATTTCTCTACATGATTAATCTGAAATCCACCATGGGTTTAAGAGGAATCATGGAGATTAGTGAGTAATCACCTTTTGAATTCATGGGTTAGGGAGATCAAGGGTGATTAGGTTAGTTCTAGGATGTTTTAGTGTAGATCATTCTTGTTCCTTACTAGTAGAGTATTCATAATGCATCTTCTGAGTTGGCCACTCAAAAGTTGATCGATAGGCATTTCCCACCCGAAAGGTGTTCGATGAAATGCCTGAGACAACTCTCCTAAGCTTTTAACATACTTTACTAAAGACATTTGTTTTTAAAGGTGTTAAGATAGCCAATAGACTTGTTAGTAATGATTGCTTTCATATTATTCAACCAAAGACATCTGATGTTTGAAATATGTTAGCAAATGAACATTCATCTAGACATAGAGTTTGTTTAAGATTGTGTCTAAGCTTAAGGTCGATAGTATGATTGATCATTTGCCATCCTTAGTTCGATACTTGATCACCCAAGGTCTAATCCCTATGTACATGAGTTCTCTTTTCCCTTAGTAATGAAAGTTATTTCATTTATCATTAATCATTAGTTTAAAAACTTCTTAAATTATCGGTTGCACTTAGATTAAATGAGTACTTGCATTTTCATTACTTTGATATCCCTCATAACTGGTTCGACAATCACTTATACTACAACATTTTTCTTAGGATACTTGAAATTCCTAACATCAATTATCCAAATGGAAAGAGTCAGATTGATCATTCTACACAATTACCTTTTAAAGATTTCTTGATGAATAAAAAATAGTAAAAATATATTTGTATTATTGTTTTGGTACTGGCCGACATGGATTCATAAAAATCTGAAAAATACTAATAACAAATATAATAACAAATATAATCATGGTTGCATCATACATGCTTTTTCTTTATGATTATAGTCATTAAACACTCTATAATTTTCAACAAGTGCTTGAATCTTTCAGCGGTGAAGGATCAAATATTCAAATCCAGCAAATATTCAAAAATCTTCAAATGTTTGAAAACCAATATTCCAACTTATTGTGGCTTTGGATGTAAAACTCTATAAAGCGAATGAATGCCAATCTAAATGAAATGTGTTTTATGTTTGGAAATTTCTAACTAGATTTGAAATGGTGATCCGAATATGTGGTCACAAATTATTCATAGAATGTATTTTTATGTGGTTTAATATAAATAGTTAGTGTGTAATCTATCGTTTTGCAGTGTAATATTTTTATTCATAATGATATATTTTTAATCATTGTATTACTTAGTTTTATATTCATCCGATGTTCTGAAAGAAGTTTAGTCATTAGAATTTATGTTTTCATTGAGAAAAAGTAAAGTTTTTTTCCCACCAAAATTCTTGTTGTTCATCTCGGTAGAAGAATTGGTTGAAAACAAAGATGTTGTTTTATTGTTGGGAGAATAAATTAACCTAAGATTTGCATAGATAGGTCGAGTTCATAATATTTAGGGCGAATCCCATAAATATAACTCTAAGAAGTTTTTTTATATCACAAAACATGACACAAGAGACAATATCAAAAATAACATCCAATAAACATTTTAAAATCAAAATGATCTTAAAACCTAAATCCTAACTAGACCTACCCCTAAATACCAATCCTAAAACTATACTAAAACTTAAATCCAAATTTAAAATATATTTATTATATAGTTTATTATTTACATACATTCATTTTTTTTAATACATATATAATAATAATAACAAATCTTTTTGTGTTTTCTGTTGATGTCACTATCTTTTATAGGGAAAATTTTAAATCTAATGGTTGATTTTATCATAGTTTTGTAATCTACGGACATGGTTTTTTTATAAGATCTTACATCATCAAACTATTTTTGAGAAAATGTTCTTCTCGTACCTTTTTACATCTCTTTTACACTCTTTCATACATTTTTTTCAATTTTTGAACAAACACCTATTTACACGTCTCTTATAATTTTTATATGTCTCTTCTCTTTTAATTCTTGAACAATGCCTCTTTTCACATGCTTCTTTTAATTTCTCAACAATGCATATTTTTACACAACTCTTTTAATTGATGTTCGATAGACCTTTTCACAAATTACTTAACGAGAATTAGATTGACTCATCTCTTTATACTACTTAATAGATCTTCCGACTATTATGGTGAGAGACTTTATTCTTAATATGCATTTTCAAGATGATGACTCTTTGACTATTATTCTTGGGAAATTATGGATTAATTTCTGGGTCAGATCAATTGTGGATGAATTTGAATTACATGGATCATGTGATGATATCATGTTAACTTACATGAACTTCCGACTTAAAATCAATTGACCGATAAGTAAAATGGGTTATCTCTTTTATATATTACGTAAAATCTTTTAACTTTGAATGCGAGACTTTATATTAGATGTACTATGTATTATGTTAACAAATATGCATTTATCTACATAAATTTGGCCTAATCAATTTGCATTAGCTTCTCTAACATTCGGAACAAAATAAGATATAATAAATAAATTTTAATTATCTTATGCTTTTTCATGAAAATAATAAGATATCTGCATAAATTTAGAACTTTAACAAACTCCAGTATTTATGTGTATTTTTAACATGTTGATATTAATATACATTTTTATCCCTCACAAACTTCAGTATTTAATCACATTCTTTTTATATGTCCAAGTACATTATTTTCAAAATTTTAATATATTTAATTAGTTATATAGTTATAAATAGATAGATATTTGTATTTATATTCTTTAATGAAAGTTATTCAGCAATTTATATACATTCTTGTGTCCTATTTTGGGATAAAACTTGTTATAGGGCAATTTCAAAGTTTTTTCTACTCGTCTTTACAGAGTAAAAAAAAAAAATTATAAGAGAAAAAGTCAAAAAAACATAGACGGGTCACCCACACATCTCTCAACCGGAGTATTTTCTTTAGTCACCGCAAAATCCACAATCTTGATTTTTTTTCGATTAAAACATAATCCTGATTATGAAAAGAACACTATAGGTACACTACTCATCACAACAAGAAACAATCAGTTGATCAATTGAAGCTCATTTACTATCCAGGAAAACAAAAACAACACTTCATATAAGATAGAGTTGTTAGAATCATGTCTAATTTGCAATAATCGTACAACGCTGGACAGACCAGGTGTCAAGCTAACGTCTCTTCTTTCATCCCATTTCTTGTTTAAATAGGTTATCAAAAATAAATTTGTTTATGTAATAATGTATATATTGGTAATATGCAGGAGAAGGCCGAGCAATGGACTGAATCTGCCAAGGAAATTGTACACAGCGCTCGTGACAAGACTGCTAACGCTGCTCAGTCCACCAAAGAATCCGCCCAACATGGCCAACAACAAGTCTCTGGTTTCATCCAACAAGTAATATCAATTAACCATTAATTTGTTCTCATAATATGAATTTTAGCAAGACTACCACTACAAGAAAACACCGGTATTCCGACTACGAATATCGTCGGTATGTCCTCGGAATAACGGTATTCCGAGGACATACCGACGAGAATGGTCGTCGGAAATTTCTCGTCGGAAACCAAAGTTTCTTCAGAATTTTCTCGGAAAATTCCGATGGAATACCGAGAATTAAAGATTCTGAGGATATTCCGAAGAACCATTTCCTAGGACTGGTCGTCGGTATCTCCTCGGATATTTCCGATGGAACGGTCCTCAGAACCATTCCGAGAGAAAAGAGGTATCGGAATATTCCGACGAACTTTGGCCGTCGGAATATTCCGAGGAAGTGCATCCGTCGGGATATTCCGAGGAACTACGGCCGTCAGAATATTCCGAGAAACATTTTCCGTCGGGATATTCCGAGGAGATATGCCCTCGGACTATTCCGAGGAAGTTGTCGTCGGAATATCCCGAGGCATACACTTCCTCGGAATATTTCCAAAAATAATTTTTTTTTTTTAAATTAAAAATTTATTTTTTTAATTGTAATTCGAAAATATATAATTAAAATTGAAATAGAAAACATATTAGATAATATTCAAAGTTGTACATACCAAAATAAAACATTCAAAGTTTTTGAAAAAAAAATGAAACTACGGGAAGTGCTCGTTCGGGTACATCCTCTTCATCATCTTCATCATTTGCTCGTTCTGCTTCCTCGTTGCCTCCCATCCCGCCTCTTGATCCGCCATCTTTTGCTCCAACGCAGCTATGCGGTCATCTTTGTCCTTCAACTGGTCCATAAGAACTTCTGGATCAACATAGGGATGTGGTGCAGAAGGAGGAACCGACCGGGCTCGACGACCCAAACCGACCAAACGTCCCTTATTCTTTGGAACCGACTGAAATAGAAAATAAACAAATTTAAATAATAGAAAAAATGATAAAATGAAAATAAAGAAATAAATGAATTGAACTTTTTTATAAAGAACATACCGATTCAACGATTTCGTTGATTCGAATCCGGGACAAGTTGGTCGAAGCCGTCGAAGTGGCGTCCATGTCGGTTTGAAGTTGAGATAGACGGGTCTCTTCGTCTTCCTTCTGAGTTTCGATCAGGCTGAACACATCCCTCACAACACCATCATCAATCTCCCCGGTGTGCTTGTTGGTATGCGCCTTCTTCATTAGGAAGAAATCATCAACCGGCTCGCCATCATTTTCATCCGCCTTAAAAAAAACAAAAGTTAAACAAACATTAGAAATTAGAAAAAATGCATAAAAAACAAAATAAAAATACTTAAATAATTAAAAAAAAGATTGAACTTACCAAGCGATCCCCCAGAGTGGCAATAGTCTGGGCACCCAAATTGTGCTTGTACATGCCCTTCCCGCAACGATCGCTCTTGCGGTTGGCGGAGTTGGTCACGAAGGTAGCTTTCGTCTCGTCCTTATCCCAATGCACACACAACTCCTCCCAGACCGTGCTGTTGATCGACTTTGGGACCTTTTAATAAAAAAATATAAAATAGTTTAATAAATCCAAAAATAGTTTTATAAATTCAAAAAATTGTTTAATAAATTAAAAAAAACCTGGTTGATGAGCCACTTCTGCTTCCACTCGTAGATCTGCTTCCCATAGTTGTCCATAACTTTATGGACGAAGGCGTCACGGATAAAGTTCGTGTGATCGGGATTCCAGGTGAACTCTTGCTGAAAAAAAAACACAATTTGTAGAAATTTTATATTAAAGATTAAAAATATAAGTTAAAAAATTAGAATACTTACCGCAAACTGACGAAACCACATCTCCTGGTCCTCGGCAGGGAAGTGAGTGAAAGTCGGATATCTCTTGCTGAGGTTCGAGTACATCATGTTGTTGATCCATGCGTTGATCCCGTTCCCGGATCGGTTGAACTTAATATAAGAAACAAATTATTAATAATGAATCAAATTTTAATGAAAGGAAAAAAAAAGACTTTTAATTACCATGTTTGACGTCGTCCCTTTGGACACGGAGTGAGATAGGGAAGATGCTCACGACCGGGCTGTTGAACCAACTGGGCAACAGTCATCACTCCCGGAACGACTGGAGGAGCGGGAGGGGGTGCAGCAACGGGAGGGGGTACAGCAGCGGGAGCAAAAACCGGAGCGGGAAATGAAGAATTCCGACAGTGGCTGCTCGACCCCCGAGAGTGGCTGGACGAAACCTGAGAGTGGCTCCCCGTACCACTACGACCTCGTGGTGAGGCACGACGAGATCGAGACCGGGTCTGATCACCAGTAGACCTGTAACTTAAAAAAACATATTTAAAAATAGTTTTAATAAATATTAATTGAAAAAATATTTAAAATTAGTTATAATAAATATATAAATTAAAAAAACATATTTAAAAATAGTTTTGATAAATATTAATTGAAAAATAGTTTTTATAAATACAAAAAATAATAAAATAGTGTTTATAAATCAAAAAAATGTTTTATAAATACAAAATTAGTTTTAATAAATATAAATATTTTAATAAATATGAAATCATCTTTTATAAATCCGAAAATTGAATTTATATACAAAAAACTTTTTGTAAAATACAAAAATCGAATTTATATACAAAAATCAATTTTATAAATACAAAATAATAAAAAATTTATAAAAAAATTCTAAATCAATTCAACACATCAAATTATCCAACCAAATCACAATTCTAAACCTATTACACAACCAAATCACAATCCTAACCAATCACCCTAACAAAAATCTATCAAAAAACTTCTAAAATCATCAAATCTACACAAAAACCTAACAAATAGAACCTAAGAGAGTGGGATAGAATCCTTACATGATTTGTGTAGGTGTAGAGAGGATTCGCCGGAGAGATCGTCGCGAGAGAAGTGGGAGATCGCCGGAGAGGAGGGAGAGGAGCCGGAGAGGAAGAAGAGAGAAATGGGGAAGAAGAAGTGTTTCGTCTTTATAAAACCTAGGGTCCGACGGAAACTATTCGTTGGAATTTCCTCGAAATTTTCAATTTCAATTTTCGCGAAATATTAGCCCGGTTAAATGAAAATATTCCGAGGAAATTTCGACGGACACTTAAATATCCGTCGGAATTTCCTCGGATATTTCATTAATTCGAAGAAAAAGAATATCCTATGCATGTATTTCTATTGGTTTATATTGTTCCTCGGAATTTCCTCGAAATATTACGAGAAAATTCCGAGGAACACATATTTGGGGGTTTTAAAACATCAAATTTTTTTGCCCTATATCATTTCTTATACAAATGCAATGCATACCTTTGAAGAATCTTTGTATAGATGATCATAAACTATGAAATAACAAAATTTCAAAACGAATTGTAAGTATTCTCTTTACCGTTCATTAAAGTGTATAAGTGTTTTTCTTATGTTGTGGGGATTTCGTTCATACAATCGGAAAAATGTTTATTATAGGGTAATGAACAAATTTTTGACTTCATAATCAGTCTAAGACACTTAATAAGAGTTATATAAGTGTTATTCAAACAGCAAAACGTTGTTTTCGGTTTTAAAACTCTATTTCCTCGGAATTTCCTCGGAATATTCCGAGGAAATTCCGAGGAACACTTGTATTTTCTCGGAACTTCTTCGGAATATTCCAAGAAAATTCCGAGGAAATAGAAACCCTAAAAGAAAAGCCTTAAATTGTCGGAAAAGTCTCGGACTATTCCGAGGAAATTCCGAGGAAATCCCTAAATCCTATTATCCCTCGGAATTTCTTCGGTATTCTTATATTAAAAAAAAAAAGGCGAAGCTACTCTGTTTTCCGAGTCATCATCACCAGATGAATCTGAATCTGGATCTTGGTGAAACTCTCCAATCTCTTGTTCATCCTCTACGTGAACGACGGCTTCCTCTTCAACGTCGGTTAAATTGACTACAAGGCCAACTGCAGCTAAATCTTCTGCTGCACTTAAGTTACCGGATGTGCTTGGTTGTAGTGGGTCTTCCAGCTCAGAACTTCCCTGAACTCGGCCTCTCGGGTTGAGTGATGTAACAGTGACCCATGGATCATCTCTGTTCCTAACCCGGGGGTACTTGATATAACAAACCTGTAACATTTAAAAAATTATTTAATTTGTAAATAAGTGTTATTAATACACATGATGATGAATCATTATGAATAATTGATATATATATATATTTAATTACCTGATCGGCCTGAGAAGCAAGAATGAAAGGATCATAATATTGCAATTTTCGCCTCCAATGTACTGATGTAACACCAAATGCATCTGTTCTCACACCTCGATCTGGAGTGTTGTCGTACCAATCACAATAGAAAACAGTACATCGCAATCCAACTATGCCCGGATACTTGATTTCCATAATCTCCCGTATGTTTCCGTAGTATACATCATCTCTAGATGCAGAACAAACGCCAGCATCATAAGTCGTACTCGAACGTCTCCTCTTTTGAGTTGTGAATGCATATCCTCGAGTACAAAATCTCGGATATGACTTCACAACATACTCTGCTCCACGCACCATCTCGCGTATCCAATCGTCAAATGTTTCACCTCTGGTCATACCAGCAGACACCTATTAATAGCACATATATATGTTATATCAATATATGTGAATTAGTATATATATGTGATAAATAATATTTTAATTTGTTTAAAGCACTCACATAAGTAAGCATCCATCCAGAAAATTATCTCTGCTTCAGTTCTTCAAGTTCCTCCTCTGTGGCGTATCTATATGCGAACCGCTTTTCTGCCATGAAAATCCTGTTACATATGTTGACAATAATATAATTAATTAAGATTTAAATTTCAACTTGTTAAAATAAAAATTTGTAAGCTAATTTATTTACCTCTCATATTGAAGAAAATCTTCGCAGTTGGTGAGCAAATATGTTTGCAAATGACTGCGCTGCTGCTCAGTAAGTCGACGGTCCTTTGGTTTTCCGTTAAGTCGTCCAACATCTGTGAAGATGTCTGGAACCGTAACATGATATGTTGCCCGTTCGCCTCTATCATCATGCCGAGCAGGTCTTCTGTTTTTGGTCTGCACTTCTGTTGGAAAGTAGAACTCGGCAAAGTTTGAAGTTTCTGAATTTATCATCTGTGCGATTATAGAACCTTCCACCCTACTATAATTTTTCACCATCTTCTTCAAATGGTACATATACCTCTCATACAAATACATCCATCTATACTGCACAGGACCACCAAGTTCTAATTCTCTTGTCAGGTGAATAACAAGATGCTCCATAACATCAAAAAATGATGGAGGAAATATCTTCTCAAGGTTGCACTCAATCACGGCTATGTTAGTCTTCAAATTTTCAATACCTTCAAGAGTCACTGATCTCGTGCATAAATCGCGGAAGAAAGCACTAATCCCTGCAATTGCTTCATGAACATTCCGTGGTAATAGTTCCTTGAAGGCAAACGGAAGGAGGCGCTGCATCATTACATAGCAATCGTGACTCTTCAAGCCGATAAACTTTCCTTCCTTTCTGTCGACACAGTTACGCAAATTAGATGCGTAACCGTCTGAAAATTCCACATCGTTTGAAATCTAATCAAAGAACGCATCCTTTCCCTCTGCATCAAGTCGGTATATGGGAAAAAGAGCCCTACCATTTTCATCAACATGAAGTTCTGAACAAGCACATATATCGACTAAATCCAGTCTTGACTTCAAATTATCATTTGTTTTACCTTGAACGTTAAAGATCGTGTTCATGAGATTGTCAAAAAAGTTCTTCTCAATATGCATGACATCTAAATTATGCCTCAGCAGATGATACTTCCAGTATGGCAGATCCCAAAAAATACTCTTTTTGTGCCAGTTATGTAGCTCTCCAACCGCACTGACTCGAATGTTTTCATGTCCACCTACATTTGGCGTTCTTTCTGCATCAAAATACCTAAACTGCTTCAACAAATCTTTCCCACTAACTTCCTCAGGTGGACCATCAAACACCTGCTTGTTCTTCGTAAACGAAGTCTTACTCCTGCGGTATGGATGATCAGGTGGTAGAAATCGTCTGTGACAGTTAAACCAACACGTTTTCCTTCCGTTCTTTAGTTGGAAAGCATCTGTGTCATCTTGACAATATGGACATGATAGCCTTTCATGCGTTGTCCATCCAGATAACATACCATATGCTGGAAAATCACTTATTGTCCACATAAGTACTGCCCGCATTTGAAAGTTTTCTTTACATGAAACATCGTATGTTTCAGCACCTTGAGCCCATAGTTGTTGCAACTCATATATTAGTGGCTGAAGAAACACATCAAGTGATCTCTTAGGATACTCTGGTCCGGGAACGAGAATGGAGAGAAACAAAAACTCTCGTCGCAAGCACAAGTTTGGCGGTAAGTTGTATGGTGTAAGAATGACTGACCATAGAGAATACTGTCTTCTACTCTTGCCAAACGGGCTGAAACCATCAGTACATAATCCAAGGTAGACATTTCTTTTCTCATACGCAAAGTCGGGATATTTTGATTGAAAATGCTTCCACGCTTTTGCATCTGAAGGATGTCTAATCTCACCATTTGTTGAATGCTCCGCATGCCATCTCATTGGTCGCATTGTGCGTTCAGACTGATACAACCTCTGCAACCTTTCCATCAAAGGCAAATACCACATCCTTTTAAATGGCACTGGAACTCTTCCACTCGTATCTTTATAACGAGCCTTTCCACAAAATTTGCATGTAACCCGCTCTTCATCCGCCCTCCAATAAATCATGCTGTTATCGTTGCATACATCTATTACCTGATACGATAAACCAAGACCAGCTACCAGTTTCTGTACCTCGTAGTATGAACCAGGGGCTACATTATCCTCAGGTAGAATACCTTTTACAAAATCATCAATCGCATCCACACAGTCTTCAGCCAAATTATAATCTGTTTTAATGTCCATCAGTCTTGTTGCAGATGATAAAGCTGAATGAACATCTCTGCAACCTTCGTACAAGGGTTGCTTTCCAGCATCCAACATATCATAAAATCTCATAGCTTATGCATTTGGTAAATTTTCCCCTCTAAAATGATCATTTACCATCTGCTCAGTACCTACACCATAATCTACATCCATTCTAATTGGTTCTTCTAACCTAACCGCAGGCTGAGGTTCGCTAGTACTACCATATTCATAATCAGTTTCTCCATGATGATACCAAATTTTGCAACTTCGTGTAAACCCATTCAAATATAGAGGAGTCCAAACATCCCACTCTTTAATAATCTTTCTATTTTTACAATTAGAGCAAGGACATCTTAAAATACTCGTTTCTGCTTCCGGTTGTCTTTGAACTAACCCCATGAATTCGGTTATACCTCGTTGGTATTCTTCCGTAAGCAATCTCGTGTTCGGATCCAAATGAGGTCGATCGATCCAAGAACGATAATAATTTGAAGAAGACATGCTTTTTTCAATCAAATTCGTGTGTAAATATAGTATGTGAGAGGATGAAGAAATGGAGTGAATGAAGAGGTGGGGGGGGTGCGGGTATTTATAGATGAAATGCTGCCGACAGTACCGAGGAAATTCCGACGACAACGGCTCTATCCTTGGAATTTCCTCGGAATTTTTAAAATCTCCAACGGCTCTCCAACGGCTATAATATATCCTCGGATATTCGTCGGTGTTTTCCGAGGAATATGCCTTCCTCGGTATTTCATCGGTATATTCCGAAGAAATTCCGAGGAAACCTAAATTTTGTTTTTCTCGGAATTTCCTCGTAAATTCGTCGGAATATTCCGAGGATCTCATTTTCCGTCAGAATGTCCGTCAGAATTACGATGTTTTCTTGTAGTGTACAAACTTGTTTTAATCTAGACTAATGTTTAAAATATTTTTGGAGACAGACGGGAGAGTCAGTGAAGAATATGGCTCAGGGTGCGGTCGATAGTGTCAAGAACACTCTTGGCATCAATGAGAAAAAAATGAGAAGTCAATATATATATATATACTTCTCATATTTATGTATTCCATATTTACTTAAGAGTTTCTAAAGTTTGAAAACTCTTTTGCGTTTCCTAAGTATTTTTGTAATAAAGTGTGGAATTCTTTTAAAAGATACGAGACATGAAAAGAAATAAATGATGTAATATTTTCCTATAGGAAAAAACATACCCAAATCCGCCTTTATTCGGAACATCACCTTAAAACAAAGAAACATGATCCAAAGGCTAACAATAATGCTAAAAGAATATTTTCAAAAAAAAAAATAATAATGCTAAAAGAATACAACATTACTTTTTCTCCTACAAACCAGCTCCCTAGCCTACACATCTCCCTTAAGAATACCATTATCCAAGCATTGTTTTAGCAACTAATCCAACAGCATGACAAAAGCGAGATACATTACGTTACCATACAAGTGGTGGTTTCATTTCATTAATACCTTTTATAGAACTCCGCGGCTAACCTTGTATATATGCAGGAGTAATCCATTTCTTTCTATGCTCCTCGGTTGAGACTTGTGTAAGAGAAAGCATATGTGCTTTATTTGCAAACGAAATGATTCATGATTGCTGGAGAACTGTATTATGATTCAGGAGTAACTTACAAAATTAAAACAATGATTTATGAAAAATCTTTTATCATGTGCTTTTTGTACTCAGTGCTATATGAAGTTAAATAAACCAAAAGACTACTAATATGACGTTGTAGATCAAGACTCTTTGATGGGTGAGATAGCATCACTGTTGCAGAGACTATTTGACTAAAACGTGTTATGTACATTCCACACATTTGGTGTTCCAATCAGCAGATTCATTGATGGAAATGGTGCTCCCTTCTTCTTATTCTTCATGCTTCCAAGGATCCTCAGACTCTGTCTAAGTAAATCAATATCTCTTTCTTTCTCATACTTTTGTCCATCCATCAAAGCTATTTTCTCTTTTAGTGTCTCAATTGTATCAGAGGAATAAGTTTCGTGGATGATGAGATGATCAAGCTCATTCTTGATAGCTAATTATAGTTGTTTCCATTTCTCAATGGCTTCATCTCTCATAGCTCTTTCTACACACATCTCCTCAACAATCAATTTCCAGTACACTCTCTCCTCGGTTGTTGTTGTTGTTGTCTTTGCTTCGTCTCTCTCATCCACTTTCTTCCTTAGCCTCTTTACTTCTTCTCTAACCTTCTTCCGTTCTTTCCTCCACACTCTCTCTGCCGCTCCAAGTTTCTAAGTTTCTCAAACATCAACTTCTCTCTCTCATCCATCTCTCTTCTCATCGGTCTTCTTCCTCTGCCTTTTTCAGTAGAAGTCTCCTTGTTGACACTTCTCATACTTCGTCTCTCTTGCTTGCTTGTGCAACCATCCATGTCTAGTCTTGTGGATGTTTTTATTAACAAAGAATATTAATGGAGGAGTCTCTCAGTCCCTGGAATATCTAGTCTTGTTTGATCTCAATGTAGAGAGGCTCCTCTTCATTCAGTGAAGAGAAGTCATAACTGTGATTTGTGAGTGAAGAAGCTCCACAAGTACCACTCTAACATATGTATAGAAGGCCTCCAGAATAAGCATATCACAACAGTAATTTCTCTAACTTTCTTTTCTCTCACATGTCTAGTTAGACCCACCCCCTCTCTGTAACTCTATATGATATATACTCTATAAGTCTTCTTTTCATATAACTTTCCATAGTCACAGATCTACAAAAAAAGACTTTTTGTGTGAATCTCACATTTGGAGGTGAATAGACTTATCTGTTTTTGGGTGGCTCAAGGGTGGTCAAAAACATGAATAGTTTAAATATGGATAATTAGGTTTTACACCCACATAAAACGATTAGGTTGGTCCCATGATTTTTGTTTGTGTGAATGAGAGTTAGTATTTTTTTTTTTGTTTGGCTGGTTTTGCAAGTTTAGGAAACTCTGTCCGTAGAGAGTATTATCATTGACGTGAGAATATATACAATACATTAGATGGTTCTAGAGAGTATCTAAGTGTATCACAAAGATATTTACATATCTAATCATATCTAATCGTATATTCTCTAACACTCCCCCGCATTCTTAGCGTCAGATGATCGGACGGTGAGACTGTTTCTGAAGTCCAAGAAGAGTGGAGAGGGGAGACCTTTTGTGAAAATATCAGCGAACTGTTGATCAGAGGGGACATGGAGAACCTTAACATGACCTGTAAGACCCGATCCCGGCCGACTAGGCCGCGGTCGATGCCTCACGTCGCTCAGTCCATATCCGGACCAAATCTCTAAAAATTTTGCCCTTTATTTAAAATATCGCCCATTGGCGAGGGCTAACTCAGATCCTAGCTCAAGACTACCTTAGTCATTCCCTAGCTAGATCCTTTCAACTTATGCACAACGGAATAGTATCTACTTAACCATTGGTCTATAACCAATATAATACTTGTCTGGTCGAATCACATCGGCTAATGGTTAGTATACTCAACTACCAGCTAGCTCCAAGGTCAATCCCGAACCCAAATCAAGGCATACAAATCTGAGGTTCGATTCCCCTAACCATTCTATCTAGATCAATGCAACATTGCTAGATCATACCTTTGCCACATCCACGAAGCTTGTTAGCTCATCGGCCCAGCTACTCTAGCTGAATGAACTCATAAACCAGCTGATCGAGCTGTCACACTTGAACTGAGCTAGGACCGAGCTATGGCCAGCTGCCATATACTGCGTCCAGCTCCTTTACACACACAAAACAACTCCCTTAGGTACTTAGTCATTCAGCCAACCATCCCCACAGACATAAGTAACCCTTGAGAAGTCTTCAAACAGCTAAGGACATGCATCTGGCCCTTACCGGCTCATGCACTGTCCCACATCCTTTTTGCCTTATCAACTTATGATACCAAGTCCAGCTCATGGACTAACAGTGCCCATCAGATCCTGAGTCAATCAACCAACCACCCCACATGACTCAGAACTGATGAGTCTTCATACTTCCTAATCAGTCATGGAACCATGTCCCACTAAACCTGATTAGTGTTGCTCTTACCACCGGTGCATCCTTTGATCAATCAGATCAGACACCTTGATCCATCATCCAAGGATCAGGTCGTCCATCCTTGCCCATGATCAGATCACACACGGCCTGCCTTACCAACACCAAGGTTGATAACCAGCAATTCCTTATGATCAATATCATAAGTGACAATATGTTCCAGCACACAAACATATGATCAGATATCCTAACACAAGGATCTGACCCCAATATGCCCTCAGGTGCAATTTCGACCGCAAGCAAACCTGCTCCAAAAATCGATTAAAATTCATGAAAATTCATGATAAATCATAACTAAGAGAATGGTACAATCAGATTTCCCAGAACCGGCCTCCATCCCATAGATCTCGGCTAAGATCAGCCAAACCGGCCCAAGGGACCATCTCTAAATCAATCCCTAAAAACTCATTAGGATTCATGATAATTCATGATAAATCTTAACTAAGAGAATGGTCAAGTCAGAATTTCAAGAACCGATCTCGATCCTATGGATCTTGACCTAGAACAGCCCCACCGGCCACCTTGACCATCTCAAAATCAATCAGATAAAAATCCCCAAATACCATGATAATTCACCACTAAGAGGATTCCAAAGTCAGATCGCCATAAATCCATCAGGAAGTAGGAGATCCGGACTTAGCTGCCAAACCAAGGCCATGGAGGGTTCTTCTGAACCGGCCAAGCCATGATTCAGTGCTACTATGTCTAATCATCAATCTCAATCATAAGAAGAAGAAATAATATGATTAATAATCATAAAACATAGTAAGGTGTAACTGCAGGACCAGATCAGTCCATAGTGTACAAGACTATGTCCAATGGTCTGCAGTCCCCACCTGTTACCTCATCAGGGGCGTCCATGCTCCTCCTAGCATGCCTTCATCAAACCCTTATCACATACTTCCAGTATTGATAAGATCTAACCATGGTTCGTGCCCATCACTCCTTCCATGGAACTTCCATGAAACCAGTTTCTATACTGCATCCATCTTCAAGGCTGTTCATGCCTTTGAGAGTGGAGTCAAGCATTTCCCCTTCTCTCCTAACCAATTTCGTGTGTTCCCCACACACAGAGGAAGCCTTAGACATGATCATCCATGATCAATCACCATCCAAAGGTCGTGCATCACTTCCCTCTTTGTTCCCCTTGAAACTGCTTTCTACACCAATCTCCCTTTAAGGCTGCATTGGCCCTTGGGAATGGATTCCGGCCAACTCCCTTCTTTCCTCACCATTTGCGTGTGTTCACAGGCTCCAGATAAGGCTTTGGGTGTTGTCAACAATGATCAAAACCGTTCAGAGGGTCGTTTTCAACTTCTCCCTTGATCCGCCCCAAAACTGTCTTTTTATGGCCTTCACACCACTATGGGTCTTGGATTGGGAATCCGACCAACTCTCTGTATTCTTCTCTGGATTATTTGTGTTTCAGGGTGTAGAAGGAAGCCCTGGCGTGCCTACAAAGGCACGGACTTGCCTTCCTTATATAGGAGAAGGGGTGGTTACTTCTTGCCCATTGCATCCCTTCGGTATCATTTCTGGCTATTAATTTAATCAATGGTACAGATTGCACCCTTTCGCCTATGGCAGTTATCACACGCCCTGGAACTGCCAAACCACTCCTGGAAAAGTCCAAACAAGGCCCAGACTGATTGCCCACGCCCATGACCCAACCACAAGAACCCTCCAGCCCATTGGTACACATGGGTCATCCACATGGCCTGGTCACTGTCCAGACCCGAACCAACTGCCCAAAACTCGAACACTCAGTCCAGCTGAGTTGAGCTGATCCCCAACTGACCCAGCTGAGTGAGCTAGTCCATCTAGCTCAGGGAGCTGACACACTCTTCAGTGAGCTACACTGAGCTGCACTACTCTTCACTTAGCTGGTCGAGCTTGCTTACCGCACCGCCCAGCTGCCATACTCTTAGTACAGCTTCTTTATACTTGTCTCCTTCTTGGTTTAGCTATCCCTTAATTTTCTGATGCCCTTAACCTTACTTCCAGGCTATGACACGCTTGTCTTTGGGCCATATGACCATACTGGTGCATCTCCACGCACCGCAGTCCGTTCGGACGATCCTATCCAATATCGGGGACATGACATGACCCATCAGAACCTTTTCGCGTACGAAGTGTATATCGCTCTCCACATGTTTAGTTCGTTGATGTTGAACCGGGTTGGAGGAGAGATATATGGCGCTGACATTATCGCAATAGACTATTGTGGCCCGGGAGATATGTATCTTCATTTCCAACAAAAGGTTGCACAACCACGTAGCTTCGGACACTACATTAGCGACGCCACGATACTCAGCTTCAGCGCTGGACCGGGAGATTGTTTGCTGTCGTTTTGACGACCAGGCGACGAGGTTCTCACCGAGGAAGACGCAATAACCGGAGGTGGAGCAACGAGTGGAGGGGAAACCTGCCCAATCATCATCAGAGTAAGCCGTGATGGAGAGAGACTGAGAGCGTGTCATCTTGATGCCGTATGAGATAGTTCCTTTGACGTATCGCAGGATTATTTTGAGTGCATGAAAGTGAGCTTCCCGTGGATCATGCATAAAGAGGCAGACCTGTTGAACCGCAAAGGCGATGTCAGGACGAGTGAATGTCAAGTACTGGAGTGCACCTGCGAGGCTCCGATAAAGAGTGGGATCAGAGACCGGTTTGCTGCCATCAGCGGAGAGCTTTTGTTTGGTGTCAACTGGAGTGAGACAGGGATTGCAGTTGGCCATGTTTGCACGGTGTAGAATGTCGGCTGCATAATTTTGTTGATGTAGCATAAGGACGTTAGCGTCTCTCTTGAGTGTAATACCGAGGAAGTGATGTAGAGGACCTTGATCAGACATTTCAAACTCGGAGCTGAGACACTTGATAAGGTGTTACAGGAGACTGGTAAATGAGGCAGTAAGAATGATATCATCTACGTATAGGAGCAAGTAGGCAAGGTCTGAGCCAGAGCAGAGTACGAACAATGAGTTGTCGGAGGTGCTCTGACGAAAACCAAGACGTCTGGTGTATGAGGCAAAGCGTATGTTCCACGTTCGAGGTGCCTGCTTGAGTCCGTAGAGAGAGCGCTTCAAGAGGCAGACATGTTTGGATTTACTCTAGTCGACGAAGCCGGATGGTTGGTGCATGTATACCGTCTCTTGAAGATCACCATTTAGGAATGCCTTTTTGATGTCGAGTTGATGAAGTGGCCGCGTACGAGAGCAACATGGAGAACTGTGCGGATCATTGCAGGTTTGACAACAGAACTGAACGTCTCATCACAGTCTATGCCCGGTTGCTGCGACTTGCCATTGGCTACGAGACGAGATTTGTGGCATTTGAGGCTTCCATCTGCATTGAATTTATGCTTATATAGCCACACAAAACGCAAAATGTTAGTATTTTTGGGACGTGGCACAAGAACCCACGTTCCCTTTTTAGTATAAGCATCATGTTCTACATTCATATAATTATTCCATAATGGATCCTTTGCTGCCTGAACATGTGAGATAGGTAATGGAGAGATAGAATTATCAGTGTGAAGACACACGGGAAGACGCGGTTTTATGATACCGCTTTTACCTCGAGTTACCATGGAATGAGTGTTTTGAGGAGCAGGAGCAGGAGGTGTAGGATTGATTTGTGGAGATGGAGGCTGAGGTGAGACAGGCGGTGAGAGAATGTGAGGCGAAGGTGGTGGAGAAGGAGGTGGAGCTGTAGGAGTTGTTGTGGGTCGAATAATAGGAGGAGGAAGAATTAACGGAGTAGAGCAAGCTATAGAATTATGAGAAGGAAAAAAAAAGGGAAATACCATTTCATCGAACACGACGTGGAGAGAAAGTATGAGTCGTTTGGTCTTGAGGTCAAGGCACCTATATCCACGATGGTCTTGAGGGTACCCGAGGAAGGCACATGGTGTTGATCGTTGCGCCAGTTTGTGCTTCTCTGTGGAGATGAGATTCGGGTAGCATAGGCAACCAAACGTTCTGAGTTGTTGATACGTTGGTTGCGTCTTGAACAAGAGCGTGTATGAGGAGCATCGTTGTCGATGGCTGTAGATGGAAGTATATTGAGAAGATGAGCTGCTGTATGTAAAGCTTCAACCCAATACTCCAGAGGGGCAGACGCCTGAAATAACAACGTGCGAATCATGTTATTAATGGTGCGAAGCATACGTTCAGCTCGTCCATTTTGCTGCGAAGTGTGCGGACAGGAGAACCGGAAGAGTGTGCCAGTTGATGCAAAGTGCTCCTTGAACAAACAGTTATCATACTCTCCGCCATTATCGCATTGTAGCGATTTTATTTGTCGGTTAAACTGATTCTGCACATAATTAGAGAAGTGAAAATATTTGCTCAAAGTTTCACTTTTTTGATGAAGCGGATAGATCCAAAGAAAGTGAGAATAATGATCAAGAAAGATAAGATAGTATTTCATCCCACTAATGCTAGAGATAGGAGATGTCCAAATATCTGAATGGACTATTTCAAAAGGAGAAGTAACAACAGTCTTAGAATAAAAAAATGGTAACCAAGTTTGCTTCCCAAGCTGACACGCTTGACCCAATGTTGTCAAGTCGGTTCTGGGAATGCTAGAAGAAAAAGAAGATAAGATGCGAGTAAGAATAGAGTTGTTGGGATGACCGAGCCTTTTGTGCCAGACGGACCTATCTAGTGACGCGATGGAGAGATCGGAATGAGATAATGGTGGTGGAGAAGGCGTCACTGAATAGAGGGGGCCTGAGCTATCACATCGGAGCAGAGTGTTCCGAGTCTGCAGGTCCTTTATACAAAAACCGAAAGGATCAAATTCAATGGCACAAAGGTTATCAGTAACAAACTTGCGGATTGATATAAGATTTTTAATGATACCATGACCCATGTTCTTTACGGCAGCTAAGGAACCGTTACCGACGGTAACATGAGGCATGGTGCTAGTATTAAAAAGAGATTGTAGGTTACCTGTGTTGGCGGTGATATGTGTGGATGCTCCAGAATCCATATACCACACGTTGTCAGGTTCTTGGAAGGTCACCGTATTGAAGGCATGGTTGAGAGCAGCAGGGAGCTGTGTCATTTGTGGAGGAGCCGCCTGCTGAGCCATGTTTGCCAGATGAGAGGGTGTCGATGGGTGAGACCCTAGAGTGCCAGAGTAGCCTGTGTTGCCAGGTCGTGGCTGGTGGGGCGTGGAGTATGGAGAGTACGCCGGATATGGGGTGAAGGGAGGATAGACCGGAGGTGGTTGTTGGTAGTACCACAGTGAGGCGTAGGGATTCACCTGTTGTTGTTGCCAATTGTTTGAGGACCGGCCTCTTCCTCGAAATGGAGCACCACCACGATTGCGTCCTTTGTTACCACGTCCAGAGTTGTTGATGTTGTTGTTGGAGTTTCATGGATTGCTGTCAGATCCGGCGTAGAGAACCGTTGGAGAAGAAGAAGTGTCATGATGGCAAGCAGTTGGTTTCTGTTGTTTCGAGAGACGTGCCTCTTCCATCTGTAGCATTGATCTTACTTCGAGGAGAGTCGGGAACGGTACCTTGTGCTGTACGACATTAATGATGGAGTCGAACTTGTCAGAGAGACCGTTCAAGAGGTGTAACACCAAGGCGCGTTTATACACATGAGCATCAATATTGGCAAGGAGATCAGCAGTGGTTTTCATCTTTTGGCAATAATCATGAACGGAGAGATCACCTATGACCATTGTACGAAGCTCGTTTTCGAGTTGGAGTGCACGAGCTTCCTTATTATCGCGGAACAGGCTTTCGATGGAGAGCCATAACTCGCGAGCAGTAGCGTTCTTCTTGAGAACGATATCAATGATGGAGTCGGATATGGTTCCTTAGATCCACATCTTAACGAGTCCATCGCGCTATTTCCACTCCTTTTCAGTTTCCGGAGTCGGGAGAGAAGAGCCGTCGAGATGTTGGACGACACCAAAGCTTACGCAATGTGTCTCAAAAAGCTCACGCCACTTGTCGTAGTTGAGTTTGCTCATGTCAAGAGTGATCGGGATGTAAGCTTTGATTTGCGAAATCCCATAGGGCTTGTCATTTGCAGAAGCAAGGGCGGCCATGGTTTTGAAGAAGAAGAGAGAGGGGAACGAGATAGAGAAACAGAAGAAGAGAGAAAGAAAGAGAGCGGAGGCTGGATCGATCGCTTTAGCTTGGAGGCTAGGGTTTAGCGTCTGATACCATGTAAGTTTAGGAAACTCTGTAGAGAGTATTATCATTGACGTGAGAATATATATACAATACATTAGATGGTTCTAGAGAGTATCTAAGTGTATCACAAAGATATTTACATATCTAATCATATCTAATCGTATATTCACTAACAGGTTTAAGATGTCTCTTCACGTGAAACTTACCTCTTAATACGGCTCTCTGTCTTCTTCTTTTTTTGGTAACACATACGACTTATCTTATATGCATGGTATTTGTTCCGAGGTAGTTGGGAAGGTTGGGCTAGGGAAGATGAGAGTTGGTGTTTCCCTTGTTTTCAGTTGCTAGTGCCCTATTGTGCTCCTTTCGTTTCTGAATAAGTATCAATTAAACATTTTTCATACATAGTAAGAAATTAGCGGAAATATATGTAAGTTGTTATTAATTACATTTTTCTGACCAATAATATTTGAGATAAATAAAATTATTTATAAAACAAATGCAGTTTGCAATTAATTTTCAGCTGAATGTAAGTATAATTTATATTGGAATTGTAAAATGACACTGAAACATATATGGAGTATAAACATTTTCTACTAATCAGAAGAATCTCTTTTCTCCCTAACTATAGTCGTTCTTTTGGTGAAAACATTGATCAAGGACTTGGATAAGCATATAATAGCTTCTTAAAATTTTGAATTATCTATGTTGATATACTTTTACTGGCACAATAAGTTGTTTTTTTGTCAGTGATTTCTCCAGATTGTGAAGAGTGAACACCACCATATACTAGTGTAGTAACCTCTGAGATAATCTTTTGTAGCTATTTTCTGTTAGATTGATCATTGGATATATAGATTTTTCACCATCTTTATATTTCTTTTTCCTGTCGAATTTTGAATAATACTAGCATATTACACCTTTTGGCAGATATTTTAGTCTCAGTTTTCTTCATTTTATATCACTGAATCGGAAACAGTTCTGGTTTCACTTGATAATTTTACAAACCCTGCAAAAGCACATGAACTAAGCAAAACAAAAAGGCATCAATTTGCAAGTATAGTTACAAGTTACAGTGTCACATTCATCAATCATTTAATTATTCATAATTTTGAATATTATTAAAGGAAACCTTCAAATCTTCTTCATGTTATAATAAACAACATCACTATAAGAACAAAAAGGAGAAGGTACATACATATGTTAAGCATACATTAGGAGTACACTGCCACAAACCTGACCCAAAAAAAAAAACAAAGCTGTGGGACTACCAATACATACACATCAGCCTAAGATCTTTTCAGCATCATCATAATAATCATTACATTATATAGCATACAAACACAAACCATTGAACAACTGCAGCTTTAGTGAGTGAGAGCCACTGCAGCTTCTTGAACCAGCGGCTGAGTAACATGCACAAAATGCTCAGCCTCACGCTCCACTTCTTCCCAACACCTATGAGAGTCTCTCCCTTCACCCATCTTCTTCACAAACCATACGAATCTCCTCCAATTCTCCGCCTTAAACAGCTCGGGATTCATCCTCAGGTAAGTAAACGCGCACATCTCTCTGTTTCCCCCCTCGCTGTCCTGATCAAAGCTCAGCGCTGACGCCTTGACGATCTGCTCGTGGGCGTAGTCATCGTACCTAGGCAACGCGTTTTCACCAGCTAGAGGAACTTCTGCAGCTAGAGTGGCTAAAGCCACCTGGTTCACTAGCTGCTCTGGTGCACAAAGCGCGTCTTGAGGCTGCTCGTGGTCTCTCATCTCGATACAGGTAAAGTTGAATACAGCGCTGTGTCTGGCTAGCATTTGGGCGATGGGTAGGTATCCGTCTCTGAGCCTTGTGTTGTAGTATCCTGCCGTGAGCTCAGGGGCGTGTGAGCGTGTCCCATAGTGCCAGTGGATTCCGGCGACTTTGGCTGAGAGTTTGACATCAGTGTTTTCGAAGATTGATTTGGCTGAGGAAAGGATCCGCTCGCCGTGATTTAGCAACATCTGGGAGTACCAAGTGAGGAAGAACTCTCCGTACTCTGTGTTCCAGCCACCGTCTTCTTTTTTGAAAAAGTGAGTGTCTTCTGGCCAGTTATTGTAGTGACCAGCATCGGTTGGGCCAGTACTGCCCCACTCTGGCTTCCCATAAGCCTCAGCTGCTGCTTTCAAGCTGCTTAATGAGTACTGGCATCAATCATAGCAAGTAAACACAGTTCAGTATTATTACATTATTTGCAAAATGAAGCAGAGGCTGTTAATGAGTGATTACCTTGTCATAGCATTGGAAGGCTCCAATCCCTGGGAAGTTCCATGTCCCGTCCTGCTCGGGGTATGAAGGGTAACGCAGCTCTCCTGCTGGTCCCATTCCCACTTGGATTTCCTGTAAAACGAATTCGATAAAAACTCAAATCATTTAGTAGAGAAACAGAGAAAGTCAGAGAGGCATGTTTCTGATATGAGACACGAAATGGGTAAAAGAGAAGGTGCAATTACCACAATGGTGTCTCCCAGAAGATGCTTGAAGTTGTCTCGGAAAGCACGCATGAAATCAGAGAAGCACTGCACGGGTGTTCGACCTCTGAGAACAGGGAGTGTATCAGCACCAAGTGATATATACTCATGGTTCCTTCTTCCCCACTGATCAGTGTATGCAAGGTCTGGATCCTTGTCAACCTCTTCAACAACCCACTGAGGCAGAGGAATACTGGTGAAGAACATAAAAGTTCTCAATCAGAACCACCCCGAATCTCACTTATGAAATGCTAAGACAGCCAGCCACTTCAACCAAATAAAAAATATACATGAACTAACTCTCTACCAAAGACAACAATATATTCATTGGTTTAATTGTTCAACTGGTCCATCCAAAAGAAACATCTTTTTCTACCAAATCAATCTTTCGTAATCAAAACCTTGGAAGAGACATAAGACGAATGAGAAGAAAGAAAAAAACAAAAGAATACGAAAAAGGCCTAAAACAAGGGACAACAAGAAGATGTAGTGGCTTCTTTAAGAGTCACTCTCCTCTAGAACATTGTTTCAACGCAATTCCCGTGCACGTCACGTCACTCCATTAATCAATTGATGAAAATCTGCTATTTTCCAAGCCTCTAATCCTACTCCTCTTCATTTCAATTCTAAAATCTTAATCAAGTTTCATAGTCAAACTAAACATTCACTGTAAATCCAATCCAAATTGCACACAAACATACACCAAAGCTTAAAAATGCAATCTTTAGTATCAAAAAAACGTACAATACAAAGATCAATGTAGAGAAGAAGTACTTACGAGACAGAGTCACCAACATTACCACCGCACTGATGAAAAGACATAACAGCCTGAACCTTTAGCCCCACCTTCCTCGCCATCTGAAGCACCTCCTCGTACCCTCCCCAGTTATAACCTCCCGGAGCTTCCCTCTCCACCAAACCCCACCACACATCTATCATGATCCCTTCCACACCTCCGCTCCTCAACGCCTGAAGACTCGCTCTCATCGCCTTCCTCCGATTCACCGCGTTCCCCATCGTCACGCTATCCAGCGGCATCATCACGAAAACCGGAACTCCTCCTTCTCTGTGCGTTCTTCGCTCCTCCGTCGTCTCCACCGCGAATGCTAAAACCGGATTCATTCCGCGAGCCTTGTTGTGATTCAGGTTCATCGCTTTATGCACCCTCGCCGACGGTGGTGAAACCGATAGAGATGAATTCGCCGACGGGGTGGTTATTTCACGGGACTTGATCGGAGTTCCGGCGAGAGCTCCGAGCTGATGCGGTAAACGAAGCGCCATTTTCTCTCTATGTAATTTTCCCGAGAAAATAAAACGAGTTTGAGAATCGATCGTTTGAATATAATCACAAATTGGATTTTCTGTTTCTTTTTTTTTTGAAATTAGAAACTGTGTAACGTAGGAGGAGGAGATCTGGAGAGGAGGAGAAAGGGAAGTGTATTTATAGGGGAAAGCATTGAAAATGATAATAATAATCGTCGCTGATGTAGCAACACGCACGTGACGACGATGTTGGATAAAGACCACTATTTTAATTAGATCTCGAGGATGTAGTAGCTGAGTTGGCGACACCTGTATAAAGCGTATGATGTGGATAAACAGTGCTTATTAACTGTAACTACCGGTTTATTTACCTATACCGCCTTGGTTTTTCTTCGACTATTTTTAACCGATTCTGGTTTAATTCAATCTCTTATATATATTAACCTCAACGGCTCAACCTAACCACTTAATTCCTCTTTAACCATTCGAATCTATCTATCTATCACAATACTAAAAGGCCAATATGCTGAATTTCTAGGCTGCCACGTCACCAAAAATAATCAGCCAATAAAAAAAAGTTATTCTGCCACGTCCTTGCTACTTTGTAGAGTGAAAAAAACAAATGGGCTTTTTTTTCTATCCCATTGAAACCCATATCCAGACTCAGCATTGATCTCAACGAAAACCCTATCCTTATTTCATTTTTATCCCGCGTTCATTGCCACACACTCTTCAATTTTTTCTATTTTTTGAACTTTAACACTCACACTCTTCATCTTCCTCACTCCCATCTGCGTAACCCAGCCGTTGCAACCTTTTTTGATTCTCCCTAACGTTGGCGACCCACCTTTTAACGTCATAAAGTCTCATTAGTGACAGAAAAAATCAACAACCTAAGAGATTTTACCACTATATAAACCGATGGCATGATCCAGGTCCCAAACAGACCTCATCATATCGTCCCAATTTAGGAACCATCCTTATGACTTCTCAGAGCAAAAGAACTCCAGGTTTGTATTATTCCTTCATTGTAGATTCGTATAACACTACAAGAAAACACGCTATATTCCGACAGAATATTCGTCGGTATATACCGACGACTTTCCGACCAAAGAGTGAGCGTCGGTATATACCGACACAATTCCGACGACATTCCGATTTAATATATAACCGTTATGTTCGTCCGAAATTCGTCGGTATATACCGACGACTTTCCGACGACCTTGCGATCAATAATATAACTGTCGCTGTCGTCGGAAGTTCGTCGGCATATACCGACGAATTTCTGACAAACCTTTTGACCGTTGCCGACAAATACATATGACCGTTTTATAGCCGTTGAGATAGGAAAATACCGATGGAATTTTGACGGATATGACCGTTAGGGTCGTCGGAATGTCGTCGGACTGTCGTAAGCAATTTTCTATAAATACAACCTCTCCTCATTCAACTCATTCACTCTTCATTCTCTCTTCACTCTCTCTAATCACAACAATTCCGAGAAAATCATGTCTTCAGGAGTTTATTATCGTTTGTGGATGGATAAACCTCATATGGATCCCAACACCAATTTACTTACGGAAGAATACAGTCAAGGGATTGGAGAATTCATGAAGCTTGTTGAACATCAACCGGATGCAAAAACCGGTATGTTAAGATGTCTCTGCTCTACTTGCAATAATAATAGGATTATAAGAGAATTTGATGTTTGGACTCATTTGTATATGAGAGGATTTTCATGTAATTATAAAGTTTGGTATCTTCATAGGGAAACTGGTTATGAATATGGTAGTACTAGCGAACCTCAGCATGTTAGCGAACCTCAGCCTGATATTAGGTTAGAAGAACCTAGATCGGATATAGATTATGGTGTAGGTTCTGTGCAGATGGTACATAATCATTATAGAGGGGAAGAACCAAATCCCGAATCTAGGAGATTTTTTGACATGTTGGATACCGGAAAACAACCTTTGTATAAAGGTTGTAGAGATGGTCATTCACCCTTATCATCTGCAACTAGATTGATGGGTATTAAGACAGACTATAATTTGGCTGAAGAATGTGTGGATGCGATTACTGATTTTGTCAGAGGTATTCTACCTGAGGATAATCTTGCACCGGGTTCATACTACGAGGTTCAGAAACTTATTGTGGGTCTTCAACTACCGTACGAAGTGATAGATGTATGTATTGACAACTGCATGATCTACTGGGGAGCAGATAAGGAACGAGATAACTGCAAATTTTGTAGGAAACCTCGTTATCAGGAGACGAGGGGAAGAGTTCCGATCCCGTTCAAAAGAATGTGGTATTTGCCTTTGACGAAAAGATTGCAGAGGTTGTATTAGTGTTAGTGCACAGCAAAAGCAATGAGATGGCATGCAGAGCATTCCACAAATGGTGAGATTAGACATCCTTCAGATGCGAAGGCTTGGAAACATTTCCAGTCAACATATACATAATTTGCGGAAGAGAGAAGAAATGTTTATCTTGGATTATGTACTGATGGTTTCAGCCCATATGAAAAGAGTGGAAGACAGTATTCTCTATGGCCATTTATTGTGACACCGTACAATTTACCGCCAAGCTTGTGCATGCGACGAGAGGTTTTGTTCCTCTCAATTCTCGTCCCCGGGCCAGAGCATCCCAAGAGATCACTAGACGTGTTTCTTCAACCACTGATATATGAGTTGCAACAACTATGGGCGCATGGTTTTGAGACATACGATGTTTCGTGCAAAGAAAACTTTTATATGCGGGCAGTACTTATGTGGACAATAAGTGACTTTCCAGCATATGGTATGTTATCCGGATGGACAACACATGGGAGGCTATCATGTCCATATTGTCAAGATGACACAGATGCTTTCCAACTAAAGCACGGAAGGAAAACGTGTTGGTTTGACTGTCACAGAAGATTTCTACCACCTGATCATCCATACCGTAGGAGTAAGACTTTGTTTAAGAAGAACAAGTAGGTGTTTGATGGTCCACCTGAGGAAGTTAGTGGGGAAAAATTGTGGAAGCAGTTGAGGGATTTTGGTGCAGGTAGGACGCCAGACGTAGGTGGACATGAAAACATTCGAGTCGATGCGGTTGGAGAGCTATATAACTGGCACAAAAAGAGTATTTTCTGGGATCTGCCATATTGGGATGAGTGGATGGAACTTCTGTTAATGAACCATTACAACCAGACTCTACCAGCAACTTGAGTGCAGTTGAAGATTTGGCAGATGTTGAACTCATTGAGAATTTTACCGAGTTTGGACTTGATGTTGTTGTACATTCAGAGGACAAAGCTGAGGTTGGGGAGTTTGATGAAGATTCTGAAGATTCTGATGATTCTGATTAGGAATTCTTATTATTTGACTTGTATGTACTAGTTGTTGTAATTACATAAGTTTTTTTTTTTTTTAAAACAAGTCTGTCGGTATTCCGTCACTATATACCGACGACATAGCGACGAAAAATGGTTTCATTCTAAGTAGACCAGTTCTTCGGAAATACCTCGGAATATACCGAGGACATTCCGACGAACTCGTTAAATTCGTCGGAATGTCCTCGGTATATTCCGAGGTATTTCCGAGGACTTATGTTTTTAAAAAATTTCATATCAAAATATATATAAATTTGGATACCGAAAATATGAAAATAACACATAATAAGTGTTTAGTATAGTATTAGATCGTAACCGTTCAAATATAACAACTCATTAAAATATTTATGTATGTATATCATGGTTTTCATAACATCTCATCATAACACTCATATACTTATACAATCATATTCATCTAATCTTATACTACAAAAATGTTTTTGTGAAAAATCGTGTTATGTAAACATTTTTATAGTTAAATCTTTATGCAAATACTATATATTTTATTAAAGATTTGGATTTTGCATTTAGAAACTTGTGTTCAACCCCTAAACACTACGTCGTCGGAATTCCGTAGGAAAAATCCGTCAGTAATCCGTCGGAAAATACCGACGACATTCCGACGAATTTAATATCCGACGAAATTCTGACAACATTACTAATTCCGTCGGAATATCAAATTACCCGGGAAAAAGAAACCGCGTGAAAATTTTTGCGAACATATATTTAATGATTCCGACGAAATTCCGACGGATACGTGTCCATCGGAATCATTAAAGATAAAAACCCTGGACGTTTCCTTCTTTGCCATTTCCGCCTCTCTCTCTAAACTCTCTCTGATTTCTCTCTCTTTGACGGCGACTCCGGCGATTTGCGAGCTCCCATCTCCGGCGATTCCTCTTCCCACCGTCAGATCTCTTCCCCCACTCCACAAATCATGTAAGATTCTATAAAACCTTTGTGTATTTCAATTTTTTAGGGTTTAGGAAGTTAGATCTTAGGATTTAAGGTTGTTTGATTGAAAACTTTAAGATTGAATGGATAGTTTAGGATCTATTAGTTAGGATTGTTGTTTGGATTGTTGTTTTAATTTTTTTTGGATTGAAAACATTTTTGTATTTTTAAAATTGTTTTTGGGGTTTCCAGTAATATATTATATATAATAAAACGTTTTTTAAAAGTTTTATATATATTTAACAACCTTTTCTATATTTATAAACGTTTTATAAATATTTTTTTTAGATAAAACGATTTTATATTTGTTTATATAGATAAAAATGTATATATATATTTTTATATATTTAACAACCAGTTCTATATCTATAAAATATTTTAAAAATATTTATAATTTTTTTTATACATACATATATATATATATCATTTTTAGATGTAAAAATAATTTTTAATATATTTAACAACCATTTCTATATTTTTAGTAAACATTTATAATTTTTTATACATACATATATATAAAAATCATTTTTAGATTTAAATATATAAATTAAAACATTTTAAATAGAAAATCATTTTTTAATATATTTAATAATCTTTTGATGTATTAACATTTATTTTTTAGGTCCGAGGAAGCACGTCATTCCGCATCCCGTCGTTCTGCACCCCGTGGCGGCCGAGGTAGTTCGGCGAGCAGTTCCCATCCATCGGGATCTTCTCACGAACAAAACCCGGTTCCCGCATATGTTCCTGCTCCCACTCCCGCTCCCGCTCCAGCTGCTCAGGAGGATCCGGGGGTCATGTCAGTTCAACAATTGGTTCAACAACCAGGTCGAGAGCATCTCCCGGTTCTCCATCCCAACCCACGACCGGGACATACAACTTGGTTAGTATTTTTATTTTATTTGTAGTGTTTTTCCATTAATTAACTTTCTAACATGCATTTTTTTAAAAGGTTCAACAAGTCGAGCAATGGCATTAGCAGGAGTATCAACAATATGATGTATTCCATGCTCCATACCGGATATTCGAAGTGGAGTGTGATTCCTCGAGAGGACCGGGAGTTGTGGTTTCGTCAGTTTGCGGTAACTCTTCAGTTTTTTTTAAAGCATTTTCCAATTTTTTTTATATATATCTACTAATTAAATTATGTGTGTTTTGTAGCAAAAGTTCAATTGGGAGTCCGGTCTCACGGAAACAGTTCGTCAGAAATTCAACGAAAAGGCCATGGACACTTATACGAAGCAGATCAACCCTTGGAAGACAGTATGGCAGAAGAACAAGAGGCCACGGTACATCAAAGGGACGGTGTGGGAGCAGTTGATAGTCCATTGGGAGAAGGACGACACTGCAGCGACGTCTCTTAAGAACTCCAAGAACCGGAAGAGCGATCGTGGCGGGAAAGGTATGTATGTGCACAACCTCGGCGCTTGCTCTATGTCTTCTAAGGAGGATCAACTTGTAAGTTCTATTTTTTTTATCTTTATATTTATTTAAATAAATATTTTTATATATTCTTTGGCTAATGACTATTTTTTAGATTGAAGCAAATGACGGTAATCCCGTTGATCGTCTTCAACTTATTAAGGAGGCTCACACTAACAAGAAGACGGGTCAAATTCAGGACGTCGTGATCAGATCCGTCGTTGACTTGGTGGAAACTCAAAAAGAAGATCTTCTATCTTCTCAGCCTCTCTCTGGTGACGGCGATTCTACGGGAGCTTCGACCAACATGTTCCGATTGCAAATAAATGAGATGGTCGAAAAGGTAATTTTTTTATTAATATATTTATTTTATAATGTAGTTTACTAACTTTAAATATTTTTGTAGGCGGTTCCTAAAAGGAAAGGAGGACGTTTAGTTGGGTTGGCCCGCCGTGCTTCTACGTATCCGGCGTCTTCTTCGCAAGTTCCGTATACCGATCCCATGATTCTAGAGCAGCTACAGAAAAAAGATGAACGGATTGTGGCATTGGAGGAGCAGAACACCACTATTCTTTCTGAGAATGCCAATCCTTGCTCAGCTGGAATCTCAAAAGAAGACCAACGGCGAGATATTGGAAAAGCTAGATCGTTTGTTACCTTAGGGTTCTTAGTTTTTTATGAATTTTAAAACTTGATGAATGTTTTTTTTCTATTTAAGTTTCTATGAATTTAAATTCTAAAATATTATTAGTTTTAAATTTCAGATTTTGTGTATATATTAATTTTTAATATTAAACAATATTTATAAATGCAAAAGTTATTCATATTTAAAAATGGTATATTCTGACGAATCAGAGTCGTCAGAATATACCGACAAACCGGTTCGTCGAAATATACTGACGAATCATAGTTGTCGGAATATACCGATGAGTACAGGTCGTCAGAATATACTGACGAATTAGTGTCGTCGGAATATTCCGACGAACCTGCTTGTCGCTATATTCCGACGACTCTAATTCGTCAGTATATTCTGACGACCTAATTCGTCGGAATATAGTGTTTCCGATGAATTATGTTCTCTGAATATGTTATCGGAGTGTCGTCGGAAGTTCGTCAGAATGTGGTTTATCGGTATTCATCAGAAAGTCGTCGGAAACTCTGACGAAATTCTGACGAATTTTTTTTTCCGACGAAATGATACCGACGACCACTGTCGTCAGAAATTCGTCAGTATCCGCCTATTCCGACGAACTTCTGACGATTTTGTCTGTCAGTATCCGCCTGTTTTCTTGTAGTGTAAGAATATAGTCAAAGAAAAGCTGATTTTCATGTTTACATTTGTAAGTTTTGCGAGGAGGCTATGTTGCGGTGAGAAAGTTTGTGTTGAGAACGACGTACGGTAGCTTGATGTGTAGATTGCACCGCCGAGAAAGAAAAAAATATTTACAAAGCAACGTGATTTCATGGTAGCATGCTTAAACCCTAATTAGTTTACTTTTCACTTTCTGATTCCTTTCATTATTTCTTTTCTCCTTAGGTCTTTTATCAAATTTTGTATGTGTTTTCTGGGTCGTCTATCAAATTTTCTATGTTAAGAAATGGTCTCTGCGTCTTTTGTTCAAACCTTTTTCGGACAGTTAGAAACCATCCGCGCCTGAGTATATATAATAAATGGGCGCACTCACTCATGTCTGTGATTTTGTTTTGTAGGAGAAATGTATATGTATGACTGCATCGATATTATTGAACTGGTCACTCCACTGCCATCTCCAATAGCTTGAGTAGAAAAGGATATTTGGAGATTTATACATCGAAAACTATGGTGGTGTTCTGTGTTGTACATCTCAGCATCTGGAGAAATATATATTCACTGAAACGTCTTTGTTTGCATGCCAAAGTGTATTGTGTTTGTTTATTTGCTTATATGGTTCAGGTGTACTATATTTAGCTCTGAATAAGTTTTTAGGATTTTTCCGTGCAGTTCTTCAACTAATGTTGCTCATACTTTGGTTTGTTATCAGGTACCTCAATATTGACACATCTGGAAGGTAAGCCCAAGTTCTGATATCTTAGCAATAAAGAAAAGGTAGGCCTTTTTGTGATGCTTCCTTTTGATCTATAATTACTTACAAGAAATTTAGACCATACTAACTGGGTTGTTAAGTTAATCTAATTGCTCTTTAGTTCAACCGTGGATGTTAGTGTATTCAAATATAATCATTTTTAATTAGACAATAGTCTTGAAATAATTTAGCACCTGTCTACTCTTTGTTTGATTCCAAAATTTGAATTTACGGTCTTCCATATGGGATTCATGTTGCTGTGGTGTGATAAATTGGTTCCAATATATATTAAATTGTATGGGATCAGGCATGTGCGAAAGAGGAGCTCAGACAGAGTCGGTGAAGCTGCAAACCAACATGAAAAGAACATATGGTTACGGGAAGCTGTAAACTGAAAAAGGAAGAAAGTATTGGTAAATGAAGATATTGTAATTTGTAAATGAGTTGCAGGAAGAACTTATTCGTTGGTTTTTATAATTAAAATAACAGTTTGTGGAGACTGACAAGTCTCATGTTGGAAAAAAAATTGCATCTACCAATACACACATATTAGATAACATGCTTTTAACTCATCACTAAACTGATAAAAAAACCAGTTGTCTTCTCTAATTCAGGACAAATTCAAATTTACAGTTATCAAATATCTAATCACCTTCATAGCAAGTCACAAAATTTAACTAATGACAGAACCAATACAACATATGTTGGGTGAAGCAGAGCTATTGGAGAAAGCCGGAGCAATAATAAAAACATATATAACAGTGGAAGAAGCCACTATTAATGGAGCTCTTTTCTTTCTACTTGCAAGAAAACTGGTGACGTTGAGATGGCTGAACGAGTAGTAAAGTGTTTGATGAAGCCGGATCTAGACAAAACTTGTTCTTATGTGCACATATCTAATGCTTGCTATTCATGGGTTTTTCCAAGAGGCAGTTGAACAGAGGGTTTTCATGAACGAAACGCAAGTGAAGAAGTAAGTCCGGTGCAGTTCGGTGATGTAGATTACAAAGTTCACGGATTAGATTTTTTTTGGAGGAAAAGACACTAGATTCTCAGAACATCAACAACAAATTCAATGTCAAGAATTATCTGAATCTTTTGTCTGGTGGACGAAGAGGATCCGTTGTTACTTAAGCAGCAAGAAATGACGTTGTACAGGCTCAACAAGGAAACATTTTGATGTTTACAGAAAGAAAAGAACAAATGAGAGTTTTTCAGAACTTTGTAAAGCGTATTTAAGAACCAAACGTAATACTTATGGATGGTTCACTCTCTACTAGAGAGTCTCTACGTACAGAAACGCTGATTTTTTGTTGCAAGGTAAAATATATAATAATATGATACTTCGATATGATGAACCATAGAGATTATATGAGTCATATTGAGGTTTATACATGGCACGCTGTGAACCCCCCTCTCTACAGCCCCAAGACCAATTATTAGAACCGGAATTTCTATTAGTGAGCATGATTGAAGGCAATGAGTGAACGTCGATTAAAAAAACATAAATTGTCAATCTTTTTAAAAAAATCAACTACATTCTTTTGGTTTTCTTATGGAAAACATACAAATAGCTCTTAGAGAATATTATTATAATTTTAATTTTTTAATATGTTGTTTTGCTGCATGGACACAAAAGTATTTGACATAATTTAAGGATTCTTTTAATGTACATTACTTTTGGATTTCAATTGTTCTTCATTTCTTCAGTGTCTTAACACTTAATAACAAATTCATATAGATTTTCTTATCACCAAATAACAAATAATCAATATTAAAATTTTAAAATATATATTGGTTGATTTTAACGTTAAAAACTGTTCGAATTATATGCTAATTTTGACCATATTTTCATAAATTTAAATAAACAAGATAAACGAATAATTGAATTTGAACTAATTTTTTTAATTCAGTTTGGTTACCAACTTATATGTATTTTGATATTGAAAGAAAAAAAAATTAAATTTTAATAATTTTAAAATTTAGTCAACAAAATCAATACAAATAATTGCATTTTTTTAAAATAATTTATATACCATATTCAATCTAAGTATAAATTATTTAGTCAAATCCAAACTCCATAATAAACTAAATAAAATTACAATATAGGGGAAAACCCCGGGCGTAGCCCGGAAAAATCTCTAGTCTCTAGTCTCTAGTTATTATAAAAGACTGTTTCTTCTCTTCTCCTTGAGACACGTCGACAGCCACATGGATAAGTCGAGGTCCGTAAGTCTGACACGTGTCCAGCGAGTTTTATTTCTGCCGTTTAGGGAGTGTTGTTAATGGGCCTCTACGAGTGTTTCCATGGGCTGCAACGTTTCATTCAACTGCCGCCTACGGGATGCTTATTTTTGTCGTGACCTGAAAAAGTGATGGATTCTAGGTTTCATCCTTTCTCAAGATCCGAGTAGGTCAAACTATAATGGAGTTGCTGGTAAGTTCCCTGTGTCAAATATTCACTTCGTATTGAATTTCCCTGTTGGTTTCTTTCCTGTCGTTCCATCTCCGATTCAACGTATATCATACGTTACAGGATTCAGTGGTTCATCGTCACTAACAATCATCTTTACTCCTTGGACCCAGACCATCCATGATTACTCAATCAACCATTCTTAACTCCCTTCCAGCCAGGGAAACTTTTCCTATATAAAGGTCAGTCTTCTTCCCTCACCAAACCTGCTACAATGGAAACTTTGTTCTCAGTAAAATTGGTAACTCATCTATTATTTTCGCTAATTTGAAGGCAGGACATTGTTCTTTCACTGTTGAGGTTCACCTCAGGTTTTGAGAATCCAGAAACGAACGGGGTGGCGAGCTCTGATGTTAAGAGTTTTCAAGCTCCTAAGACAAATGTTGTAGTATAGTGATTGTCGAACCAGTTCTGAGGGATATCAAAGCAATGAGAATGCAAGTACTCACTTAATCTAAGTGCAACCAATGATTTAGATGAGTTTTAAGCTATGACTAAAACTAAAAAGCAATAACAGAATGATACTTTCTTGACTAAGGGAAAAGAGAACTCATGGGCATAGGGATTAGACCTTGGGTGATCAAGTATCGAACTAAGGATGGCAAATGATCAATCAAACTATCAACCTTAAGCCTAGACACAATTCTAAGCAAGCTCTATGTCTAGATAAATGCTCATTTGCTAACATATCTCAAACATCAAATGTCTTTGGTTGAATAATATGAAAGCAATCATTACTAACAAGTCTATTAGCTATCTTAGCACCTTTAACAACAAATGTCTTTGGCAAAGTATACTAAAAGCCTAGGAGAGTTGTCTCAGGCATTTCATCAAACACCTTTCGGGTGGGAAATGCCTATTGATCAACTTTTGAGTGGCCAACTCAGAAGATGCATTAGGAATACTCTACTAGCAAGGAACAAGAATGATCTACACTAAAACATCCTAGAACTAACCTAATCACCCTTAATCTCCCTAACCCATGAATTCAAAAGGTGATTACTCACTAATCTCCATGATTCCTCTTAAACCTATATTGGATTTAAGATTAACCATGTAGAGAAATAGATAAGAAATCAACAAGAACACAAGATGAAAGCAATGAAATCTGAATCAAAAGAGGTTTTTTACTAGTTCTTCTCTAGAAAAGAGATTATCTGCCTCCCAATCTTACAAAAAGTACTTAACTTAGGTTTAGAAAGTGTAAAAACATCAAAACAAATGACCAAAAGGCCCCTGAAATAACATAAAAATCGTTCAAGCAAAACACGCGGAGTGACCTAGCATAGTCGCTCCAGGAGGTCACTCCCGACGCGTTTCTTTGTGTCTCGACCCGTCAAAACGCGAGTGACTTGAGATGGTCGCTCTGGCTGGGAGTGACTTGAGCTAGTCGCTCTGGCTGGGAGCGACCTCGGTAGGTCGCTCTGAGAGGTCACTCTGCGATGCTCGACCAGGATGGATATGCCTCTAGTAAATTGATCATAACTCCTTCATTACATCTTCAAATGACTTGAAACCACTTCCATTAGAAAGCTAACTAAATTTTATGTGTCTCCACAAAATATTAGCAACAGGAGATTTCTCTAAAGGCTCCATCCATGCTCATCTTTCACCTCCTTTTGGATCACAATGCTCCCAAACATCTCAAATCACTCCATGGCACACTCCAACACCTAATAAGGACAATGAATGCAAAATGCAACCTAGACATGGCTAAATCCTAATCTATATGATGAAAATGCTCATGGATGAATGGATAAAACAATGTAAATATGCAAGATATCAACTCCCCCAAACTTGTTCTTTTACTTGTCCACAAGTGAACTTTCTAGAACTCATAGGGAGAGAGGTTTGAAGTTGGGAGCTCATAGCCAAAAGAAACACAACTAGCACACACAATTAGCACACTCTCTTATTACACTCTAGCTTCTCTAGGCCTATCTCAACTCTTTTTGCCCTTACACTCATCATCAATCATCCACATATTCAAATCAACCAACTCTCACATTCGATAAGCACAAAACAGTAGGTGAATTCTTGCAAATGGTCAGTTAGTCCAAATCATTTGGTTGGGTAAGGGAAAGATTTTATTCAAGTGGGTCAAGAGGTTCAAAATCCATGATCTTTTAAAGTGGTTTACTCTCAAAACAAGTAGCCTTGACATTGCACATATTATATCTAAGAAAGGGATCAACTCATGCATACAATGCTCAATCTCCATTGTTCTACCCTTTTCCAATCATACAATTACACAATCATTCCCAAATGTCAAACCCAACTCACATCTCTCACCAAAAGATCCTAAGAACTTTAACTCCTTCTCTTTGAAATCTACAAGGGATTTTCCACAACCTCAAAACATTACTTAGCTCCTAACAACTTTGCTAGCCCCCTTTTTCTTTCTTTTTCTTTTCTTTTTATATTTCATCTCTTCTTTTTTTTTTTTAGATGGGGGCCAAGACTTTTCATAACTTGAGCTAAAGGTTTTTCTACTTATCCCAATAAGACAATTCACTTAAACACAAAGAGTCATTTCTTTTCCTTTTTCATTGCTCCCAAATCATAATCATAACTCTCACCCCCCCCCCCCACCTATAGCTAGACAATAGAGTGCCCAATCTAGCAAAAATGAAGATCAAGCATTGTCGTTCCCGATACTCTCAACATTATGCACATGTAAGACTTTCCGAAGAAGGTCTCACTCATCAAACAATGAAAGCTTAAAAGAAGGGAAAGGTTTTGGGAGTGGTCTACCACTAGAGTTTGACAAAATAAGATTGGCATAAAGGATGTGACAACTCAAGTGTGTATAGCCATGACTCAGTACACAAGGGACCATGAGCAAGAAGCATTAAGTTCGTTCAGTTCAAATAAGGTTGTAGTTGGCTTCAAAGACTGAGTTTCAGCAATCAACAAGTTTCAGGAAGAGTCTTCAAGGCTCGAAGCATACAAGTGTTTTTGAGAGGTGCATAAGCTATTCAGGTGCAAAGTAATGTTCTTTACAAGGCATTTCAAATCATTGCTCCCAATGCAAGTAAATGCAACCTATATGCTCTAGACTCTCCTAGAAATGCCAATGATGCAAACTAAATGAATTTTTTTTTATGCAAATATAAATGTATAATGCAATGCATGAGACTCAAAATCATCAAAGCAAACGTGATCAAATACTTGGTACCTCCCCCAAACTTAAATGACACAGTCTCTGTGTTGTCAAGGAGAGAGAGATACCCAAAAGAGAAAACTAATATGCAAAAACGAAATGGTATATACAAGGGAAAGTAGTGGGTTACCTTCTATGGAGAATGAGTAGAGGGAGATGCTCCCTCCTCGTCGTCCTCAGGTGGTAACTCTTCAAGGTGCTCATCAGTAAGAGTGCCCATCTCTTCAATGTAGAAGGCTTGCCCGAACACAATTGGTTTCTTCATTTTCTCCTTGATGTCAAAGTGGAGAACATGCCCTTTACCCAAATGGAGATCAATCGTGCCCTCTTTCACCTTAACAATTGCTCCTGCTGTAGCTAAGAATGGCCTTCCAAGAATCAATGGGTCCTGAGCCTCCTCACCCATCTCAAGCACCACAAAATCTGTAGGTATCTCATACCTTCCAATCTTCACAGGTAGGTCCTCTAAGATGCCCACAGGGTACTTCACTGAACGATCAGCTAACACCAGAGAGAGTTTACACTTCTTGTACTGAGTGAATCCAAGCTTCTTTGCAACAGACAAAGGCATCACGCTGACACTAGCTCCCAAATCGCAGAGACATTTCTCAAATACCATAGGTCCAAGAGCACAAGGTAGTGTAAAGCATCCTGGATCCTCTAACTTCTCTGGAACATCAAGCCTTTGGATGATGGCACTGCACTCATGGGTAAGAATCATCATGCTTTCCATTTCCTTCTTCTTTGCAGCTACAACATCTTTCAGGAACTTGTTGTATTGAGGAATCAACATGAAAGCATCGATGATGGGCATTGCAACCTGAGCTTCACTCATTTGCTTCTCAAACAAAGCCTTGTACTTCTCTAGCAGCTGCCTCTTGAATCTACCAGGGAATGGTAGTTTGGGTTCATAGGGAGGAGGAACAAAAGAATTCTCACTTGCTGGAGCAAGAACTTCACCATCTTTCACTGTTTTCTTCGCTTCCCCAACCTTTCCTTTACCCTTGGCTTCCACAATCTTCTCCAAGATTTCATCATTGATTTTCTCATCAACAATCACCACTTCATCATCTAAGTTGATGGCCACCTCTTCACCTAGTTTCTCAGCATCCCTGGTGAGGGTTGTAGGAGGTAACTGCTTACCACTCTTAAGGGTGATAGCTTTGGCCTCCTTGGGGTTTTGGTCAGATTTTCCAGGTAGAGATCCTTTCTGGCGAGTCTAGTGAGTGTTCATGGAAGCAAACTGATTCTCTAAATTCTTGACTGTAGAAGCAAGATGTGAGAACTTGTTGTTGAACTCATTGTAACTCCCATCAATCTTGGAATGAAGGTTCTTCAACTCATAACCAACATGCTTCTCACTTCTAGTCTGAGACTCCAAGATTTGTTTCAGCAGGGTGTCAGTGCTGCTCTCTTGAGGAGCAAAGGAACCAGATGAGGGGTTTTGCTGTGGTTGATAGCTGCCTTGCTGGTTGTTTCGAGGCGGATAACCACTCTGTTGGTTGTTGGGATAGGATTTCTGTTGGTAGTTGTTGTACTGAAAGTTGGGCTCTTTTTTGTACCAGCTACCATTGTTGTTGATGAAACACAGCTCTTCCTGACCTTCCAAACCCTCAACCTCATGGAACACAGGTGGTGTCTCTTGGCTTGGGTTACCAACAAAGTGCAGCTGCTCTTGTGGGGCTTTATGAGCAAGGAAGATGTCTATCTTATCCTGTAGAGCTTTCAACTCTTTCCTCGTCTGCTTATCATCTGTTCGACTGCCTCTGTCGTGGTCTCCACTGAAGATTGCATCACTCTTTACCATGTTGTCAACCAGCTCCTCTGCATCTTCCTCAGTTCTCCCCAAGAAGAACCCATTGCTAGCTGTATCCAGTCTGGCCCTGTACTTAGGAAGAGCACCACGGTATAATGTGCTCAGCAAGCTCTCCTTAGAGAAACCATGGTGTGGGCATTGAGCTTGGTAGCCCTTGAATCTCTCCCACGCTTCGCTGAAGCCTTCCAAGTTCTTCTGTTGAAAACTGGAAATCTCATTTCTCAGCTTAGCAGTTCTTGAAGTAGAGAAGAACTTCTCCAAGAATGCTCTCTTGCAATCATCCCAAGTGGTGATATAGTCGCTGGGTAGAGACTTCTCCCACTGACGTGCCTTATCCCCCAAAGAGAAAGGGAATAGCTTGAGCTTTAAGGCATCTTCGGACACACCATTGGTTTTTGACAACCCACAGTAGCTGTCGAACTTGTCCAAGTGGTCAAATGGGTCCTCTAGAGCTAAGCCATGATACTTGTTGTTCTCGATCACGTTGAGGAGTCCTGACTTGACCTCAAAGTTGTTGGCTGCCATAGCCGGTGCTCGGATTCCTAGTCTATGACCATGAATGTTGGGCCGGTCATAAGTACCAATGGGTCGAGCTGCCCGCGGTTGGTGTTCTGCCCCTTGCGGTGGATCTGCCATATCAATATCCAATCTCTGCAAGTGGGCTTGTTGTTCTTCTTCTCTTCTAGCTCTAGTACACTCCCTCTCGAAAGCTCTGATGTCTGCTACTATTGGAACTAGGTTTGATGGACCTCTGCTCCTCAAGTCCATATACCTGAAAGTGAAAGGTAGGTGAAGAAGAAGAATCAGTAACAAAACAAAATTAAAATGACTTAGTCTCAAGCAAGTGACTAAATCTCAATGTTTAAATCTACTCAGAATTTGGCAACGGCGCCAATTTGATGTTAAGAGTTTTCAAGCTCCTAAGACAAATGTTGTAGTATAGTGATTGTCGAACCAGTTCTGAGGGATATCAAAGCAATGAGAATGCAAGTACTCACTTAATCTAAGTGCAACCAATGATTTAGATGAGTTTTAAGCTATGACTAAAACTAAAAAGCAATAACAGAATGATACTTTCTTGACTAAGGGAAAAGAGAACTCATGGGCATAGGGATTAGACCATGGGTGATCAAGTATCGAACTAAGGATGGCAAATGATCAATCAAACTATCAACCTTAAGCCTAGACACAATTCTAAGCAAGCTCTATGTCTAGATAAATGCTCATTTGCTAACATATCTCAAACATCAAATGTCTTTGGTTGAATAATATGAAAGCAATCATTACTAACAAGTCTATTAGCTATCTTAGCACCTTTAACAACAAATGTCTTTGGCAAAGTATACTAAAAGCCTAGGAGAGTTGTCTCAGGCATTTCATCAAACACCTTTCGGGTGGAAAATGCCTATTGATCAACTTTTGAGTGGCCAACTCAGAAGATGCATTAGGAATACTCTACTAGCAAGGAACAAGAATGATCTACACTAAAACATCCTAGAACTAACCTAATCACCCTTAATCTCCCTAACCCATGAATTCAAAAGGTGATTACTCACTAATCTCCATGATTCCTCTTAAACCCATATTGGATTTCAGATTAACCATGTAGAGAAATAGATAAGAAATCAACAAGAACACAAGATGAAAGCAATAAAATCTGAATCAAAAGAGGTTTTTTACTAGTTTTTCTCTAGAAAAGAGATTATCTGCCTCCCAATCTTACAAAAAGTACTTAACTTAGGTTTAGAAAGTGTAAAAACATCAAAACAAATGACCAAAAGGCCCCTGAAATAACATAAAAATCGTTCAAGCAAAACACGCGGAGTGACCTAGCATAGTCGCTCCAGGAGGTCACTCCCGACGCGTTTCTTTGTGTCTCGACCCGTCAAAACGCGAGTGACTTGATCTGGTCGCTCTGGCTGGTCGCTCTGGCTGGGAGTGACTTGAGCTAGTCGCTCTGGCTGGTCGCTCTGGCTGGGAGCGACCTCGGTAGGTCGCTCTGAGAGGTCACTCTGCGATGCTCGACCAGGATGGATATGCCTCTAGTAAATTGATCATAACTCCTTCATTACATCTCCAAATGACTTGAAACCACTTCCATTAGAAAGCTAACTCAATTTTCTGTGTCTCCACAAAATCTTAGCAACAGGAGATTTCTCTAAAGGCTCCATCCATGCTCATCTTTCACCTCCTTTTGGATCACAATGCTCCCAAACATCTCAAATCACTCCATGGCACACTCCAACACCTAATAAGGACAATGAATGCAAAATGCAACCTAGACATGACTAAATCCTAATCTATATGATGAAAATGCTCATGGATGAATGGATAAAACAATGTAAATATGCAAGATATCAAGCTCATGGGTGTGGATATGCTCCTCCTTGACTCAAAGGTGATTCCGTTCTAGAAACTCATGTTGATCGTAGTATTTGAACAGACGGCTGCGTATAAGATCATAGTTATGTGAGAAATATGTTATGAAAATTCTATTTTTCTCTTTGGGAGACGGTTTCGAATCCAGTTGTTTTGAAAATCCTATTTTTGGTTTCGAATCTGATTGTTGATTATGTTTAAAAAAATAATGTTATTCAAACTCATGTTCATCAGAGTGTTTGAACACACTGTAGCGTTAGGTTCACAGATATCAAAAAATGTTTTCTAAATTATAATTTCCCTCTTTGGGAGATGGTCTCAGATCCGGTTGTTGATTATGTTTTTTTTTTAACGCGTTTTCAGGCGACACTCATGCCAGTAACTGTCAATGTTACATCCTGTACCATCCCAACTGAGAAGTTCCAGTTTCAAAAGTATGAACAGCTACTGGCTCTGGCTAACTCTGACGTTGATTTCCCGGGTTTGTTTCTCAACTATTAACGTCCCAACAGACCTTTCCTGAAAAATAGATTAATATATCCTGTTTACTTAACTTATATAACAAATTTTTTTGGTCAGGTGATGAGTATCAACCTTTTATTACGATGAAACCAGCTTTCAGCGTCTGATGTTAACAATCCAAAGGTAATTTACCACATCGTTAATGGTTTTCTGTATCCAGTAAAGATGGTTTTTAAATAACGTCAACCCTCATCTGCAGGGAAACTATGGTTTGTATCAGCATTTTTGATTTGGTAGCCAATTTACTTCATGAAAAGTTAGTACTCTTGCATGGTGAGCCAAAGGTGATGATTGCAACCAACATCTATCCAAAATTAGTTGGAGGTGAATATAATCGGCTCTCATCTGCCAGTTTTAATTATGTGGAGTTTTCAGTTAAAATCCTTGCGTACTGTCTTATTCCAGGTCGCTTATTCCTGAAAGCAATTTCAGATTATGCTATCATTTAAATACTACATTAACCACACAGGTTATATAGAGCTCAAGAAGGCTCCTCTTCATCTTCTTCCAAGTATGGTGGGATTAAGAAACTTGAATCTGTCACTCTCTCTGAGTTGAATAGTACCATCGCTCAGCACTTGCTAATTTCGCACACCAGGTCAGGTTCTACATATTTACTTATTGTACAAACTTTGTTAGTGGGTGAGGACCATTCAGATAATGATATGACATGGGCTGTTAATCTTTCTGTGGAGTCAAACCCAATTGTAAACAACATTGGTCTAGATAACACCAACAGGTGTGATGCTTCAGCAACAATGGAAGGCTGTTTAGAAGTGTCTGAACCAATTCCTACGCAAACTGGTCCAGTGGTCAACACGAAGGAGGAAACAATGGATGGTGACAAGGATCCAAATCTTAAGAAACCTCGAAATGCCTTATCACTCCCACTATTGGCAAATTTTTTTCTCAATTCCATTTCTTCCTAAGTTTTTAAGCTTCACTCAATAATGCTGTTGTTTTGCAAATTTTTAATTAATCAGTTCGGGTTTTCGTTAATAAAGTAGAATTGGTACACCTGTTAATTTTAGTATTTTATTTGTGGTTATGAAATTTTCTTACTAACAAGAATTTTGGTTTAGTGTTGTTTTGGTATTATTTTGGAAACAGTCAAAAAGAATATATAGCAACAATAAACACCACTATTACAATTAACAGATGTATTCTTATTTTAAATTTAAACCAGAGATGCATTGTCTTAAAGTTAAAAAGTAAAAAAAAAAATCAAATTAAAATAAATTAACATTAGGAGCCTGCAAGAAGAAACAGAGGAACATTTATTTTTTGAATGCATATATGCAAAAAGAATTTGGAGAGCTTCGGGTATATCAAATCATGTCATCAATAGTTCAGCAACAACGTTGGAAGAGAAGATAGAAGCCTGTATTATTTATATGTTCACCGTCACGGTGCATTCATTTACAAGACCTTCCTTTCTGGATACTATGGCGAATATAGAAGATGATGCAAAAGAATGGAAGGATGCTAAAGGTAACACTAATGCAAATGTTCCTTTAGGTATTCAAGAGGAGGGACACCAAATTGGAAGAACACGGCAATTGGTTTCATCAAATGTAATGTGGATGGATCATTTTTAAATTATAATATTGAAGGAAATGCAGGATGGGTTTTACAAGATGACAATGGTCATTATAAAGGATCCACACAAGCTGTAGGTAGGAAGGTACAAAACGCTTTTGAGAGTGAATTGCAGGCTTATAGAAGGATACAATTGGAAGAACATCGCCAAAAGGCTATTGATATTCTTAATAATATCATATACAAGTAAATGATTCATGAAAACAATTTTTCAGACAAGATATAACTCAATCCTCTGAAGCAAAATCAATTCAAATATTTAACGAAGTCTAAATGCCTCGCGTAGCGCGGCCCGGACCTAGTAATTATATATACAGTACATCTTCCTCTCACGTGTAGAACCCAATTGTTAAACTCTGTCTTATGCGCAACAATGTTGATTATCCCAAAAAATGTTTCCTATTATGTTCTGGTTAACTTAATAGAAACATCCACTGAAATTCAAAAAAAAAATTGTGTAAAAATTAACAACAAAAATATTATATTTACATTATATATGTATTTAATGGTTATAAGCAATTTTAAAAGAGGAATTTTCTATGATATCATTTTTTTTTAGTTTACATTTCACAAAAAGTCTTCAAAGAAAAAAATAATCGAAAGAAATTTATTGAACGATAAATATATTTGTATACCCCTAAAGTTAACTAATCTTATACTTTGGGTTTCAAAGAATGAGCATTCAGATATCCGTTCGGATTCAGTTAATCTATTCGGATTTTAATTTTTAGAGTTAAAATTTAAATATGATTCGGATTTTTACAAATTTTGGTTTGAATTTGGATTGGATTTGGTTCGAATCAGTGCAAGTTCGGTTCGGGTTCGAGTTCGGATACCTATTTTAATTATATAATTTTTTTTACAAAAATCCAAAAATATTTAATCTCAGAATCCGAAAATAAAAATAATATAAAACATAAAATTAAAATAATTTAAGACTAAATGCTTAAATTTACATAAAAAGTTCAATTTAAATATTTAGATGGATAAAAATATATATATTTTTTAGTATTTTGAACATATTTTGTTCTTTTAGATATTTTCATATATATATATTAATGAATATCTAGTAGATATAAAATTTTAAAATAACTAATATATTTAAGTATATAACTGTGTTTTAGATTATTTCGGTATCTAAAATATTTCTGTCTTGATCAAATTCGGGTCTGGTTATCCGGATATTAAACTTCTAGATCCATTTGAGTAATTAATCAGTTTTTTTTTGTGTCTAGTATTACTTTCAAATCAAGTTCGGTTCTTCGGTTCCAAATATTTTACGAAGACTTACTTTCTTCTACAAGTATAAAGAAAAATATACAAATGTAATTAAACAAATTTAACATCTAATCACTTTTTTTGGTGGATTATCTCCAAATATAAATGTTGTCAGTGAACAATCAAGAAGACTTATTAATAATATTGTAGGTCTCCATGTATTTGTTTCAAGTATTTTAAAACTAACTTTAATCCGGTATGTTAATCGATAGAATATAGCATATTATGATTCAGAATCTATGTATGGTTTTATTTGATTTGTTCTTAGGGTATAGGTTTTTCTTTTTGGAACATCCCTAGTACAGGGCCGATATTAGGCCAAGCTTAACGAAATATTTGTTTTTCAGACCTCTAAAATTTTTGAATTTTTTTATATGCAACTGGGCCTAGTGCATGGCCGGTCCTCGGGCCTCCGAATTTATAAAAAGGAAATTTTAGGTCCCTAAACTATTGAAATCTTTGGTAAATCTTTAATAAATCATCTACGACTCCAGAATCTCATAACCAGCCATGTCCTAGTGGGATAGATTTTGTTACAATTTTTGTGGAATGTTATCTGATGACGTGGTATAATTAAGATTAAATAATCATATCTTTTCACGTAGCAACTTTTTGAAATCAGAAAGTTGTGTGGAAGAAGCTCCAGCAAAAATACAAAATTAGAAAAAAGAAAAAAATATCAGAACCCTAATTTAGCAACCAAAGAAAAAAAGAACTAAAGCGCTATTAATTGAAACGAAGCGAAGTTGGTAAGGTATATATTATGTGAATCGAATAATAAAAAAGCAACGGTCAGGCTCCAAGATTTTCATGAAACTTAACGAACCCTTTGTGCAACTAACTAACTCGTCCTCCACTTTGGTTCTATTACGATCTCATACTCAGGTCGTCTCGGCGACTCCGTCTTCAATTCTCTCTGCATCACCAAAATTTATCTCTTCTTTCTTCCCCACCGTCACTTCCGGAGAGGTAACTAACTCGTCCTCCACTAGGTTCTGTACTCTCATACTCACGCCGTCATCTTAGTGAGCGACTCCGTCTTCTTTCTTCACCATCATCTTCGTCTTGTTTAACAGATTTTCTCACGGTCTTTTTCCATCGCACGAGCATCGCGTGAATCTTGTTCGCCAGTACTCCGCTTCACGTCTCTCTTCTTTAATCACCGTAAGGTAGATCTTCGAGGTTCTTCCGCCATGAATCTGTTCTGACTTGTGTAATTCATGTCTCTCTTCTCACCTTCCCCTCTACATATCTTTCTCAGCTTTTCTTGAGGAACGGAACGTCTCCGTTTTTTTCTTCCTCCGGCGTAAAGGTAAGTTCCCCTACTCATTTGTTAGGGTTAGGTTTTTGTGTTTTCTTTATCAGATTCTTTTGCCAAGACACACACACACACACCTGAAGAGTTTTAGGATTAACTAGACTGATGTTATCCTTTGCTTCTGCCAAGAATCTAGGCCTTAGTTTTTCTTTAGGGTATTGTAAGCCTGTTATTGATTCGGTGCTTAATTACGAGTCGCACAATAAACCTAACTATATCATCCAATTGTTAATAGGATTAAAATGGCCCAATATTAGTGTGAACAATGCCCGGTGAATTCTCACGTGGCCACCGTATATTGCACTACTGAGAGTCGATATGTCTGCGGGATGTGTGGCCTAAATTGCTTGAGACAGAAGCACTCAGTTCATCAAATTGTTGAACAACCCGTGGTAAAACCCCCTTCCAAATTTACATTTATAATATTCATGTTTTGATCATTTGCCTCCTATAACTGTTTTGTACCGTTAGGTTCATCAAGGGCAAGAGGAGCAAAACGTGGGAGGAAGACCACTACCACGAGCTGAGATTCAGAGGCAGAACAGAAGACTCGCTGCTATCAGGCTAGACCTTAAGAGACCCATACGCAAGAAGTACGTGCTTTCATTATAATACGACTACTATATTATAAAGTTTTTTTGCTTTATATCTACTTTTTGCACTCGTTGCAGGACTGCCCCAAAAATCAAAGTAGCAGCTAAACTAAGGGAAAAATATGCGAAAGAGAGATTTGCAAGAAAAGATGATCCAAAAGATGATGGTGCAAGTGGCGCAGCCGCAGTAAACTAGTTATTTCACAAAAGAAGAAAGAATAAGTCTGCAACGTTTATGTGGAGAAGTACATGAGAAATTGTTGAAAATTACATTCTGATGATTTTTTTTTTTCATATCTAGAACCTATCCGACAGTTAAATTTGATTTTAGATATTCACAACTTGTTTTCAAAAATACATATATAACCTTCACCGATGATTCTTATCGGACAGTAAAAACAAAACTTCAAAGTTGTGAAGAGACATTTTCATACTACCACTTTTCATCTTTACCACTATTAAAAGAACATTTTCAAAAATATTTTCTTCACTAATAAGTGGCAAAAGACTCTTATATTCTTGTTATCTATATATATATAATAAATCATTATTTTAATAAATAAAAAAACAAAAAAATGAAAAAAAATATTTTTTTTTTATGTTTTTGAATTATACTTTTTCAAATTCGAACTTTTTTATAAATTTTTGTTTTGAATTTTTTTTCAGAATTTTTTTTATTTATTTTTTCAAAATTTATTTTTGAAAATCAAAAATTATATTTGAAACTATTTTTAACATTTTTTTTTATATTTTTTAAGTATTTATTTATATATTTATTAGAATCCTAAATTTCACATTCCAAAAATTTTACCGGACATAAGTGTCCTCCTAGGGTCTCTACCCCACCCCTCAACTCTAAACCCTAAGTGTAGATTAGTTAATCATAGGGGTATAAGTGTCTTTTAACATTCATTAAAAATGAGGGTAAAAGTGATTAATGTAAACATGAAAAATGGTATTATGAATGTGATATTTGTGACAATTTCTCATATATATTAGCAAGGTTTTATCCAAAAAAAAAGTTTTCCAAAAAAATATATCTATATATATATTAGTAAGGTAAAATTATGAGTTTGTTTATTATATAATTTTTAATAAGCGGATTTGTAAACCATGATTATTACGTTCATAAGCAAGATATAAAAAACTGGTCATGATTTGATTTGTAATAAATACATTTGAAAATAACACTATCGCTTAGAACGATAGTGATTAGAACGATTAATAGAACGCTTAAATTATAACAATATACTAAATGTATTAATATAATAAGTTAAATATCAAAATTTACAAATAATAATATATTATTTATTTTATTTGTACTACTATATATTAATTATTATAATTTATAATTTATAAATAATAAATTATCTATTATTTTTATCATATTATAATTATCTAATTCGTTTATAAGTAATCCATACGGTTCTAGAGTGACTACGAGCGTCCATACGAAGGCCGCTTCCATACAAACATTCATGAGGTGGAAAAAAAAAAAACATTCACAAGGTGTTTTGCCTTGAATAACCCTCCTCGGAGTCCTATTTAATACCTGAACCACTAGAGAAACTTATTAATAATGGTGCCTCTAATTTAATAGTAAACCCTTTCTCAGTAATAATAACTAGGTAATAACGTGCACCGTGCACAGACTAAAATAATTGATTAAATTATTTATTTTACGTTGTAATTAAAGATTTATCGTATAGCTTTTTCAAAGAAAGAGCATTCAGATATCTGTTCGGATTTTAATTTATAGAGTTAAAATTTAAATATGATTCGAATATTTACAAATTTTGGTTTGAAATTGGATTGGATTTGGTTCGAATCAGTGCAAGTTCGGTTCGCGTTCGAGTTCGGATACCTATTTTAATTATATAATTTTTTTTACAAAAATCCAAAAATATTTAATCTCAGAATCCGAAAATAAAATAATATAAAACGTAAAAATTTAAATAATTTAAGACTAAATACTTAAATTTACATAAAAAATTCAATTTAAATATTTAGATGGAGAAAAATATATATATTTTTAGTATTTTGAACATATTTTGTTCTTTTAGATATTTTCATATATATATTAATGAATATCTAGTAGATATAAAATTTTAAAATAAC